>NC_053389.1:185719338-186039503 GCF_905171765.1 Bufo bufo
ACAAATAGGAGCTGAAGAAAATGTGGTGGAGGCAGCTCAGGGAGGGTTTCATACTCAATAGACAGATGGTGATCAGTGTCAATTTATTATTGGTATTTATCTTCTTCTCAATTTTTAGAACTGATCGTTCTTGTACATAATGTACAGTAGTGATTAGACTGTGAGGCTTTTTAGCCCTTAGAATTTCATTACAATTTTACTTACTGATGAGCTTGAGATTTTCAAGGAGTTGTCCACTCCATTACAAGTGATGAGCTATCTTCAGGATAGATATCACTGTCTGATTGACGGGAATCTAACACCTCGCACTACAGAGGACATGTAACGCCCCAGAGGTTCATTACCACTTCTGCACCTTGCTACTATCTTCTATGGTTAACCACGTGTCACCCTATGTATTTATTTCCAGGTTCTGCATAATATGCATTTCCTATTTTGCAACTGTTTGTGTTTACGTGCAATATGCATGGTTCACCAGCAGGTGGAAGCATACACGGCAGAGCTATCTCACAGTGAATGGAGCTTTCTTTTCCATTCTATCCCCCCTCTCCCCCTGTGGTGTGGTGTGGTGGGCGTGTCCCACTTGCTGCAGGGAGGGAGGAGTGTAGTTGTAGTCAGTTTAGCTTACCTCCTTCTAGGGGAAGATCTAGAGTACCCCATGCTAGGGGAAGACAGCAGGAGCACGTCCCTGTTGGACGAGCCCTGTCTGAAACAGCTGGGGCATCTTAAGGTCAGCTGGACATGGAGGCAGAAGCCTGAAGCCTCAGAAACCAGGAGTAAACTTTTCCCTGGACAAAGCTAGAGACAGACCAGATTACAAAGTGAAGTACAGCATAAAAAAGAAGCTGAGTTCTATAGCCAGCCTGTTAGCACAGCAGAGCCAGAGAGCAACAGATGTAGCAGAGAGGAGTTTGCCTGCCACAGTTAATGCAAAAGCCTGCTGGAAACCAAGACAAAACCTGTAAAAGTAAAGCTGTTATCAACTTCATCACAAGGTCTGGACTCCATTTATTTCTTCATCCCCTACTACTACTACCCCTTTTTCTGCTTCGGACGACAACGCCTGGGTTCCAGCGTATCCAGGTAGGAGCACTGTGACACGTGCACCAACATTAAGAGACATTTAGGCCACCCTACACCACTTTGGCATTCCTACACCTGGGTACCAACTACACCCTTTACCCTTGTTGCTTCACTGGCGTCACGAAAAACATTTACTTTAAGGGACCCATGGCCGTTGACTTGTGCCGCGCAGACAGAGCTGTGTAGTTCCAGCTGATCAGCACGGTTGTGAGTTGTTGGACCGCTGCTAATTGAGGATAGGCCATTGCTTGTAAAGGTGTGGACAACCCCTTTAACGGAAACCTGTACTTTCACATCTATCTACAACTCACTATATACAATATATACTGTACATGAAGAATGTTGTATATACAGTAGTAATACTAACCTGGGATGGCCCTCTATTTATGTGATTTTCCAAGGAGAAGGGTTGCGGACCTGCATGGAAGTTGGTGGTGGTAGGCTGAGCTGGACGTCCCTTGAATTCTGCTTTCATCTCACTGCTCTGGTTTCCTGGATCTAGTGGAGTCCTCCATGCTCTTAGTTTCAACTGTAAAGAATAACGTAAACGTGCCCACATGTCTAGATTGAGCTTTTAGCATATTTCAGACACATACAGTACAGACCAAAAGTTTGGACACACCTTCTCATTCAAAGAGTTTTCTTTATTTTCAGGACTATGAAGGCATCAAAACTATGAATTAACACATGTGGAATTATATACATAACAAACAAGTGTGAAACAACTGAAAATATGTCATATTCTAGGTTCTTCAAACTAGCCACCTTTTGCTTTGATTACTGCTTTGCACACTCTTGCCATTCTCTTGATGAGCTTCAAGAGGTAGTCCCCTGAAATTGTCTTCCAACAGTCTTGAAGGAGTTCCCAGAGATGCTTAGCACTTGGCCCTTTTGCCTTCACTCTGCGGTCCAGCTCACCCCAAACCATCTCGATTGGGTTCAGGTCCGGTGACTGTGGAGGCCAGGTCATCTGGTGCAGCACCCCATCACTCTCCTTTATGGTCAAATAGCCCTTACTTTCAAAGTTTTCCCAATTTTTCGGCTCACTGACTGACCTTCATTTCTTAAAGTAATGATGGCCACTCGTTTAGCTTTACTTAGCTGCTTTTTTCTTGCCATAATACAAATTCTAACAGTCTATTCAGTAGGACTATCAGCTGTGTATCCACCTGACTTCTCCTCAACGCAACTGATGGTCCCAACCCCATTTATAAGGCAAGAAATCCCACTTATTAAACCTGACAGGGCACACCTGTGAAGTGAAAACCATTTCAGGGGACTACCTCTTGAAGCTCATCAAGAGAATGGCAAGAGTGTGCAAAGCAGTAATCAAAGCAAAAGGTGGCTACTTTGAAGAACCTAGAATATGACATATTTTCAGTTGTTTCACACTTGTTTGTTATGTATATAATTCCACATGTGTTAATTCATAGTTTTGATGCCTTCAGTGCAGTGTGAATCTACAATTTTCAGTCATGAAAATAAAGAAAACTCTTTGAATGAGAAGGTGTGTCCAAACTTTTGGTCTGTACTGTATATGCTTTCTTCCAGCAAAAAAAAATCATAGACTTCCTCAAACCTCATCTATAGCTGCTCTAGTTGCACTTTTAGAACTAGTGTAGAATACAGTCAGGTCCATAAATATTGTGACATCGCCACAATTCTAAAATTTTTGGCTCTATACACCACCACAATGGATTTGAAATGAAACAAACGCGATGTGCTTTAACTGCAGACTGTCAGCTTTAATTTGAGGGTATTTACATCCAAATCAGGTGAACGGTGTAGGAATTACAACAGTTTGCATATGTGCCTTCCACTTGTTAAGGGACCAAAAGTAATGGGACAGAATAATAATCATAAATCAAACTTTCACTTTTTAATACTTGGTTGCAAATCCTTTGCAGTCAATTACAGCCAGAAGTCTGGAACGCATAGACATCACCAGACGCTGGTTTTCATCCCTGGTGATGCTCTGCCAGGCCTCTACTGCAACTGTCTTCAGGTACTGCTTGTTCTTGGGGCATTTTCCCTTCAGTTTTGTCTTCAGCAAATGAAATGCATGCTCAATCGGATTCAGGTCAGGTGATTGACTTGGCCATTGCATAACATCCCACTTCTTTCCCTTAAAAAACTCTTTGGTTGCTTTTGCAGTATGCTTTGGGTCATTGTCCATCTGCACTGTGAAGCGCCGTCCAATGAGTTCTGAAGAATTTGGCTGAATATGAGCAGATAATATTGCCCGAAACACTTCAGAATTCATCCTGCTTTTGTCAGCAGTCACATCATCAATAAATACAAGAGAACCAGTTCCATTGGCACCGGTGTGTTCCTTCTTTTTAAGAATGTTCCAAACAGTTGTTTTGGCCACGCCTAATGTTTTTGCTATCTCTCTGATAGGTTTGTTTTGTTTTTTCAGCCTAATGATGGCTTGCTTCACTGATAGTGACAGCTCTTTGGATCTCATCAAATGCAAATAGCACACTTGAAAAGAACTCTGGACCTTTTATCTGCTCATTGTAATTGGGATAATGAGGGAATAACACACACCTGGCCATGGAACAGCTACGAAGCCAATTGTCCCATTACTTTTAGTCCCTTAACAAGTGGGAGGCACATATGCAAACTGTTGTAATTCCTACACTGTTCACTTGATTTGGATGTAAATTCCCTCAAAATAAAGCTGACAGTCTGCAGTTAAAGCACATCTTGTTTGCTTCATTTTAAATCCATTGTGGTGGTGTATAGAGCCAAAAATTTTAGAATTGTGTCGATGTCTCAATATTTATGGACCTGACTGTATATTATATTTATGACCTTCATCATCTTTAAGGGTAGGTTCACACCACTGTTTAACTGATCTGGCAGGCTGTTCTGGCAGAGAACAGCCTACCAGAGTTCACTGATTCCATTTTAGCCAGATACTGCCATTCACCGCCGGACCCCTTTGACTATAATGGGATCCAGCGGGGATCCGGCAGTGAGGGCTGCATCCTCTTCAAAGTTTACCTGCACACTGTCTCATGTGTAGTGGCGGTACAATGTAATTATACTTGCTCATCCCATTCATTATGAGTAATATTAATAAGTAATGAATATTACTTCACTGCACAAGCCCTTTAAGTACAACTTGGCTCCAATTGTTTTCAAGTATCTCTCTCCACAGGTGTCTAAGGGTTGTGTCCAGTATTGTAGCTCAGCTCCATTAAAATTAATGTGATTGACCTGTAATACTACATACAACCTGTGCATGGGTGTGGCGCTATTTTTGGATACCTCTTTAATGCACAAACGGAGCACATGGTTAAATGACGGACCATTCTCACCTTATCCCATAAATCCTTATTATAGTGAACCTTCCAATGAGGTGGAGGAAGAGGGTGACTGGGCTGTGGTAGGACACCCGCGCAGTATTTCCGGTTATGAGTGCTTCCAGTGGTTGTCTCAAATGTATTTAATAGTTCATCATATGCTGTGGCTTCACTTAGTTCCCTCAGTGTTGCTGGAAGAGGCTCTGAGATGGTAGACTGGAAAGAGATGCAAAAAATATAATAATTAGGGATGAGCGAATCGACTTCGCATAAAACATCCTTTTAATACTTTGTTCTAGCTCCTGCTCTGTACAGTATTAGGATCCATTCACACGTCCGTAGAATGGGTCCGCATCCGTTCCGCAACTTGCGGAACGGGTGCAGACCCATTCGTTCTCTATGGGGCAGGAATGGATGAGGACAGCACAGTGTGCTGTCCGCATCCGCATTTTCGGAGCGCGCCCCCGATCTTCTGGTCCGCGGTTCTGGAAACAAATTAAACATGTTCTATTCTTGTCCGCAATTGTGGACAAGGATAGGCAGTTCTATGGGGGTGTCGGCCGGGTGTATTGCGGATCCGCAATACACTACGGACCTGTGAATGGACCCTTAGAACGAAGTTTTATGCAAATCGACTTTGGATGTTTCATCTGAAGTCGATTCGCTCATCCCTAATCATAATATATAGAACAAGACAATGTATGGTTACTGTCAAACTCTGCCTGTACTGGTGGCCCTCAGCTGTGTGAAGGGAAGGAGCGCTCAGAGCGTGTGTGTCGTATCCCTTCTCTTTTCCTGCTCCCCATAGACATAGCAGCTGCGAACAGGAAGAGATATGGGGCGGGCGCACTGTGTGCACCTTCCCTTTACACAGCTGATCAGTGGGGGTGCCGGGTGTCAGACCCCCGCCAATCTGATATTGATGACCTATCATGAGGATAGGTCATCATATTAAAAGCCCGGAGAACTCCTTTAACTAATGTGCTGGCAGATTAACATGGCCGCACATTGGACGCAGCAATAATATCGTGCATGCGCCGTAACTGCCAGTATCAGCACATGTCCAAATGACAGGTCTAGTGAAACGAATCAGCGATTGTGGACACCACTAAAATTCTTTTAGCGGTGCATGCATATTCGTTGATGCCGATTCGTTTAAATATCTTAACGCATGAGGCGATACTCACAGTAATGGTGCATTCATGAGATTAACAAGACTGCGCGAAATGTGTGGCCATATTAACCTGCTGGTAAAGAGTGCGTCCTGAGCTGGGACGGGATGCTTCTTAAAATGTAAATTTGTTTGGATGAACTAATCAATTCACTGATCCCTAGTGCAAATCTTTCCCTTAGGCCTCTTTCACACGGGCGTTGCGGGAAAATGTCCGGGTGCGTTGCGGGAACACCCGTGATTTTTCCACGCGAGTGCAAAACATTGTAATGCGTTTTGCACTCGCGTGAGAAAAATCACGCATGTTTGGTACCCGAACTTCTTCACAGAAGTTCGGGCTTGGGATCGGTGTTCTGTAGATTGTATTATTTTCCTTTATAACATGGTTATAAGGTAAAATAATAGCATTCTGAATACAGAATGCTTAGTAGGTGATCAATTGAGAGTTAAAAAAAATAAATAAAAATTAACTCACCTTCTCCTCTTGTTCGCGTAGTTCCCGGTCTCTTCTTTACTTCTTTAATGATGAGCTGTGGGCTAAAGGACCTTTGGTGACGTCAGATCACATGGTCCATCACCGTGGTGATGGACCATGTGATTGGAGCATGTGATCTGACGTCACCACAGGTCCTAGCCGGTAGTTCATCATTAAAGAAGTAAAGAAGAGACCGGGAACTACGCGAACAAGAGGAGAAGGTGAGTTAATTTTTTTATTTTTTTTTAACCCTCAATTGATCACCTACTAAGCATTCTGTATTCAGAATGCTATTATTTTCCCTTATAACCATGTTATAAGGGAAAATAATACAGTGAATAGACTGTCACCTAGCAACCATGCGTGAAAATCACACCGCATCCGCACTTGCTTGCCCCATTCACTTCTATGGGGCCTGCGTTGCGTGAAAAAAACGCAGAATATAGAGCATGCTGCGATTTTCACGCAACGCACAAGTGATGTGTGAAAATCACCGCTCATGTGAACAGCCCCATAGAAATGAATGGGTCGGTATTCAGTGCGGGTGCAATGCGTTCACCTCACGCATCGCATCCGCGCGGACTACTCGCCCGTGTGAAAGGGGCCTTATACCTCATCACTGTGTAATTTCCACTTCTGGTTTTGGCTCACAATCACTGATGGAAATGACTGATCAAACACTGAGGCCTCGTTCACACTTCAGTGTTTAGTCAGTGATTTGTGAGCCAAACCCATAGTGAAGCCTCAGAGATAAGGAAAGATCTGCACCTGTTCTGTGGTTTTGACCCGCACCTGGTTTTGGCTCACAAATCACTGATGGAAATCACTGACCAAACACTGAAGTGTGAACAAGAAATAGAGATATAGACCATAAGTGACCCTATTACAGAAGAAGGTAGGTACCCACACAAAAATTTGTGACAAAGTAACGGGCCAACTAATCAAATGACTCGGTACAAGCTTCCGAGTATATCCAGCAACTAAAGAAAAATGGAGCTCACACAGTACCAGTATAAAAATATATAAATTTTTATTATAACCTGATTAAAAAAAATATATGCCATTAAAAAGGGGAAGGAAAGTGACAGAAAGAACGCCATCCTGGCGCTGCACGCATACCAAAAAGAATAATAGACGTATCTTGATAAAGTATAATTGCAGCACATATAAACAGTAATAAATAAAGAGCCTCTGCAATAATTACCACAATGCCTTAATGTTGAAAATACTGGCAGATGGATATACAAATGCTGGGGTAAGTATTAAAGGGGTTCTGCAGTTTGTTTAAACTGATGATCTATCCTCTGGATAGATCATCAGCTTCTGATCAGCGGGGGTTCGACACCCGGGACCCCCACAGATCAGCTGTTTGAGAAGGCAGTGGCGCTCCAGCAGCGCCGAGGCCTTCTCACTGTTTACCGCTGGCCCAGTGATGTCACTACTAGTATCAACTGGCCTGGACGGGGCTAAGCTGCATTCAAATGAACAGAGCTTAGTCATGCCCAGGCCAGTTGATACTAGTCGTGACGTCACTTGGCCTGCGGTAAACAGTGAGAAGGCCGAGGTGGCTGCCTTCTCAAACAGCTGATCGGCGGGGGGTCCCGGGTGTCGGACCCCCGCCGATCAGAAGCTGATGATCTATCCAAACTGCAGAACCCCTTTAAATAAGAATCGGGTAAAAAAAAAGTGACCTGGAACCAGCAAAGCCAGAAGAGAGACTCACCTAAGGCAGGTAGTGTGCAAAGACAACCAGGATGGCGCTACCCCGACGCGCGTTTTCGGCCTGACTGTGTAAAGCTGTCCTTATGTAAAATTATCTCCTGATCCATCCTCCACTGCAATAAAATTGGGAGCAATGGAAATAATTTTACATGGGGACAATAGGTCCCGTTTTTAGATCTACAATATTATCACTTTGGTGCTCTCTGCAAAAGCTGAAGCTTGTCTGATAAAGGCCCTGCGGTATCAAAACTGGTCAGAACACATTCACATTGCTAACAATGTTGCCACATCTATGGTCTGCTCAGCAGATAAATTACAACCACAGCACATAAATCTCATGGTCAAACACATAAGATACTTCCATCAACCCTTACATAACCCCGGCTTCTTATCTAGGACGTACTCACGTTACCTTGATATTTGCAGGTGGGAATGACACTGGAGCCTTGTAATCATGGCCAACGCCAGTACTTGTGAGATGCCAGTCCTGCCTCCTCTCTACCCCCATTATTGTACAATGTAGCACTAGCTGATGTGCAGCCGGCAGAGCTCCTGTATAGAGCCTGTGGAATGTTGTGTTTCCCTGTCGTCATGGAGACAGAACACACCTCATTGATGTAAGCACAGAATGTAACAGGGAAACTGGAGACCTGCAGCTAATGACAACGATGGTGATAGTAGTACATTGCACCTGTGACTCTCTTGTATCATTAAAAATTCAGCTCCCATCCTCCTGAATGAGGAGTGGTCTTCAATCAGAGGTTCATGATAGTAGCTGCCCCGAGTAATGAGCAGCCTTATACTAAAGCCTCATTCACACAGCGCCAAAAACATGGAAACTGCCTTCCATGGTTTTCAATGGGGGTTACACTGCCGCTTCATGCAGCCATGGATTATTTCTGTGCACTTTGCTGGACCACGCCAAAAAATGTCCATTCCAGCAGACACTACTACACTACTACACTACTGGAAACCATGGCGGGTGTCCAAGCACATCAGCCACATTGAATGGGGCTATAGCTGTGGGTGGATCCGACACATGAAAAATGCACAGCCGAAATCTTGAGTTTCGGCTGCGACTTTTCCTACAATAAGAAAAAGCAATCTGGTTATAGATATGGTAGTGTGCCATGATCTAGATCAGTGGTTCTCAACCTTTCTAAAGCCGTGACCCCTTAATACAGTTCCTCATGTTGTGGTGACCCCCAACCATTACATTTTTTTCCTTGCTACGTCATAACTAATTTTGCTACTGTTATGAATTGTAATGTAAATATCTGATATGCAGGATGTATTTTTATTGCTACAAATTGAACATAATTAAAGCAGAGTAATGAATCACAAAGACATCCACAGATCTCCCCCTCCCCTAAACAGTGCCATCCACAGATCTCCCCCTCCCCTAAACCGTGCCATCCACAGATCTCCCCCTCCCCTAAACAGTGCCATCCACAGATCTCCCCCTCCCCTAAACCGTGCCATCCACAGATCTCCCCCTCCCCTAAACAGTGCCATCCACAGATCTCCCCCTCCCCTAAACAGTGCCATCCACAGATCTCCCCCTCCCCTAAACAGTGCCATCCACAGATCTCCCCCTCCCCTAAACAGTGCCATCCACAGATCTCCCCCTCCCCTAAACAGTGCCATCCACAGATCTCCCCCTCCCCTAAACAGTGCCATCCACAGATCCCCCCTCCCCTAAACAGTGCCATGATGGCACTGTTTAGGGGAGGGGGGATCTGTGGATGGCACTGTTTAGGGGGGGGGATCTGTGGATGGCACTGTTTAGGGGGGGGGATCTGTGGATGGCACTGTTTAGGGGAGGGGGGATCTGTGGATGGCACTGTAGGCGGATCTGTGGATGGCACTGCCATCCACAGATCCCCCTACAGTGCCATCCACAGATCTCCCTCCCCGACGCTCACAGCAGTATAGTTATAAACTAATCAGTAACTACTTTAACTTAAATCATTGCTCATTGCTGAGCTCTTTACTTGGATTATAATTTATTTGGATATGGGATATCTTACTTTGTTTTAGCTCCGGTAATAGCAGGCAGTGCGGGGGGCGGCGCTCACTCACTGACGTCACGCGCCTGCACCACCTAGTGGGAGGAGCAGGCGCATGAAGTCAGTGAGTGAGCGCTGCCCCCCGCACTGCCTGCTGTTACCGGAGCTAAGACAAAGTAAGATATCCCATATCCAAATAAATTATAATCCAAGTAAAGAGCTCAGCAATGAGCAATGATTAAAGTTAAAGTAGTTACTGATTAGTTTATATCGATACTGCTGTGAGCGGCGTGGCCCTGTATATTCTAACCCCCAGTCAAGCGTCCCTGTCACCATGGGAACGCCTGGGGGTTAGAATATACCATCGGATTTGAGTTTTTACGATCTCACTGAGCTCGTAAAACTTAGATCCGATGGTATATTCTAACCCCCAGGCAAGCGTCCCCGTCACCATGGGAACGCCTGGGGTTAGAATATACCATCGTATCTTCTGAGTTACTCAGCCGCAAAACAAGCACCGGCTCTGCTTGGCCCCGGGCCAGCTCGGGGCCCCAAGCAATTGCTTGTTTTGCCTGTCTGTTAGCGACGGGCCTGGACCCACAATAGGAAGCCTCAGGCGACCCCCCGGAAAGGGCCGATCGACCCCCAAAGGGGTCGCGACCCCTAGGTTGAGAACCGCTGATCTAGATGATCAAATGCTATAGTATGCTGCATCAAAGCAAGCAAATGGCATGGTTTTAGGAGCCGTTGTACCATGACATGTCCTCCTCCCTCTGCTTGTGACACTTGACCATGAGGTGCCATTAGGCACTTCTAGCAATATGGTTGTTTTCCCAACAGATAGACCCAGAGTAAAGGACCAACAAGTCATGGTCACATGGCCATTTTGTCAACAAACTATAATGGACCCCCTTCCTTTCCAAGCTTAGAGCTGTAATACACAAGACGACCAAACAGACGATTGTCAGGAGCGAAGGGTTCCTTCCCGACAATCATCTGCTCGTTAGTGAAAGAGATCACTAAGGCCATCCCTCGTCCCCATACTGAATCATTGTTTGCCGGCAGCAGATCGTGATTAGACAGTATGATCTGCTGCCGGCAAGCAATGATTTGTAAACTTGAAAGATCGCGATCAGGATTGCTAATTTATCGGGTAATTGAAGGCAGTATTACACAGGCAAATCATCGCTAACTAAGAATACTTGTCAGCAATGATCTGCCCACCAATCGACTGGTATAATGTAGCCTTATTGTTACTGGTACCATTATTAGGTAGGCGTTACTTAAATCATTGTCAAGGAAAACAGGAGTACATTCTTAAATGAACTTCACTGTTAAACCAGGCACCATGGGGGGAATTTATCATTCAGGTGTAAGAAAGTCATAAACTTCTTGTTTGCAATTTTTAAAACACCATTGCACCTAAATCTAGGGGAAAGTGGCGTTTCTATGCCGCTCGCCACTTTCCCCAAATGGGGGTATGGTAAGGAAAGGGGGTAGGGCCAGTGAGCCCAGCACATTTATCTTCATTTATCCGTTTTGGGCACAGGACGGAGCAATGGGGAGCAGGCAAGTATGATTCTTTCATTAGGTCAAACATGCTATAGAGCCTAACTAAATAGCAAGCACATCCTGGAAAACCCTATTAAGTCTACTGTCAACTTAAATTTTATGTTCTGTTTTAACCATTGTTTTCCCAATTATGTTTAATTAACCTTACATTAGTCAGTGTTAAACCTAATTTGCTACTTCTCCACCCAAGCCTGCAATCTATCCAGATCCATCTGTAGTAGTATACTGTCCTCTTCAGTTAATTACTTTACACAGTTTAGTGTCATCTGCAAAACCTGATATTTTACTGTGCAAGCCTTCTACAAGATCATTAATACATATATTAAAGAATATAGGGTCCAATACTGACCCCTAAAACAGTGAACGGATCAGAGTTTGTAATAATTAGCTATCATAGAGTTTCCTAAAATTCATTTTGGTTTCGATTCTATTCATTAGGCCATCATATTCAATTCGGTCTGAATAAGTTCAAATCAAAGTGGCTCAATATCCCTGAAAAATCATGTACGACACGCTGGGGTCTCCTAGGACTGGATTCAAACCCTTCCCAGCTCTTGAACGCCAAGACAGCATTAGTAAGTTCAGAGTGACAGCAAAATATCGCACACTGACTTTCAAGTTATTTTTCTTTACTGTGAAATTACCTCTCTGACCCTACACTAGCTGTATTCTGTGTTTTAAGATCTATTTCCTCTAATAGACGTGCCTCTAGTGTACAAACATGGCAGATCCTGGCTAGAATCTTACTGTATATCGCGCCTATGGCATGTCCACTAACTTCACAGCTATAGTCCCTCATGATTGGAGTTGAGGCAAGGCATTACGGACAAGCCTACAGGGACAGGGACATCTGATGCTCGTTCTTAATCTTCTCATCTTACATGTATTCTGATAAGTAAAATAGTGCATATCATTTTGATCAATTCGTGTTGGAAACAGAAGTTGCTAAACTAATTCGATTCCTTTAGAATTGTTTAGTTCATCCCTATTAATAACCACCCCGTGTTTTCTATCACTGAGCCAGTTACTTACCCACCTGCACCCATTTTCTCCCAGTCCAGGCATTCTCATTTTATGTACTAACCTTTTATGTACTAAAATCAAGATATACAGGGAGTGCAGAATTATTAGGCAAGTTGTATTTTTGAGGATTAATTTTATTATTGAACAACAACCATATTCTCAATGAACCCAAAAAACTCATTAATATCAAAGCTGAATATTTTTGGAAGTAGTTTTTAGTTTGTTTTTTGTTTTAGCTATTTTAGGGGGATATCTGTGTGTGCAGGTGACTATTACTGTGCATAATTATAAGGCAACTTAACAAAAAACAAATATATACCCATTTCAATTATTTATTTTTACCATTGAAACCAATATAACATCTCAACATTCACAAATATACATTTCTGACATTCAAAAACAAAACAAAAACAAATCAGTGACCAATATAGCCACCTTTCTTTGCAAGGACACTCAAAAGCCTGCCATCCATGGATTCTGTCAGTGTTTTGATCTGTTCACCATCAACATTGCGTGCAGCAGCAACCACAGCCTCCCAGACACTGTTCAGAGAGGTGTACTGTTTTCCCTCCTTGTAAATCTCACATTTGATGATGGACCACAGGTTCTCAATGGGGTCAGGTGAACAAGGAAGCCATGTCATTAGATTTTCTTCTTTTATACCCTTTCTTGCCAGCCACGCTGTGGAGTACTTGGACGCGTGTAATGGAGCATTGTCCTGCATGAAAATCATGTTTTTCTTGAAGGATGAAGACTTCTTCCTGTACCACTGCTTGAAGAAGGTGTCTTCCAGAAACTGGCAGTAGGACTGGGAGTTGAGCTTGACTCCATCCTCAACCCGAAAAGGCCCCACAAGCTCATCTTTGATGATACCGGCCCAAACCAGTACTCCACCTCCACCTTGCTGGCGTCTGAGTCGGACTGGAGCTCTCTGCCCTTTACCAATCCAGCCACGGGCCCATCCATCTGGCCCATCAAGACTCACTCTCATTTCATCAGTCCATAAAACCTTAGAAAAATCAGTCTTGAGATATTTCTTGGCCCAGTCTTGATGTTTCAGCTTGTGTGTCTTGTTCAGTGGTGGTCGTCTTTCAGCCTTTCTTACCTTGGCCATGTCTCTGAGTATTGCACACCTTGTGCTTTTGGGCACTCCAGTGATGTTGCAGCTCTGAAATATGGTCAAACTGGTGGCAAGTGGCATCTTGGCAGCTGCACGCTTGACTTTTCTCAGTTCATGGGCAGTTATTTTGCGCCTTGGTTTTTCCACACGCTTCTTGCGACCCTGTTGACTATTTTGAATGAAACGCTTGATTGTTCGATGATCACGCTTCAGAAGCTTTGCAATTTTAAGAGTGCTGCATCCCTCTGCAAGATATCTCACTATTTTTGACTTTTCTGAGCCTGTCAAGTCCTTCTTTTGACCCATTTTGCCAAAGGAAAGGAAGTTGCCTAATAATTATGCACACCTGATATAGGGTGTTGATGTCATTAGACCACACCCCTTCTCATTACAGAGATGCACATCACCTAATATGCTTAATTGGTAGTAGGCTTTCGAGCCTATACAGCTTGGAGTAAGACAACATGCCTAAAGAGGATGATGTGGTCAAAATATTCATTTGCCTAATAATTCTGCACGCAGTGTATGACATCCAGTGACTCACACCAGGCAATTCTAGAACTTACCTTCTCATTGAAACTGGTCAGATGACAGCATCTGTTCCTCATAAACCTATGTTGATATGGTGTCATACACTTATTTACATTGAGATACTCCATGGTAGCATCTCTTCTGAAATTTTCAAATAATTTTCCCACAATAGCTGTTAAATTTACAGGCCTATAGTTTCCAGGTTCACTTTTTGACCCCTTCTTGAATATTGGTACCACATTTGGTACTATGCATTTGGTAATTAGAGAGTAGTTAAAGTCTATGGACACCTTTAGGGGCATTTTTATTATTATTGCATTCCACTTATTTTGGAATAAAATGTATTTTTCAATTTGTCTTCATTAAAAATGTTCAATAGTTTGTCTTCTACAGCTTTCAGCTTCACTGTATCTGAGACTGCTGCTTCTCCTTCTCTGTAAAATCCATCTGCAGTCTTTATCTCTGAACTCCTGACAACTTATAAACACTCATACTAGAGTTAGACAAAAGTGTCAATTCCTGCACCACATTAATCATCCAGTCTGAGCCACTGTGATAAATTTGGTGCAGACCTAGACAGCCTGTCTAAGCTCAGGCCATTTATAGGATTACTAAGTATATTACACATTTGTAGAACATTTTATTTATACCTAGGAACCCCCCTGGAAATACGATGTTGGATGCATTAGACTCTTGTACTGCATAGAAAAGCACACTAGGTGGCACTATGTCCCATGAGTATGAACGTCAGTGTAGTAATGAAAATATTTTGGCATAAAATCAAGGCAACGCTTTAATAACCGCTGATCCAAAAACTACACAATTTGCGAATGTAGACATATGTGTACAGTTAAATTAGGCGTAAATTTCCAGCCTGATTCACCAAATTGTTTCTCAAACATGTAAGTTTCTATTGCTGGAAATGGTTGTATAAATCAGTTCTACCAGTGTATAAACTTATCTGTGTAGTTTAAGCACAATTTTTATACCAAAATCAGGACAGTGTCCAAAAAAAGAGGTGCAGCTTTATACTATTCACCTCTTTAGAACTCTAGTGTAGGTTCAGGGGTGTAGCTATAGGGGTAGCAGGGGAAGCGGCTGCTTTGGGGCCTGACCTCGGAAGGGGCCCACCCAGGAGGAGGACTAAAAGATCTTATTGTCAGGGCCCCCTCAACAGTATTATACAATGACATTATATACATTGACATGACATACAGTATATACATATAGGAAACAGACGGAGAGGTTGCTGGCCCTGGTCGGAGAGAGCCATCTTGACTAGTCACAGGAGTGGGGGTTGCATGGGAGCAGGGGGTGCAAAGAAGTTGCTGGGGGGGGGGGGGGGCAGTGATTTCTGGTTACACCACTATGTAGGCTCCATATATCCAGTGTATGAATCTTGCGTTAGGGTGCTGTCACATGTTGCCACCCTGTTGTCTTTTGGATGAGGCAAAAAAAAAAAATGCATTACAAAAATGCACACAATTTTTGCAACAACATACCTGTGGTTATGGTGTGTTTTTCCAGTAGAGTTAAAGGGCCTCTGTCAGCAGATTTGTTCTTATGAAACTGGCTGACCTGTTACATGCTACAAGAAAATTTAGACTAGCACATTTATAGTCGCAGGTGCACATCCATAAAGCTAGCATGCAGAAAGCAAACAAAAAAAGGTATGGTAGCACAACATCTCACATACAAACAATAAAACTGGGAAATAGGGATTATTCTAAATTAAAGTGGTATTATACCTACTATAAATGAAAAAAATAGAAGCTCTTTGCGCACATTTTTGATCAAATGTGTGTCGGGCCACCAGGCGTCAAGGTGGCTTCTGCAGATGGGTCCCTAACACTAACAGAACCGCCTCTCCTGGGCTTGACCTAAGTCTACAATGTTCAGGGCGGTGTAGGAACCAGCTATATTTATACTCTGCTCAGAAGCCCCAAGCAGATAGGCGGTAAGTGCTCAATCTAAAAGAGGCAGCTACCCTCAATATATACTACAAGAAAATTTAGACAAGCACATTCATAATCGCAGGTGCACATCCATAAAGCAAACATGCAGGAAGCAAACAAAAAAAGGTATGGCAGCACAACATCTCACATATATGACCTGTTACATGTGCGCTTGGCAGCTGAAGACATCTGTGTTGGTCTCATGTTCATATGTGCCCACATTGCTGAGAAAAATGACTTTTTCTGAAGAGCCGAGAAAAGGAACAGTGCTTAACAGGAGTGGGCTCCTTCTGCCCTCTGCATTTACTGTAACTTTCACCAGAAAGTGGCGTAAGTTGTAGTTAAAGTCTTCGCCAGCCTATAACTGGCATAGACTTTAGTATCCGCAGCATGGCAAAGCAGAGATGCGCCTAATTTATTAACAGCATCTGCCCTAACCTCTGAAGACGCTGGTACTCGGCGAAACATGTCGGGGGGCGGCGTTGCTCTCTAGTACGACAATATAATACAAGTACGACAATATAATACAAAGCAAATGATACATTGTACCTACAGAATATACTGGCAGCGCGCAGCTAGTAAGGTGACAATGTTACATTCCTAGCTAGGATACTATAGCAGGAATTGTAATATATACTTAGAAGTGCAAGCTGAGACGAACTGGCAATTTTAAAAGCATCCTTTAGTAATATATTAGATATACCAATTAAAAGCTAAGTTTTAGTAATAAGGAGGTGCAGGATTAAGAGGTGTAAGTTAGTCTTTGGGACACTAGTAGGTTTGATTTATTTAATAAATTAGGCACATCTCACCCCAGTGCAGGGATATCAAGACTGGCGTAAGGGCATGCCAGTTTTGATAAATCTCCACCATTGTCCCCGGTTTAACAGTGAATATCCTGGTGATAGATTCCCTTTACGAATAAGATTATTATTTTCACTTAATAATTATTACTAAAAGTGAAATGTCCTAAGGCTGCTGCCGCTAGTTGCGGCTGTGCTGCATTTTGGATGTTACTTTACTGTGCTTTAACTGCAGACTGTTGGCTTTAATTTGAGGGTATTTACATCCAAATCAGGTGAACGGTGTAGGAATTACAACAGTTTGCATATGTGCCTCCCACTTGTTCAGGGACCAAAAGTAATGGGACAATTGGCTTCTCAGCTGTTCCATGGCCAGGTGTGTTATTCTTTTATTATCCCAATTACAATGAGCAGATAAAAGGTCCAGAGTTCATTTCAAGTGTGCTATTTGCATTTGGAATCTGTTGCTGTCAACTCTCAAGATGCGATCCAAAGAGCTGACACTATCAGTGAAGCAAGCCATCATTAGGCTGAAAAAACAAAACAAACCCATCAGAGAGATAGCAAAAACATTAGGCGTGGCCAAAACAACTGTTTGGAACATTCTTAAAAAGAAGGAACACACCGGTGAGCTTAGCAACACCAAAAGACCCGGAAGACCATGGAAAACAACTGTGGTGGATGACCAAAGAATTCTTTCCCTGGTGAAGAAAACGCCCTTCACAACAATTGGCCAGATCAAGAACACTCTCCAGGAGGTAGGTGTATGTGTGTCAAAGTCAACAATCAAGAGAAGACTTCACCAGAGTGAATACAGAGGGTTCACCACAAGATATAAACCATTGGTGAGCCTCAAAAACAGGAAGGCCAGATTAGAGTTTGCCAAACAACATCTAAAAAAGCCTTCACTGTTCTGGAACAACATCCTATGGACAGATGAGACCAAGATCAACTTGTACCAGAGTGATGGGAAGAGAAGAGTATGGAGAAGGAAAGGAACTGCTCATGATCCTAAGCATACCACCTCATCAGTGAAGCATGGTGGTGGTAGTGTCATGGCGTGGGCATGTATGGCTGCCAATGGAACTGGTTCTCTTGTATTTATTGATGATGTGGCTGCTGACAAAAGCAGCAGGATGAATTCTGAAGTGTTTCGGGCAATATTATCTGCTCATATTCAGCCAAATGCTTCAGAACTCATTGGACGGTGCTTCACAGTGCAGATGGACAACGACCCAAAGCATACTGCAAAAGCAACCAAAGAGTTTTTTAAGGGAAAGAAGTGGGATGTTATGCAATGGCCAAGTCAATCACCTGACCTGAATCCGATTGAGCATGCATTTCACTTGCTGAAGACAAAACTGAAGTGAAAATGCCCCAAGAACAAGCAGGAACTGAAGACAGTTGCAGTAGAGGCCTGGCAGAACATCACCAGGGATGAAACCCAGCGTCTGGTGATGTCTATGCGTTCCAGACTTCAGGCTGTAATTGACTGCAAAGGATTTGCAGCCAAGTATTAAAAAGTGAAAGTTTGATTAATGATTATTATTCTGTCCCATTACTTTTAGCCCCTTAACAAGTGGGAGGCACAAAGGCAAACTGTTGTAATTCCTACACCGTTCACCTGATTTGGATGTAAATACCCTAAAGCTGACAGTCTGCAGTTAAAGCACATCTTGTTCGTTTAATTTTAAATCCACTGTAGTGGTGTATAGAGCCAAACATGTTAGAATTGTGTCGATGTCCCAATACTTATGGACTTGACTGTATGTCCCATACACAAAAAACATCCTAAAACTTATACATTAATAGAAATAAAACACATGGTGATGGACCATGTGATGAGCGCAGTGACGTCATCAAAGGTCCTTTTCCTCACAGAAGAGAAGCCGGGCTGAGCGAACAAGTGGATTAAGGTGAGTAAAAAAAATGTAATTTTTTTTTTTAACCCCCTCCAGCCCTAATTTATTAAGCATTCTGTATTAAGAATGCTATTATTTTCCCTTATTACCATGTTATAAGGGAAAATAATTACATCTACACAACCTTGAACCCAAACCTGAACTTCAGTGAAGAAGTTCGGGTCTGGGTACCACAGTCAGTTTTTTATCACGCGCATGCAAAACACATTGCACCCGCGCGATAAAAACTGAAAAACGGAACGCAATCGCAGTCAAAACTGACTGCAATTTCGTACCTACTCGTGCGGGTTTGCCGCAATGCACCCGGGATGCATCCGGAGCCAAAAAGTGACGCCCGTCTGAAAGAGGCCTTAGGGTCAGGAAAAAACATCATGCAAGTGTAGAACCAGATCAATTAAACCTGCCCAACGGAGACCACGAACTCCAGTCCAGAAAACTTTGATGGCATCTGACGGTAATGATAAATTCCTGCCATAACAGCTGCAGCCCTCCTATGTGCCCAATGGATATAAGAGTGGCCCAGAATCCATACCTGTAAAAACGAAATAAGAAAATTAATCAATCAATAAATGGGGCTGCGCATTAAGTTGATATCTATTTGACAACCACCTACCAATACATCTGATAACAGATTCATGCATACCGGCCTGCGCAGCGGCAGTTGCTGCACCGATCCAAAATGAATGGGATGACAATTTTTTTTGCACCAAGCCTCAATTCGGTTAAACACTTTCCTAACACAGCCCTGAACTGAAACTGAGACAAAGGGGACAGATCCTCATGAACCAGAAAAAAGGGAACATTACCCGGGGGCCTGATAGCTAAATAGCCTAAAACTGCCGCAACGGGGCAAATAACTTTATCAGACACTGCACCAATATGAACATTACAACCTATACCACACTGGTCTGTCTTAGACTTCTTAATAAAAATAAATAAAACAAAACCACGCACACCAACATGCTGCAGGGCTTGACCAAAAATACAGCGTTTAGAACGTGGTAACAGCTCACCAATACTCAATGCTCCGAAAAATAGTAAAACAAAAGCTGTAGAAAATAATGACGCCTCAAAAGAAGAAAAACAAACCAGCTGTGTAACTTTACATAATCTTACCAATAACTCAGGAGATATAGGACAACGCTCATCAGGCAAATGACCTATAGATTTGTAACCTTTCAAAAGCTGCCTTATTAAGAAGTACTCAGAAATTGACTTAGATCCAAAAAGTTTTTTGAAAAAACTAAACACCAGCTAAAATTCTACAAATAGTTCCAAACAAAAAGCCCAATGCCATTGATTTATTAGCTACCAAAAGAGAAAATGACAAACCAGAAGCAAAGTGATACCAGCGCAACCAAGCTGATAAATAGCTTTTCCATGTTGCCGTAGCCACCGAGCGACTCAACAAATCCAACGCTAAGACCAAATTAGACCCCAAAGGTGCTCCGGGCAAGGAGTCCCTAAAACATCGGAGACGGCACCAAATTCCGAAAACGATCCATCTGAAAACGTGACAAAGAATCAGCAATTTTGTTATCAATACCCGGGATGTGCACAGCTTTAAGCCAGATATTTAACTTCAAACAGAGCAAAACGAAAGGACGTAAAAGCTTCATCCCCAAAGGACATTTAGATTACAAGCAATTAACCGCAAACATTACGCCCTTATTATCCGTGTGCAAACGGATATGCTTATCTCTAAAATTCTGCCCCCAAAGCACTAACGCTACCACAACTGGAAATAAATCTAACAAAACCAATTTAGACAATACAGGAATCTCAACCCACGATTCATGCCATGAAGCAGCACACCAATGACCTTCCCAAAAAGCGCCAAAACCCGAACTACCTGATGCATTCATGAATAGGTTCAATTGTATCGAGTCAATAAAATCATCCTGCCACAAAGACCTCCCATTAAATTCCTGCAAAAAACGTAACCACACTAACAGATCATCCTTGCATAAAGATACATGTAAACAAGGATTGCGCAATACGACTAGATAGCTGCCTACAAAAAACTTGCCCCATAGGCATGATTCTGCAACAAAATGCTAACAGACCTAACAACGATTAAACTTCTCTAACAGTAACACTATGCCGCAATAAAAAATTCCTAATTAATAAAACTGCTTTTAAAAAATTTCTTCCGGTAAACTAAACTCACCAACACATGAATCAATAACTATCCCTAAACAAAACTAGAAGGAAACACCGTCTTCTAACTTGAGTTAGCTGGACCCACAAATAAAAAGTCACCCAGATAATGCACAATGCCTCCCTCCTCTCATGGAGCGCACTGCAACAGCCCATTCAAGAAACGTGGAAAAAGCCTCAAAATAAAAACACGAAATAGAACACCCCATGGGTAAACATTTATAAAAAAAAAAGAAAACACCCTCAAAAAAAAAAACCTAATGAATTAAAAGCAGATGGGTGAATTGGAAGGAGCCAAAATGCAGACTGAATATTAGCCTTAGCCATTAGGGCCCCTTTACCAAAAGCTTTAATAACAGAAACCGCCATATCAAACGTGGAATAACAGACACGCGACAAGGATTTATCAATCTCATAATTCAGAGATTTCCCAAACGGATAAGACAAATGATGTATAATCTGAAAAGAGTTAGCCTCCTTCTTTGGTACTACCCCAAGTGAAGACAAATGAAAATCCTCAAAAGGCGGCACCAAAAAAGGACCAGATATCCTGCCAGCATCAATTTCTTTTTGTATTTTTAATCTAACCACTTCCGGGAAACTCTACACAGAATGTAAATTACTCACCATTGTACAGCCCTGTCCCGAAAATGGAGGCAGAATGAAACCTTCATAATATCCAGCAGTTAATAAACCAGCTATCTGCTGATTTGGAAACTTGCTTAACCATGGCAGCATTTTCACTAAGTTTACCGGCGTCCAAGCTTTTGTAAAGAAACTCCTCCACCGTCGGTTGAGACAGCAAATTCGGCTTTCTAAAACATCTGGAAAGAGGGTGACTCCCGCTGCAAAATCTACATTCGTGCTTATACTTACAACTCGCAGGCCATTTACACTGCGATTCATTGTAAGCAAAGCAAAGACCACATTTAACAAACCCCCAAGCAGGGGAAGACTGCTGGGTTACTGCCGGTGATTTCTGGGGAAGCAAAAGATTTAGCCACAGGCCAGCATCTTTTGTACCCTAATTTAACTGAGAATAAACTGCCAATTTCTGACGAAAATTCTTATCATACTGAAACCATCCAAAACTGCCACAATGTCCACATGCTGAAATAAAGCTGAGCATTTCTTAGGTTATTTCTCACCAAGAATGCTGGCAAAGATGCAAAATGCCTGAAGCCAATTATTAAAAGATTAAGGTACAGGACGGCGCCTATCCTCTTCTGATCTCTCTTCCCTACGATCCAATTTGGAAACAAATTCCTTGGACGCAGGCAAGAGAGATAAAATATCCACATATTCTGAGTTCCATATTTTCTTTTTAACTGAAGTAGAAAGATGAATACCAAGAGGAGAGATAGAACAAGTCAGAACTTCCTTAAAACAACTCTCAGCAAGACCTCTAGACCTGTCAATTACGGGCAAACCTTGCGGAACCACTAATGGCTCCACAACGGTGACCGAATCACACCCCCTTACCCCTCAGCTGCAAGCCAAGCAGAAGACACATCAGTAGTGACAGGGTAACATAATGCAGACTGGGGGGGGGAAGGCCAGAGGAGAAGACATTTCTCCGGAATCTTCTCCCCGCCGAACATGGAGCTCAGGGACCAGGGATGCCGCCGCGCCTCCGTCTACATGTATAACCGGACCGCTGACATCAAAGCAGGCTCCAGCTCAGACAAGGTGGACGACAACTTGACCCGCAGAAGCCATTCCCGGATCCAGGAAGGGGCACCATCTTCTGAAGCACAGCTGGTGAGCTCCTCCATAAAGGCGTCTATCTTCTAGGTGGTCACACAGATCCAGGCTCCACAGGTACATCAGTGTCATATCGCACCATCTGGCACTGTGTTAGCCAAAGTGGAAGATGACCAAGGAGAAAACCATTGTTGGAACCAAATCATAAAAAACAAAGACTAGAATTTGTCAAAATGCATATTGACAAGCCACAAAGATTTTGGGAGAATATCCTTTAGACAGATGAGACTAAGCTAGAGCTTTTTGGAAGTCATATCAGCTCTATCAGCTGATTATGTTTGGCACAGGGTATCTTCAACCTGTGCAGGGTACAATGAATTCTCAAAACTATCAAGGCATTCTGGAGCGAAATGTGCTGCCGAGTGTCAGAAAGTATGGTCTCTGTTGCAGTCATGGGTGCTCCAACGAATAATGACCCAAATCACACAGCTAAAAACATCCAAGAACAGCTAAGAGCAAAGCATTGGACTATTCTGAAGTGGTCTGATCTACATCCTATTAAACATCTGTGGAAGGAGCTGAAACATGCAGTCTGTAGGAGGCACTCATCTAAGGGTGCATTTACATCACCGTTTAGCTTTCCATTCTGATCCGTCAGAAGAAGAGAGAGAGAAAAAAATGGATGCTGTTGCATCAGTTGTCATCTGTTTGAGCGATTTCTGTCTGAGATCCGTTTTTTAGACGGAAACAAAAGTACTGCATGCAGGACTTTTTTTCCCGTCTAAAAAAATGGATCTCAGATGGAAATGGCTCGAGATGACAACAGATGCAACAGGATCTGTGAATGCACCCTTACCTGAGGCAGCTGAAGCATTTTGATCACGAGGAGTGAGCCAGAATAACTGTGGACAAGTGCAGAAGTCTTATTGAGATTGCTTGATTGCAGTGGTTGCCTCAAAATGTTGTTCAACAAAATATTAACTTAAAGGGGTTGTCTCACTTCAGAAAATTTGCATTTATCATGTAGTAAAATTTATTACAAGCCACTTATTTATATATTGTTATCATCCATGTTGCTTCCTTTGCTGCGGGATTCATTTTTCCATTACATTTTACACTTCTCGATTCCAGAGGCTTTGGCGACCTTGTTATCCAGCAGCACACTATAGGGAAAAAGTACCAGCCTATGTGCACTCCTGCTTTCTCCTATAGTGTGCAAACATGACCACCACTGCTGGATTGCAGGGTGGTCATAACCATGGAAAAAAGCTGTGTATCATGTGATGGAAAATGAATCCAGCCAGCAAAGGAAGCAATATGGATAATACCTATACATTAGTAAGTGGCTTATATTAACTTTTTCTACATGATAAATCCCACTTGCTGAAGTGACACTACCCTTTTAAGGGTACCATCATTTCTGTCCAGGCCAGTTTTATAAATGATTCTGTTGAACACCAATTCAAAAGTAATGTCTGATTTTCATTAATTGATTTTCAGTAAAATTGTATTTATTATTACATTTGTCAGTTGCGAGTTATTTCAGTGACTATTGTGTTTTTTTTTTTTGTTCTTTTTCATTCTCAAGCCCTCACACAGCTCTGTAGAAAGAAAGAGAAAAAATATTTATGCTGAAAAATGAACGCCGCAAAATTTTTTATGTATTGCTGTCGCCCGCCCAGAGTTAATACAAGTTAATCAGAAAGTTATATGTACCCCAAAATGGCACCATTAAAAACTACAACTTTACCCACAAAACTAACCCATGTATGGCTACATTGACAAAAAAAAAAAAATTATAGCTTTTGGAAGGTGACGATGAAAAAAAAATCTCTTGGTCATTAACCTATTTAAGGACTTGCCCATTTTTTGCTAATCTGACCAGTGTCACTTTAAGTGCTGATAACTTTAAAACGCTTTGACTTATCCAGGCCATTCTGAGATAGTTTTTTCGTCACATATTGTACTTCATGACACTGGTAAAATGAAGTCCAAAAAATTCATTTTTATTTATAAAAAAAATACCAAATTTACCAAAATTTTTTAAAGAATTGCAAATTTCCAAGTTTCAATTTCTCTACTTTTATAATACATAGTAATACCTCCAAAAATAGTTATTACTTTACATTCCCCATATGTCTACTTCATGTTTGGATCATTTTGGGAATGATATTTTATTTTTTGGGGATGTTACAAGGCTTAGAAGTTTAGAAGCAAATCTTAAAATTTTTCAGAAATGTTCAAAAACCCAATTTTTAGGGACCAGTTCAGGTCTGAAGTCACTTTGCGAGGCTTACATAATAGAAACCACCCAAGGTATTCAAAACAGATTTTACAAACGTCGTTAACCCTTTAGGTGTTCCACAAGAATTAATGGAAAATATAGATACAATTTCAAAATTTCACTTTTTTGGCAGATTTTCCATTTTAATAATTTTTTTCCAGTTACAAAGCAAGGGTTAACAGCCAAACCAAACTCAATATTTATGGCCCTGATTCTGTAGTTTACAGAAATACCCCATATGTGGTCGTAAACCGCTGTACGGGCACACGGCAGGGCGTAGAAGGAAAGGAATGCCATACGGTTTTTGGAAGGCAGGTTTTGCTGGACCGTTCTTTTTTACACCATGTCCCAGTTGAAGCCCCCCTGATGCACCCCTAGAGTAGAAACTCCATAAAAGTGACCCCATCTAAGAAACTACACCCCTCAAGGTATTCAAAACTGATTTTACAAACGTCGTTAACCCTTTAGGTGTTCCACAAGAATTAATGGAAAATAGAGATACAATTTCAAAATTTCTATTTTTTGGCAAATTTTCCATTCTAATCCATTTTTCCCAGTAACAAAGCAAGGGTTAACAGCCAAACAAAACTCAATATTTATGGCCCTGATTCTGTAGTTTACAGAAACACCCCATATGTGGTCGTAAACCGCTGTACGGGCACACGGCAGGGCGCAGAAGGAAAGGAATGCCATATGGTTTTTGGAAGGCAGATTTTGCTGGACTGTTTTTTTTTTACACCATGTTCCATTTGAAGCCCCCTTGATGCACCCCTAGAGTAGAAACTTCAAAAAAGTGACCCCATTTTAGAAACTATGGGATAGGGTGGCAGTTTTGTTAGTACTAGTTTAGGGTACATATGATTTTTGGTTGCTCTATATTACACTTTTTGTGACGCAAGGTAACAAGAAATAGCTGTTTTGGCACAGTTTTTATTTTTTGTTATTTACAACATTCATCTGACAGGTTAGATCATGTGATATTTTTATAGACCAGGTTGTCACGGATGCGGCGATACCTAAATTATTTTTGCGGGATGAGATTACGGTTTTATTGGCACTATTTTGGGGTGCGTGTGACTTTTTGATCGCTTGCGATTACACTTTTTGTGATGTAAGGTGACAAAAAATGGCTTTTTTTACACCGTTTTTATTTTAATTTTTTTACGGCATTCACCTGAAGGGTTAGGTCATGTGATATTTTTATAGAGCAAGTTATTACGGACGCTGCGATACCTAATATGTATACTTTTTTTTTATTTATGCAAGTTTTACACAATAATATCATTTTTGAAACAAATAAAATGATGTTTTAGTGTCTCCATATTCTGAGCCATAGTTTTTTTTATTTTTTGGGCGATTGTCTCAGGTAGGGGCTCATTTTTTGCGGCATGAGGTGACGGTTAGATTGGTACTATTTTGGTGGGCATACGCCTTTTTGATCGCTTGCTGTTGTACTTTTTGTGATGTAAGGTGACAAAAAAATTGTTTATTTAGCACAGTTTTTTTTTTTACGGTGTTCATCTGAGGGGTTAGGCCATGTGATATTTTTATAGAGCCGGTCGATACGGACGCGGCGATACCTAATATGTATCCTTTTTTTTTTTTTCCTATTTTTTACCTATTTTTTTTACTTTGTTTGGGGAAAATGACGTTTTTGTTTATTTTTACTTGAAACTTTTAATTTTTGGGAGGGGAAAACTTTGCTTTTTCAACTTTTTTTTACTTTATTTTTTGTCCCACTTTGGGACTTCAACTGTTAGGGGTCTAATCCCTTTTCCAATGCATTCCAATACTTCTGTATTGGAATGCATGGGCTGTATGAGTAATACTGTGTGTATTACTCATACAGCTTCCGGCCTGTGAGATCCAGGGGGCTGGATCTCACAGGCTCGTCACCGGAAGGCAGCGCGATGCCTTCCTTAGACATCGCACTGCCTTCCATGCCATCGGGTCCCCCCTACAGCCGCATAGGGACCCGATGGCACCGCTGCCCGCCGGATAAGGTAAAAGCCGCAAACCGCAGGTCTGAATTGACCTGCGGTTTGCGGCGATCGCCGACACGGGGGGGTCACGGGACCCCCCACCCGGCGTTGTGACATGATGCCCGCTGTTGCGATTAACCCCTGCCGCAATCGTGATTTAAAGTTAGGACGTACCGGTACGCCCTGAGTCCTTAAGGACTCGGGAAACAGGACGTACCGGTACGCCCTAAGTCCTTAAGGGGTTAAAGCCCAAAACAGGCTGGTCACTAAGGGGTTAATGGGATTGTGTTATATTTGTCTGTTGCGACTGACTAAGGCCTCCTGCACACGACCGTTGTGTGCACCCGTGGCCGTTGTGCCGTTTTCCGTTTTTTTTCGCGGACCCATTGACTTTCAATGGGTCCGTGGAAAAATCGGAAAATGCACCGTTTTGCAGCCGCATCCGTGATCCGTGTTTCCTGGCCGTGAAAAAAATATGACCTGTCCTATTTTTTTCACGGCCAACGGTTCACGGACACATTCAAGTCAATGGGTCCGTGAAAAATCACGGATGCACACAAGATTGTCATCCGTGTCCGTGATCCGTGTCCGTGATCCGTGTCCGTTTTTTCCTATCATTTCAATGGCAAACTTGACTTAGATTTTTTTTTCATTTTTCATGTCTGTGGATCCTCCAAAAATCAAGGAAGACCCACGGACGAAAAAACGGTCACGGATCACGGACCAACGGAACCCCATTTTGCGGACCGTGAAAAAATACTGTCGTGTGCAGGAGGCCTAACAATGTGAAAACGAAAACACAATTCGTCAGCACATCCTATAGAATGAAAATATGAAAAAATGACTAAGGGTACTTTCACACTAACGTTTTTCTTTTCCAGTGTTGAGTTCCGTCACAGGAGCCCAATATCGGAAAAAAACTGATCAGTTTTATCCTAATGCATTCTGAATGGAGAGCAATCCGTTCAGGATGCATCAGTTCAGTCCCTCTTAGGTTTTTTGGCCGGAGAAAATACCGCAGCATGCTGCATTTTTCTCTCCGGCCCAAAATCCTGAACACTTGTCGGAATACCGGATCCGGCATTAATTTCCATTGAAATGTATTAGTGCCGGATCCGGCTTTAAGTGTTCCGGCAAAATGGATTCAGTTTTCCGGTCTGCGCATGCGCAGACCTTTAAGAATGCAACAAATAAATACAATAAAAATTACCGGATCCGTTTTCCCGGATGACACCGGAGATATGCATCAGGTATTTTAATGCATTTCTCAGTCGGATCCGCATCCGGATCCGTCATGCCATCCGTTTGCGACGGAACTGCCTGCCGGAATCCTCTGCCGCAATCCTCTGCCGCAAGTGTCCTTAGAAGGTGCACACACTGAGAGCCTCTGAAACCACCAAGCTCATTGTATGTTTTAAGGCCGAATGCATGCGGCCGTGTTCCGCGGCCGAGAGCGGTCCGTGGTATGCCGGGCTGGATTCCCGTTCAGAGCAGGAGCACACGGCGTCATTGGTTGCTATGACGCCGCACTACAGTAATACACTCGTATAGTGTATTACTGTAGTGCAGCGGCGACATGAAGCGCACGGCGTCATAGCAACCAATGACGCCGTGTGCTCCTGCTCTGAACAGGAATCCAGCCCGGCATACCGCGGAACACAGCCGTGTGCATTCGGCCTAAGTCTGTAACCCCTAAGCTTGTTGCCCGATGTGAAACCAGTAACAGTGCTTTGTTTAGCTATGCCTTTTCTTCCGCCATCCTAGGGGCGCCACACATACCAGTTAAGACCAAAACGATCCTTCTGTATGGATTGAGCCTCTCACACATGTCTCATGATCAAGGTTTAATATGTCGGAAAACATAAACCAAGGCATTACGATCCATCTTGGCTTAGGGACCAGGACATTAAAGGCCGACTTGTAGCCGTGATACGCTTGGTTTTGGTCACTAATTTGCATCTGAGTGTAAGGCCTCATGCACACGACCGTAGTTATGGTCCACATCCGAGCCGCAGTTTTTTGCGGCTAGGATGCGGACCCATGCACTTCAATGGGGGTGCACAAGATTCGGACAGCACTCAGTGTGCTGTCCGCATCCGTTGCTCCGTTCCGAGGCCCCGCAAAAAAAAGTATAGCATGTCCTATTCTTGTGCGTTTTGCGAATAAGAATAGGCATGTCTACAATGGGCCGGACCGCAAAAAATGGCACGGTCGTGTGCATGTAGCCTTAGGCTTCTTTCACACCTGCGTTTAGGTGCGGATCCATCTGGCATCTGCACAGACGGATCCGCACCTATAATGCAAACGCTGGTATCCATTCAGAACGGATCCGTTTGCATTACTCTGTAAAAAAAAAATCTAAGTCTAATTGTAAGTCAAACGGATCCGTCCTGACTTACATTGAAAGTCAATGGGGGACGGATCCGTTTACAATTGCACCATATTTTGCCAGTGACAAACGGATCCGTCCCCATTGACTTACATTGTAAGTCAGGACGGATCCGTTTGGCTCCGCATCGCCAGGCGGACACCAAAACGCTGCAAGCTGCGTTTTGGTGTCCGCCTCCAGAGCGGAATGGAGGCGAAACGGAGCCAAACTGATGCATTCTGAACGGTTCCTTATCCATTCAGAATGCATTGGGGCTAAACTGATCCGTTTTGGGCCGCTTGTGAGAGCCTTGAAACAGATCTCACAAGTGGACCCAGAAACGCCAGTGTGAAAGTAGCCTTAGGTGTCTCCACCTTAGGGCACAACTTATTTTCAGATAGTTGCAGTGCAGTCTGATCATTAGGTGGTGCTGATGCACAAAGATGAAGAAACTGCTGCTGCTGCTGTAGAGGAGAGGTGTCAGGATCACCAGCTCAGAAGATTATTCTCTGGCCTATTAGAAAGGTACATGATGTAAATTGTAGTGAAGGTAGTCTTTTGACCGGTGGCTGTATTTGTGTGTTATCCACTCCCTCCTGGTCCTCAGCTGTGGCCTGCGACCAACGACACTCTGACTCTCCAACTGACACACTCACATCGAGGCTTCCAAAGATATGAACAGAGAAACCGACTTCCTGTCCACACATAAATCCTCCACCACCAAATGATCCCACATCATGGGATATATGAAAAGGGTACTGAGAACTTTATTGGGAATGCTCATTTCTACAACATGTGGCTTACCGTTTGGTCTGGGTGTGTTATCTTTGGCCCTACAGTACAAGGTGTGTTTAGGAATAGCATTTATGTCAATTTCAGAATGTGGTACTATAAAGCTGGCAGGAGTAAGCCTGGCGATGGTGCACAGTCCTGTGACATTCTCGGATAACCATTTGTACGCTTTGTGTCCACAAACTAAGTATATGTCTTCTGGAACTGCCACTGCTGTGCTATTGAATAATTGGGTAATTCATTTGGCTAATTTTAACACTTTCGCCAGCTTATATCCTTTTAACTGACCTTTGGTGTTGTTAGCTAATATACCTGTGATAAGGTCCTGTACAGTATGGTTGTTGCAGGGTAGGTCTTTTCCGTTCACGGCATCTACACTAATACACTGCACGTGGCTGTTTTTGAGTCATTGCAACCTGAGTGTACAGTCGTGGCCAAAAGTTTTGAGAATTACATAAATATTGAAAATTGGAAAAGTTGCTGCTTAAGTTTTTATAATAACAATTTGCATATACTCCAGAATGTTATGAAGAGTGATCAGATGAATTGCATAGTCCTTCTTTGCCTTGAAAATTAACTTAATCCCAAAAAAGCCTTTCCACTGCATTTAATTGCTGTCATTAAAGGACCTGCTGAGATCATTTCAGTAATCGTCTTGTTAACTCAGGTGAGAATGTTGACGAGCACAAGGCTGGAGATCATTATGTCAGGCTGATTGGGTTAAAATGGCAGACTTGACATGTTAAAAGGAGGGTGATGCTTGAAATCATTGTTCTTCCATTGTTAACCATGGTGACCTACAAAGAAACGTGTGCAGCCATCATTGCGTTGCATAAAAATGGCTTCACAGGCAAGGATATTGTGGCTACTAAGATTGTACCTCAATCAACAATTTATAGGATCATCAAGAACTTCAAGGAAAGAGGTTCAATTCTTGTTAGGAAGGCTTCAGGGCGTCCAAGAAAGTCCAGCAAGCGCCAGGATCGTCTCCTAAAGAGGATTCAGCTTCGGGATCGGAGTGCCACCAGTGCAGAGCTTGCTCAGGAATGGCAGCAGGCAGGTGTGAGCGCATCTGCACGCACAGTGAGGCGAAGACTTTTGGAAGATGGCCTGGTGTCAAGAAGGGCAGCAAAGAAGCCACTTCTCTCCAAAAAAAACATCAGGGACAGATTGATCTTCTGCAGAAAGTATGGTGAATGGACTGCTGAGGACTGGGGCAAAGTCATATTCTCCGATGAAGCCTCTTTCCGATTGTTTGGGGCATCTGGAAAAAGGCTTGTCCGGAGAAGAAAAGGTGAGCGCTACCATCAGTCCTGTGTTATGCCAACAGTAAAGCATCCTGAGACCATTCATATGTGGGGTTGCTTCTCATCCAAGGGAGTGGGCTCACTCACAATTTTGCCCAAAAACACAGCCATGAATAAAGAATGGTACCAAAACACCCTCCAACAGCAACTTCTTCCAACAATCCAACAACAGTTTGGTGAAGAACAATGCTTTTTCCAGCACAATGGAGCACCGTGCCATAAGGCAAAAGTGATAACTAAGTGGCTCGGGGACCAAAACGTTGACATTTTGGGTCCATGGCCTGGAAACTCCCCTGATCTTAATCCCATTGAGAACTTGTGGTCAATCCTCAAGAGGCGGGTGGACAAACAAAAACCCACTAATTCTGACAAACTCCGAGAAGTGATTATGAAAGAATGGGTTGCTATCAGTCAGGAATTGGCCCAGAAGTTGATTGAGAGCATGCCCAGTCGAATTGCAGAGGTCCAGAAAAAGAAGGGCCAACACTGCAAATACTGACTCTTTGCATAAATGTCATGTAATTGTCGATAAAAGCCTTGAAACGTATGAAGTGCATGTAATTATATTTCACTACATCACAGAAACAACTGAAACAAAGATCTAAAAGCAGTTTAACAGCAAACTTTGTGAAAACTAAGATTTGTGTCATTCTCAAAACTTTTGGCCACGACTGTATGTGTGGACTAAATGTCATACCTTTGGTTTGCACTTGGAGACAATAACAGTGTGTCCAGCTAGGAAAACATGTGACATTAGCCCAATGTCCCTCTTGCCAGGGGGTAGAGCTATAATCTATCGAGGGTCCTGATCTGTTTATCATGAGCCATGGGGCATCTGCCCACCCTGCGACAGGTAAGGACACTTCCCTGTCCTTATCTTTTCTGGATTTACCTCGGTATATGCTAGTGAGAAAGATAGTAGAGTTAGACAGGTCAATCAGTTCAGAAAGGTCCAGGGGTATTGCAACATAAGTAAATATATTGGAAATAGCTCACTAGTCCCACAACCATAAGAGGTGCACAATCTGATGAATTCACCCTTCAAATTGTATGACTGTCAATGTAGGATTGGCACACTCAAAACATGCGGAGCCCCACGGAGTTGAAACAATTTATTATAACTACGTTTGATAAAATATGATAAAATACAATAAAATACATAAAATAAATTAAACAATGGTAGAAGTTTTGTAATATTCGAATCAACTTATTGCAGACAAAGTATCCTGGATGTTCTCAATAGTGGATGGGTCTGCAATGACACACAATAGATGCTTAACTGCAGATCCTAACAACAGGGTGTTGTCTTGCAAATAAAACGCACTCTAGGTCACTACAGTCCATATGTATACAAGTCACTAAATATTCAGAAGGACTGTTTGAATTCCAGGAGGTTGCATCAAACTCCGGATATATTCATATGCAAGAAAAACGCACTGAGAGACTCTACATGCAGAAAAGCGCATACAGTGATTTCCTATGCAGGCACTATATTCCTATCTCTGTATATCTACAGTTTCTGCAATCCATGCATTCCAAGGTTGTTATAGGAGTTTTTCATAAGAATTTTCTGCATGCATTTATATTTGTATTTTTCTCAAGAATTCTATTCAAGAGGATCCTCAAAGAAGTTATTCCACACAAAGTCCCGATTGCAATATTCACATATGAACGCTATATTGTTGTTTCGTTATAAATGTAAGTTTGTAACGATAACCCACACTTGTGGGCTTACCTGGCCTTTTTATTCAGCTGGTTTTTTCTGGGTGATTGTCGCTTCCGACTTTAGGCCGGCGTCCCGGTCTTTGCTGTGTCAGCGGCTTAGTATTCCCCAGTGATGACTTTCAGCTGGTTGCAGGCAGGTTAATATAGAGCGTCTTGTTTGAATCCTTGATATCCTCTGGTTTTTAACAGTGCACTGTTATTTCGGGGTTCAAATCCTTCAGGGGTGAAACTCTCGCCAGACGCGTTTCGGGGACACTCTCCCCTTCCTCAGTGGCATCACCCCTATGAGTGAATGGTGGGTTTTTATATCCCTCACGGTCTTGTGTGGAAAAGGATCATGGGAAAAGAAAGGGATCATGGGAAAATGGTATTCTGGAAAAGAAGGAGTATGGATTCTCCCAATATAAGTCTTCCCCTACCATATTTCTTTTTCATTTTTTTCATATTTCTTTTGCGTTTTTTTTTGCATGCGTTTTTTTTTTTTTGATATTTGTTTACATTCTTTACTCCTGAATCTGCTGTAAACCATATTTTCTCAGAATAACATTCATAGATAGTTCAAAGTTCATAAGTCATACGATATTGTTGCTTTTCATACATGCGGTTTTTGGTTGCGGTTATTGTGCGTTTTTTTTAAGATTGCGTTTTTTCACCATTTGTTGCATTTTTGGACCATTTGTTGCGTTTTTTGAAAATTTGTTGTGTTTTTACTTCGAAATGTACTATACCCCATGTTGCATTAAAATAACATTGATATTTAAAATTGTAGGGCAATTTTAGCAGCTTAAAAATGACCTCAAATTGGGTCGGATGGCGATACATCCGACACGTTCAGGGAAAATTAAGAAAATCATATCATTTATCAATCCTTGAATGATCATGTATGAACAAGATTGAAAAAGATTGAAAAAGAAATATGGTAGGGGAAGACTTATATTGGGAGAATCCATACTCCTTCTTTTCCAGAATACCATTTTCCCATGATCCCTTTCTTTTCCCATGATCCTTTTCCACACAAGACCGTGAGGGATATAAAAACCCACCATTCACTCATAGGGTGATGCCACTGAGGAAGGGGAGAGTGTCCCGAAACGCGTCTGGCGAGAGTTTCACCCCTGAAGGATTTGAACCCCGAAATAACAGTGCACTGTTAAAAACCAGAGGATATCGAGGATTCAAACAAGACGCTCTATATTAACCTGCCTGCAACTAGCTGAAAGTCATCACTGGGGAATACTAAGCCGCTGACACAGCAAAGACCGGGACGCCGGCCTAAAGTCGGAAGCGACAATCACCCAGAAAAAAACCAGCTGAATAAAAAGGCCAGGTAAGCCCACAAGTGTGGGTTATCGTTACAAACTTACATTTATAACGAAACAACAATATAGCATTCATATGTGAATATTGCAATCGGGACTTTGTGTGGAATAACTTCTTTGAGGATCCTCTTGAATAGAATTCTTGAGAAAAATACAAATATAAATGCATGCAGAAAATTCTTATGAAAAACTCCTATAACAACCTTGGAATGCATGGATTGCAGAAACTGTAGATATACAGAGATAGGAATATAGTGCCTGCATAGGAAATCACTGTATGCGCTTTTCTGCATGTAGAGTCTCTCAGTGCGTTTTTCTTGCATATGAATATATCCGGAGTTTGATGCAACCTCCTGGAATTCAAACAGTCCTTCTGAATATTTGTGACTTGTATACATATGGACTGTAGTGACCTAGAGTGCGTTTTATTTGCAAGACAACACCCTGTTGTTAGGATCTGCAGTTAAGCATCTATTGTGTGTCATTGCAGACCCATCCACTATTGAGAACATCCAGGATACTTTGTCTGCAATAAGTTGATTCGAATATTACAAAACTACTACCATTGTTTAATTTATTTTATGTATTTTATTGTATTTTATCATATTTTATCAAACGTAGTTATAATAAATTGTTTCAACTCCGTGGGGCTCCGTATGTTTTGAGTGTGCCAATCCTACATTGACAGTTATACAATTTGAAGGGTGAATTCATCAGATTGTGCACCTCTTATGGTTGTGGGACTAGTGAGCTATTTCCAATATATTTACTAAGTTTTATTCCCTTTTTCACCTAAGTTGAAATTTAGCTCCTTTTTCTCACAGCCATGGACATATGGAACCACATGGAGAATAAAAGGCAAAAAGCAGAGGCCTTCATATTTGATGTCATTGATGATGACATCATGGGATCGGGTGGCGAGACGTCTGTCTCTGACACGTTCAGGGATTTGGAAAATCTAATGCAAAAACAGCTGAGACAGTTCTGGGAAATACGTTCCTTGAAACAGTATTTGGCATTCAATAAGATCCCAAAGGGTTTGCAATTAACCAAATCACCAGCACAGGATTTATCAGGAGAGGCATTTAACAAAGAGTGGGAAGAATTTTTATCCACACAGTCACGTGTATTAGTCGAATTGATTATTAAACTGTCACGGAACAATGAACCAGACGTACAACAAGGGATAAGTGAAAATAAGAAGGCTTTATTGAAAATAAAGCTGTAAAGCAAAAGTCCAAACGGATGGCGAAACCGAAGCAGAGTCTTTGCGAAGCCAGAGGTCAGGAACCAGAAGGGTAGTCAGACGAAGCCAGGATCAGGAACCAGCAGGGTAGTCAGACGAAGCCAGGATCAGGAACCAGCAGGGTAGTCGGACGAAACCAGGATCAGGAACCAGCAGGGTAGTCGGACGAAACCAGGATCAGGAACCAGAAGCAGCAGCAGTCTAGAAGCATGTGAACACAGGAGGACCAAGCAAGGAACTGAAGCCACAGACCTCCTATATATATGAGCTGGGCATCCAGCTCCTCCCAGTGGGAAGGAGGAGCCGCAGGGTGGGAGGCTACAAGAAACCCAGAAACCAAGATGGCCGCCAGCACATGTCAAACGAAGGAGAACAGCAAGAAGGTAAGACCATGACAGTACCTCCCCCTCGAGGGCTCCTCCTCCGCGGAGTAAAGAACGGTTTCTGAGGGAAGCGTGCGTGGAAGGCTCGGAGCAAGGCAGGAGCATGGACATCTGCGGAGGGAACCCAGGAACGCTCCTCTGGACCATAACCACGCCAATGGACCAAAAACTGCACCCGACCGCGGACCAGGCGTGAGTCCAGGATATTGCTCACCTCATACTCCTCACGATTACCCACTTGGACCGGACGAGGCCGAGGAACCGAGAAGTGAAACGATTACACACCAGTGGCTTCAACAGGGAGACATGAAACACGGTTGGAGATCCGCATGCCAGGAGGAAGCGCAAGGGCATAGGCTACCGGGTTTACCCTGCGAAGCATTCGGAAGGGACCAACAAAGCGAGGCGCCAGCTTGGGAGTGGGCACTCGAAGGTTGAGGTTGCGGGTGGACAACCATACACGGTCTCCGACCTGGTAGGAAGGAGCAGGCGCTCGTCTGCGATCAGCCTGGAGTCCTCTGGCGCTGCGCAGAGACCTCAAGGGACTTCTGGATCAGTACCCAAGAAGCACGTAGGACGGAAAGGTGATCCTCCACAGCCGGAATATCCTGGGGAGAGAATACCTCCGGTAACACGGCAGGTTGGAACCCATATTGGCCATGAAGGGAGACGTCCCAGAGGAAGAGTTCACCGCCGTGTTCCTGGCAAACTCAGCCCAAGGCAGGAGGTCCAACCCAATTGTCTTGGTGATCGGAGACATAGCAACGAAGGAATTGCTCCAAGGCCTGATTGGATCGTTCTGCGGCCCCATTGGACTGAGGGTGGTAGGCCGAGGAGAAGGAGAGATGAATCCCCAACTGGAGCAAAAGGCGCGCCAGAACCTGGACACAAACTGACTCCCCCGATCCGACACAATCTCCTTGGGCAAACCGTGCAACCGGAAGACCTCCCTGGCAAAAATCGTGGCCAACTCTTGTGCAGAGGGTAACCTCTTGAGAGGAACACAGTGGCACATTTTGGAAAACCGATCCACAATCATGAGAATGACCGTATGGCCTCGGGATGCAGGGAGGTCCACAATGAAATCCATCCCCAGGTGTGACCATGGGCGCTCCCCGGTGGCTATGGGTTGCAGAGGCCCAACGGAAGGTGCCGAGGGGACTCACTCTGGGCACAAACGGAGCATGCCGCTACATATGCGGCGATGTCGGAACGTAGGGAAGGCCACCAGAACAGACGTGAAACAGCCCAGGACAGCTGATTCTTTCCAGGATGCCCCGCGGTCTTGGAGTTATGGTAGGTTCGCAACAACCGAGTGCGCAACTCCTCAGGCACAAAACATCTGCCGTTGGGTCTCCCAGAGGGAGCACCAGATTGAGCCGCCAAAATCTGCTCACCCAGGGGAGAGGTCAGGCTGGTGCGAATGGCGGCCAAGATCTGATTCGGAGGTATGACCGAAGTCGGAATCGACTCCTTCCTGGACAGCTCGGAGTACTGCCGTGATAAGGCATCCGCCCTGATGTTCTTGGAACCGGGTAGGTAGGAGACCACGTAATTAAAACGTGACAAGAACAGAGCCATCTGGCCTGACGTGGTGTCAATCTCTTGGCCTCAGAAAGGTAGGTCAGATTCTTGTGGTCCGTCAGGATGAGGACCGGAACCACCGAACCCTCGAGCAAGTGCCTCCATTCTTTAAGGGCCTGCACGATGGCCAATAACTCCCTGTCACCAATCTGATAGTTGCACTCCGCGGAAGACAGTTTCCGGGAGTAAAACCCACAAGGAAGCAGAGGACCCTCTGGTGTTCTACGCTGAGACAGAAGGGCGCCTACTCCCGTCTCAGACGCGTCCACCTCGAGGACAAAGGGCAACCCAGGGTTGGGATGCGACAGAATCGGAGCCGACACAAAGGCGGACTTTAGGGCCTCAAAAGCTCGGATGGCCTCGAGCGGCCAGACCTGGGAATTACTGCCCTTCCTGGTCAGATCCGTGAGAGGCTTGGCTAGCATGGAAAAGTCCCTGATGAACTTCCGATAATAATTGGCGAAGCCCAAAAAGCGCTGCAGGGAACGAAGACCACTGGGCTGGGGCCACTGTAAGACAGCCGAAACCTTCTCAGGATCCATGGAGACCCCTCAGCGGAAATGATGTAACCTAAGAAGGTTACCTGGGATCGGTGAAATTCGCATTTCTCAAGCTTACCGAACAGCTTGTTCTCTCGTAACCGTTGCAACACTCGTCTGACATCCAGAATGTGGGCCTCCATGGATTCAGAATATACCAAGATGTCATCCAAATAGACCACCACACACTGCTGCAACAGGTCACGGAAAACATCGTTGATGAATTCCTGAAAGACTGCGGGCGCATTGCACAACCCAAAGGGCATAACCAAGGATTCATAATGACCGGTCCTGGTGTTAAACGCGGTCTTCCACTCATCGCCCGCCTTGATCCTTACCAGGTTATATGCCGCCCTCAGGTCGAGTTTGGTAAAGACCGTGGCCCCTTTAAGGCGATCGAACAGCTCGGAAATCAAGGGTATCGGGTAAGCGTTCTTGATCGTGATGCGATTGAGACCCCTGTAATCGATGCAAGGCCTCAACTCACCGCCCTTCTTTTTCACAAAGAAAAATGCAGCCCCTGCCGGGGACGAGGATTTGCGAATGTGTCCGCGTGAAAGCGCCTCCCTCACGTACTCCTCCATGGCCTCATTCTCCGCTACCGACAGTGGATAGACTTTGCCACGAGGAGGAACGGCACCAGATTGTAACTCTATGGCACAATCGTATGGGCGGTGCGGAGGTAGGGCAACCGCGCGCACCTTATCGAATACATCCCGGTACTCCTCGTATTCAGGAGGCAACAGAGAGTCTGAGAAGTACACAGCAACTTGACAGACCCATGGATGCAACTAGCCCCACACTGCGGTGACCACGAGAGGATCTCGGCCGATCTCCAATCGAAAGTCGGATTATGCTTCCGGAGCCAGGGGTACCCCAAGACCACCGAGTAGTGTGGAGACGAAATAACCTGGAGGCAGACCGACTCTCTGTGAACGGCACAATGGCTATCCCCACTGGAAGGGTCTCATGAGTCACGTGTGGCGGCAGAAGGGGTCTGCCGTCTATCGCCTCAAGAGCCAGTGGGGAACCTCGAGCCTGCAGAGGAATGGAATTGGCGGCAGCGAACACATTATCAATGAACAAACCACCAGCACCAGAGTCCACCAACGCCTGGGTCGTCACCGAGCCCCCGACCCAGGAGAGGACAACAGTGATCAGTGGTTTGTCAACACGGGAAACCGGGGACGAGGAGACTCCACCCAAGATCTGCCCCCGACAGGATCTCAGGTGCGAGCGTTTCCCGGACGGTTCGGACATGCCAACCGAAAATGCCCACCGAGACCACAGTACATGCATCGGCCCTCGCGTCTCCGGAGTACCCTCTCCCCCTCGGACAGGCGAGCAAACCCCAGCTGCATGGGTTCACCCCCAGACAAGTCATCCCCAGGAGGCGTGGGAGGAGAGGGAGGCACGGGTGGGACAGCAAACGTAGGCGCCAATCTGTTAGAAAACCTCCGCGGCTCTCCTTAAAGGAAGGTCTCTCCCTGAGTCTGGTGTCAATCAAAATCAGGAAAGAAATAAGAGACTCGAGCTCCACTGGTAGGTCCTTAGCTGCAACCTCATCCTTCAAGGCATCCGAGAGACCATGAGAGAAAGCAGCGACCAGAGCCTCATTATTCCAGCCCACCTCTGCTGCCAGGGTACGAAACTCAATGGCGTATTCAGCTACGGATCGTGAACCCTGTCTGATGGACATAAGGAGCTTCGCAGCAGAGGCAGCACGAGCCGGCACATCGAATACCTTCCGAAGAGAAGCAACAAAACCGGAAAACTCGGCAACCACCGGATTGTTGTTCTCCCATAAAGGGCTGGCCCAGGCCAAGGCCTTGTCCGAGAGCAGCGAGATCAAGAAGCCCACCTTTGATCTCTCAGTAGGAAAGGCATGTGGCAGCAACTCGAAATAAATGCCCACCTGGTTAAGGAAACCTCGGCACTGAGTTGGCTCTCCCCCAAAGCGCTGTGGAAGAGGGGCAGAACCGGTCATACCCCAAAACACCCGCAGGCGCAACAACAGGTGTCGGGGTAGACTCTGGCGCAACAACCGGAGCGGCAGTAGGAGCGAGCCCAGGAGCGACAACCGACCCATCGGCAACGGGAGCGAAATGAGCCGTGCGTTCAAGCAGGGTTGCAACGCCACAGCGAACCGACCCAACAGGTGATCCTGCTGATCAAGTCTGGCAACCAGCGTGGGTAGCGAGGATGGCCCTGTACCGTCAGAATTCATGGCTTGGTCCTAATGTCACGGAACCATGAACCAGACGTACAACAAGAGATAAGTGAAAATAAGAAGGCTTATTGAAAATAAAGCTGTAAAGCAAAAGTCCAAACGGATGGTGAAACCGAGCAGAGTCTTTGCGAAGCCAGAGGTCAGGAACCAGAAGGGTAGTCAGACGAAGCCAGGATCAGGAACCAGCAGGGTAGTCAGACGAAGCCAGGATCAGGAACCAGCAGGGTAGTCAGACGAAACCAGGATCAGGAACCAGCAGGGTAGTCGGACGAAACCAGGATCAGGAACCAGCAGGGTAGTCGGACGAAACCAGGATCAGGAACCAGAAGCAGCAGCAGTCTAGAAGCATGTGAACACAGGAGGACCAAGCAAGGAACTGAAGCCACAGACCTCCTATATATATGAGCTGGGCATCCAGCTCCTCCCAGTGGGAAGGAGGAGCCGCAGGGTGGGAGGCTACAAGAAACCCAGAAACCAAGATGGCCGCCAGCACATGTCAAACGAAGGAGAACAGCAAGAAGGTAAGACCATGACATAAACGTAGATCTGAGATTTTGGATAACCTGTCAGAACAGATTACAAAACTGAAAAATAAAATAGACCAGTTTCCAAAAGATCAGATCTTCGAAATTTGGCAAAAAAGACTGTGTAAAAGTTTAGATAAAACAGAGCAAGAAATAATTACCAAAAAAATGAAAAAGCACAAATATATATCAAAAGTAAAACCAAACGAAATAAGATCAACAAATGAAGTGCCGAAAACAAAAAGCAATGTACAGATGTTAGGAGAATATGAGGACCATAACAGATATAGCGTACCAACCCAAAATAGATTTGAAACCTTGGCGCAGAATTCTTTTTTAGACCAAACCCCGCCTCACCACCCACCCAGAATCAGACGCAGACGATCACAATCACCAGATCACGAAAAACAAACACCAATACCTTACAGACCACCATACAATCTGAGGCACAGAACTCCACTATTGGAACAGAAGAAATCGACATACCAGAGGACACATGCAGAGAAACAGGACTCACGCTCACACAATGTTCAAGACAATTATTTAACAGACAGTCAGAGACACTATCACAGGGAATATCCCATAAAATTAAGAAAACACGACGAGGTAAGAGGAAAACCAGAGCACAAGAGACACTATTAAATACAGACCAGAGTAATATTGTTAATCTGAGTCAAATAATTCTCACACCTGCACAAATCACCTTATTAAATAAGGGATTAAAATTTGCCCCCACAAAAAAACTAAACAAATTTGATACCTACATAGGTATTCAAAAATTTATCCGGAAATTGTGTTTGAAAAAATATTTTTTGAAGAATCCAATTAGCACAGACACGGAGAAGGTAGATCCCTTCACACACACTCATTTAAAGATCAAATCAAAAAAGTTTCCGAGAGCAGAGATCAGTCCAGAGATATCTGCCTTTCAAAAAAACATTGAAATAGGTCTGAACAAGATCAAACCAAAAAGATCTGATAGGAACAATCTAACCAACGCCGAGATTAAGGCCATAAGAGAATTGCAGGAAGAACAGAACATTGTAATTCGCCCGGCCGATAAGGGGGGCGCTATTGTTATTTGGGGTAAAGACAAATATAATGAAGAATGCCTGTTTCAGCTGTCTGACCAATCCACTTATAAAAAAATAAAGAAGGATCCAACAAGCGAATTCAAGTTGGTTTTGACCAATTATTGTGATAAAGGTTTTCAACAAAACATTCTGACTGCACAGGAATATAATTACATTACGGGAACATTAGGTAGACTTCCAATTTTCTACTGCCTGCCGAAGATCCATAAGGATATTGAAAACCCTCCGGGGCGCCCAATTATATCAGGGATAGGGTCCTTAACAGCGAATCTATCGCAATATATCGACATCCTGCTGCAGCCATTGGTAAAAACTACCAAGTCCTATATCAAGGACACAACCCAAATAATTGGGATATTGGAGGGACTGGATGTCCAACCGGAGTGGATTATTAACACACTGGACATACAGTCCCTCTACACGATAATAGACCATACACAGGGGGTTTTGGCCCTAAAGGAACAACTGAATTCCAATGGGACTATGCAGCGGGAACAGATAGATTTTATAATAGAGGGTGTGGATCATATCCTTCACCATAATTATTTTTTCTTCAACGATGAATATTATTTACAGTTGAGGGGCACCGACCATGGGTACCAGGTTCGCCCCCAGCTACGCTAATTTATTTTTGGCCCAGTGGGAACATGAGTTTATAGACCCCAAGCTTGGGGGCGACCTGGTCCTATGGCGGCGCTACATCGACGATGTCGTTTTCATTTGGAGAAATGGTGAGGATGGACTACAACAGTTTATGCAAGACTTAAATAAGAATATATACAACTTACGTTTTACGGCAGGCATGAACAAAGAAAAGGTAGACTTCCTAGACATACAAATAACAAAAAAAGACAATAAATACCTGTGTAACACTTATCACAAACCAACATCTAAAAATGGGTTTATTCTTTTCTCTAGCTTGCCATTTGCCAAGATGGCTCACAAATGTCCCCCTCGGGCAGTTCCGCCGCATTAGACGTAACTGTACTGAAAATAAAATTTTTGAGGAAGAAGCCATAACAATGAATTTGCAGTTTAGAGAAAGGAATTACCCGGCTAAAATACTTGAAGAAGCTTTGGGAAAGGTAAGACAGCTGAACAGAGAGTCCTTCTTTGAGACCAAATCCCCACAGAACTTTGATAAAAGTTCTGAGTTCAGAATAATCCTGCCTTACAATGCTCAATCGAAACAAATCTCACAGCTGATCAAACAACATTGGCACCATGTGCTATATGATAAAATAATTGGCCCTATTTTACCAGCTCAACCACTCATTACCTATACTAAAGCTCCTAACTTGGGTATACAATAGCCCCTCAATAAAGGACAAAAAGAAGAAAACAAATACATCAGGCTGGCTGAATGCTAAAGGTTTCTTTAGATGTGGAACATGCATAGGATGTAGGAAAACTAAATTTCCCCAAAAAATGACAGAAATTTCCTCAACCCAAAATGCCTTCTCGATGACAGTGAAACAACCTCTGACATGCAATTCCTCCAGTGTGGTCTACCTAATCCAGTGCCCTTGTCCTAAACAGTATATTGGCCGCACTAAAAGACAGCTGAAAGTGAGAATATCGGAACATCTCAACAATATCACAAAAGGATGCGAAAATAATCCACTATCTAAACACTTTAAAGAGACACATAACAAAAGCTATACAGGCCTGACATTTATGGCGCTGGAGAAGATAGACACACACTGGAGGGGGGGCAATCACATAGAGAAAATGTCGAGAGCGGAATCGAGACGTATATATGACTTTGGGAGCATGATGCCAAGGGGACTAAACTCAGAGCTTGAAATATTTGGCTTTTTATAAGACGGAGGGTCGCCCGCCCGTGAGTCCACAGAGAGTCGCATGTTTGGCTGTTTATCAGCACTGTGACTCTCTCTGGGCCACAGGCGTGCGCCCCCTAACTCTTCCCTGAACGTGTCGGATGTATCGCCATCCGACCCAATTTGAGGTCATTTTTAAGCTGCTAAAATTGCCCTACAATTTTAAATATCAATGTTATTTTAATGCAACATGGGGTATAGTACATTTCGAAGTAAAAACACAACAAATTTTCAAAAAACGCAACAAATGGTCCAAAAATGCAACAAATGGTGAAAAAACGCAATCTTAAAAAAAACGCACAATAACCGCAACCAAAAACCGCATGTATGAAAAGCAACAATATCGTATGACTTATGAACTTTGAACTATCTATGAATGTTATTCTGAGAAAATATGGTTTACAGCAGATTCAGGAGTAAAGAATGTAAACAAATATAAAAAAAAAAAAAACGCATGCAAAAAAACGCATGCAAAAAACGCATGCATAAAAATATTTAGAAAATTAAGAAAATCATATCATTTATCAATCCTTGAATGATCATGTATGAACAAGATTGAAAAAGATTGAAAAAGAAATATGGTAGGGGAAGACTTATATTGGGAGAATCCATACTCCTTCTTTTCCAGAATACCATTTTCCCATGATCCCTTTCTTTTCCCATGATCCTTTTCCACACAAGACCGTGAGGGATATAAAAACCCACCATTCACTCATAGGGGTGATGCCACTGAGGAAGGGGAGAGTGTCCCCGAAACGCGTCTGGCGAGAGTTTCACCCCTGAAGGATTTGAACCCCGAAATAACAGTGCACTGTTAAAAACCAGAGGATATCGAGAATTCAAACAAGACGCTCTATATTAACCTGCCTGCAACCAGCTGAAAGTCATCACTGGGGAATACTAAGCCGCTGACACAGCAAAGACCGGGACGCCGGCCTAAAGTCGGAAGCGACAATCACCCAGAAAAAAACAGCTGAATAAAAAGGCCAGGTAAGCCCACAAGTGTGGGTTATCGTTACAAACTTACATTTATAACGAAACAACAATATAGCATTCATATGTGAATATTGCAATCGGGACTTTGTGTGGAATAACTTCTTTGAGGATCCTCTTGAATAGAATTCTTGAGAAAAATACAAATATAAATGCATGCAGAAAATTCTTATGAAAAACTCCTATAACAACCTTGGAATGCATGGATTGCAGAAACTGTAGATATACAGAGATAGGAATATAGTGCCTGCATAGGAAATCACTGTATGCGCTTTTCTGCATGTAGAGTCTCTCAGTGCGTTTTTCTTGCATATGAATATATCCGGAGTTTGATGCAACCTCCTGGAATTCAAACAGTCCTTCTGAATATTTTGTGACTTGTATACATATGGACTGTAGTGACCTAGAGTGCGTTTTATTTGCAAGACAACACCCTGTTGTTAGGATCTGCAGTTAAGCATCTATTGTGTGTCATTGCAGACCCATCCACTATTGAGAACATCCAGGATACTTTGTCTGCAATAAGTTGATTCGAATATTACAAAACTACTACCATTGTTTAATTTATTTTATGTATTTTATTGTATTTTATCATATTTTATCAAACGTAGTTATAATAAATTGTTTCAACTCCGTGGGGCTCCGCATGTTTTGAGTGTGCCAATCCTACATTGACAGTATTGCAACATAAGGCATACTGGCTGAGCTCACGGATCTGTGGGTACAGATCCAACAATCTCTGAGTTTGTCTCATTCAACCCCTGGACTAGAATTTTATGGTGCTGTATCAGTGAATTGTCCTATTCATCAACACTGCGGATATGCCTACAGTCAAAGTCATGATAAGTAGGTGGACCCTCATGGCTTACTGTTCCAGGGTCGTCGGGACAGCCTTTACTCTTTTACAATGTGAGGCGTGGATCCAGGTAGGTCTCCCTTCGAGTTTCACAGAGGTTGGGGTAGTCAGCAACACCTGGTAAGGCCCCTCGTATCGTGGTTCGAGGGTGTTTCTGACGTGTTTCTTGACCACCACCCACTCTCCAGGTTTGAGAGTGTGGCTTCCCTCTAGGGAGTCAGGATCTGGAATGGAAGAGAAAACTTGTGCACGTATGTTAGACAATTGTTTGCTCAAGGCTATCACATATTTTGCAACAGATTCATAATGCATTTGCAATTGCTGTGGGAAGTACTGCCCCATCCTAGGCCCCGTCCCAAACAAAATTTTGTGTGGAGGCCTAGGGGTGTGTCTAACTGAAAATAGTGCTATTGGCAGGCATTGTACCCAACTGAGCCCTGTCTCCCTAGTCATTTTCAGCATCTTGGACTTCAGTACCCTGTTCAGTCTTTCGCCTTTGTCGCTGCTTTGGGGTCTGTAGGGCGTGTGATAGGCTAAGTGTGACCCTACCATCGTCCAGACTTCTCGCTCTCCCTCCTTCTGTGATCGTCCCCTTTTTGGAGATTTTGTAGATTTGAGGCTGAACTCCGATACAGGCTAATAGGAGAACTCCTTGTCTCAGTCAGTGATACTTGTCAACAGGGTGTTCACAACTTATAGGCACAACACAGTACATCAAGACTTTAAAAAACATATGTGGTTCTTACTTTCATGCCCTCGAGGACGTCCCAGACTGATGCCGCACCCCTCCCTCAGATGAACACCAAGAGGCTACACCAGGGGACACTTTATAGGCAAGATGACTCAGTTTTCCTACCTCGTATTACGGGTCGCGATCCCGGTGTCCTTTAGTGCGCCTCTCCTCGTCTGGTCTCCGGGGGTACAGGAACAGAGGGTCCAATCCTCGAGCCCCACGCTGGGCTCCAAAATTGTTCTGGTTCTGGTCAAGCTGCCAGTTCGGTTGATGTACTGCTCCAAATTAATTAATGCTAAAGTATACGTATACTGAGAGATCAATACTGAGACAACACACAGCTGGGGGTCCTAACAGGATCTTTGGTTTATTGCAGAACAGCAGACAGTATATAGGACAGGAAGGAGTGGGGGGGGGGGGGGTGTAAGGTGGCATATATCTTTTCTATTGGCTATAAACTCTGTATTTTCTGTCACATCTATGTGCAAGAGGAAGTTCCCCCCTCCCCCTTCCAGATAGGGGAAGCTGCTTCTTTCTGTCTCTTTGAAGGTGCTTGCTTCATGTAACACATGATAAAGCAAAGAGCAAGATTCTTGTTATAGGCGTTGGCTGGGTACCTGGTACTACAGTATAGTTCTCAACAAGCAAGTATCCATTTTGTATCAATATTCCATAACACTGCTTTTGTAATGCCCCTCTGCTGCACACAAAGGGGAGGGGGGAAGCGTGCAGAGCACAGGAGTGTTACAAAATCAGTGGTCCAAGGGCTCTGGTCGGCACCCTGGTGTATTTCAACATACAAACAAAAGAAAGATATAGTTTTGGGTACTTTCACACTTGCGGCAGAGGATTCCGGCAGGCAGTTTTGTCGCTGGAACTGCCTGCTGGAACCGCCAATCCGGACGCAAACTGATGCATTTGTGAGACAGATCCGGATGCGTATGAAAAATGCATTGCAATACCGGATCCGTCTCTCCGGTATCATCTGGAAAAACGGATCCGGTATTAACTTTTTTTGCAGTTTCAAAGGTCTGCGCATGCGCAGACCGGACAGCCGGATCCGTTTTGCCGGAACACTTAATGCCGGATCCGACACTAATACACTTCAATGTAAAATAATGCCGGATCCAAAATTCCGGCAAGTGATCAGTATTTTTGGCCGGAGAGAAAACTGCAGCATGCTGCGGTATTTTCTCTGTCCAAAAAACGTAAGAGAATTCAGAATGCATTAGGATAAAACTGATAATTTATTTTCCGGTATTGAGCTCCTGTGACGGAACTCAATACCGGAAAACAGAAACGCTAGTGTGAAAGTACCCTTAATCAACATGATTCATGGTTTAATAGCTTTGATCATGTGTAACATCCCAGAGTTATGTTACTAAACTCTTTTCCCCCTCTACTATTTGTTGGTAACATGTGCATTGTCATCCTATGTGATTTTATTTAATATTATTCACAAATGTGCATTTTCTAAGCCTGTTATATATATTTGCTGTAATTTTCATGTACACCAGCAGGTGGCAGCAATGGGCTTAGGTCAGTTTAGCATATCTAGACTGGAATAGTTCATTCCAGTTTAACTCCCCACTCTTTGAGCAGAGTGGGCTCGCCCATGTCCTGCCTCATGGGGAGGGAAGGAAGTTACAGTGAGTGTGCCAGCCACCCCGGCTAGGGGAAGGCTGTGCTGGTAGGAGCTCCCAGTTCTAGGGATCCCAACCCAGAATCTCGTCTCGGCTGAGACAAAAGATCACCATTCCCAGTCTGAGCATTCAGCCTCAGCTGGTGACAAGCAAGCAGCCATCTCCAGAACGAACCATTCCCTGTGAGCACAACTGTGAGTACCGTCCAGAGACCAGGAGAAGCCAAATTCCTCCTCAGCTAGTCAGTCCCATACACAGCAGAAGATAGACAGAGCAGAATACAGATTCCTGCCATATTCTCCAGGCACATGATAGGAGCAGAAGAGATATTGATCCCTGCCATACATTGCCAATACCTGCTGGGATCCAAGACTATTGCTGTATCTCGTATGGATTAATGCTGCCTCCAGTAAATACAAGTTGAATTATATTACAAGTCTGGATCTCATTTACTGCTACCGAATTCCTCAATTACTCCTACTAGCAACACACTCATTTATTGCAAGTGAGCCAGGATCCAGGAGTCCAGCCGTACCAAGGTAGGAGACACCGTTGACACTATACCTACTACTACACAGAGACATTACTCCACTCTGGCATTCCTAACCTGGTACGTGAGTTGCAACACCTTAGAGGGCCCTGAGACCGTACCCTGCGCACGCTGCAATTGGCGTCACAAGCAAAAATTATAGACTTATATACCCATATCCGGACCCACTGCATAATTTGGCGTCCGTGTAACCGTATCACGCCCCGACTCATTGCACATGCTGACAGATGCTTTTTAAGTGTTTTTGCATTGAGGGACTGTAGCCACCAAAAGCATATTGACTATATAATTTGTTTTATGCAACCGCCATGATTATTGTACCCGAGACTGCATATGTACAGTAAAGTTTTAAGCTGTGCTGCAAAACTGAACCACATGCCTCTGACTGTCATTTATTTCCACACCAACCCGCAACCTTCAATCTTACATGAGGAGCACTTATCACTGGCACATTGGTTTTTTGCAGGCCCTGTCCATGGAGCTGTAACTGACTAACGTTGTCCATGTATTTTCAATAGCAGGCGTGCATATGTGCAGTTATTCTTCCAGACTTCTCCATATAGAGATGCGTTTAAGTGTTTTCATTGTGGAGAGGGGAGTATGCAGCTGTCAGACGCCTCTTATCTTCTTTAAGAACAAAGGATGGGGTATGTTGGGAGAGAATTAGAAGAATTTTCCGCCAACGTGTTTGCCCATTTTAAGGAACCACCGGCCATTTTTCTTTTCAATTTATTAAAATATAGCCCAACCATGCCCTTCAACACTAGCCACAATAAGCCTAATATTGTTAAACAGGAAGTTTATCTGCAAAGTTTGGCTCCCCAAACCTTGCTTAGTCTGAAACCCCCTTTAAGAAATCTGACTCTCACCCAACTCCATACATAAATAATCTGTGTGGAGATCCAAAAGTCATCAAAGAGGGTCTATGAGGCAGCCGAGCCTTGTGCTGGGTGGGGCGCAATTTATTCTTAGCTCAACCAGCTGTCGTCTGGAATGCAGTTACTGTAGGAACAAGACTTCGTAAAGCCAGGACCATGCCAGCGTCACACACACAGTATCAACCTGGGCTCCCATGAAGTGTGAATACACAGTGGATATAACTGCAGATTTGCCCCAGATTTCACCTTCTCGACTACAAAGGGTGAAATCTGCATAATGCTGCGGATTTAAAATCAGGTTCAATTATGTGCATATCCCACTGTGGAAAAAAATCTGTAGCGTATCCACCATCTGTGGCTGCACCCTATCTGTTTGCAGTTCTTGTGCTCATGTGGAGACCAGGACAGTCACCCACCATTTTTGCAGAACCTCCTGTGACACAAATGGATGATCCACATTTCTCCTAGCAAGATGGTCACCATTTCACAAGAACCTTATAAATGTAAGATAGAAGAGAGGTAAAAAAAAGCATTGTATCTCATAAATTCCCATTTCTTCGAGTAACATTGCTTGGCTACTAAACACTTTCAGAAATGTCTAAAGCGGCTGTGGTATTAGTCTACTGACCAAGACCTTACCTCAGGCTATCCAGCTGCCGAAACCCCCCAGCAACTAGTTGTAATCTGTGGGGGAACCCAACAGCATGTTTTCAATTTCCCTACAGTGCCACCTCAGGAGAGATCCAGCATTACAAAGCTCCTGTTTAAATCAATGGACTATCTGTGTAGTACAGCTTTCTGGGTCCTCCAGGGTGGGAGACACTCTTTGTAGCTGCTCTCGAATCTGGTTAATAGACAAAAGTCTTAGTCAGAGAGGCTGAGATCTTTTATTTTTAGAAGGGTCCACTGACAACAAGCTTATCATAAGCTATCCTGCCGCTAAAATCCACAGCAACTAGGTCTAATTTCTGGAGGAACCCAACGGCATTGGTTCAATTTCCCTGCAGTGCCAGGAGAAATTATGTATTGTAGTGTTCCCACTAAAATCAGTGGGCTATCTATGTAATACACTTGGCGAGTTCTCCGAGGTGGGAGACACTCTTTATAGCTGCTCTCCAATCTGGATAATAGATAAGGGTCTTGATCAGAGAACTCCTCTATAATAATTCCCTAAGAGGGTAATAGAAAGTGTGTATTCTAAACCAGACTACCACTTTAATGCCACATAAGCTGGCAGCACATGTTGGCATTGTGCTGGCGTTCCAGCTGTGCTTCACTCAACACCACAACAGCTGCAGAGAGCACTGCTCCTGTCAGTGATACAGCACAGTTCTCTCTACTGTTTCTACTTGGACACTAGTCAGTTACTCATGCGGCTCCACGTGATCCTGCCACAGCAGCAAAGTCGTGATGTGCCAGTATCTGGATAATGCTTTGAATAGTTTATAGACCGAGGAGGGGAGCAATGCTGAGTGCCCTGTTCACGCCCTTCTCAGCAACAAATGGTCCCTGGAATGATCAGGTCAGTGCCAACTTTTTTGTATGAGGGATTATGCCACCTACACACTTATTGTCATTTTCCTCCCTAAAGGGGGCATGTAGCCTACTATCTGCTAGATACAACCCCCAGCATTCATCAGTGAGTGAGAAGAAGACACAGATGCCTATGCTTGCTGTATATGAGAGGTTTACCAGAACGACTAACAGAGCAAAACCAGTACTTGTATTCTGAACAGGTAGCTGTAGCCCCAGGGTTGGAGATGATGTGTAAACTCTCCGGTCATGTCTGTGTTAGTAAATGTTTGCATTTCCCATGAAATAACAATTCTGGAGCATCGTTTCTTAGAACTCTCTGTTCTGCCATTCTTCTGCTACTCCTCTTGGAAATGGATGAATACATTGGCCATTGTCTTTTTTTTTTTTTTGCATAAAAGGTGTGTACCCCACACTGTCTTATACATAGAGCCAGAGTCAGTATGGACATGCCCCTCTAAGCGGAGGAGTGGTAATACCCAATTATTAAGTTATTCATACATTTCCAGGAGGCATAACAGAGGAGTGGCACAACCATTGTTTTTTTTAGGGAGAATTAGAGCATTTTCTAAAACAGAAATGTCAGGAAAGCTGTGTGGCCATCTTTAAAGTTATATCCCTTTAAAAAAAAAAAATGATAGCTTCAAAAGGGAGTATTTAATTGATCTGCAGTTGCCATGTACGGTCAGTAGGGTCATACCATCATCGTGCTGTATCTTTATTGGCAATGAAAATAAATTTGCCTAGAAATATGTGTAGTTAATGTCTTAATTCATACACTTGTAGGAACCCAGCACGGGAATTTCATATGGTATCGGGATGGAAAGAAGATTGGACAAGAAGGCATTGACCACTCATTTTATACACTGTACGTTATGTGGCATAGTCTCTGCCAGAACAGCCTGCCGGAGCTCTGGAGTTGGAACTGCCGGGTGTTACCGAAATGCCCATCAGCCCAATTGACTATAATGGGGTCTGGCAGAGATCCGGCCGTTAGCCGGCAAATATGGCGGGATTCAGCCTGACAAAAAACGATGCCACACCGGATCCAGAGAGCTCCGGCAGGCTGCTCTTTGCCGGAACAGCCTGCCGGACCTATCCTGCGAGTGTGAAACTAGCCTTAGATTAAAAGTCCCCAACCTTTTGTATGTTGTGAGCCACATTCAACTTTCAGTGATGGTCGGGAGCTACAGGCAATTCAAAAACGGAAGAGGGAAATTTTGAATATGGAGAAACAAAACCATGAAATTGTGTGAAATGTAGCATTAGTATTATACCATCTAGATTGGCACTGTTTGGTGGTAAATCTAAGATAGGTCTGCAACAATGTCAATTGCTGGTACATATGGTCATAACTCAAGACTACCATGACGAGCCACAGAAGCATGGGGTCGTACGCAACATTTAATACACTCGTTGGGGACCACTGCCTTAGAGGATGGGAGTGAGAAATGTAGACGTCCATTTTTAGGCTGGACAGTCCAGTTTTCTTGCTCCCTGTCCTCTTGGGTGTCCTTCTTTTCTGTGACTCAGCAGCATTGCACTGTAGAGTGCGGTACAACTACAGACTGACTGACTGAGGATCTCTCACCCCAGTCAGTCACTACAGCCGGCCGACATGTGACTCTGTGACTGACTGAGGTAAGAGAAGCACCCCGGGCCTGAGTGTAGCCCACCTTGGGGTCCCCCTTTTTTTTTTTCCCTTCTTATCATGCTACTAGGAGAGGAGGAGGGGCTTAGCAGAGTTGGGGGCATGGCTTAGTGATGATGAGGCATGGTCTCGAGTGTCTTCCTTTTTGGGGCCACCCTAGATATATAAATGATGAATGAATACAGCTATATTACTGATGTAAGGATATATAGATATATTTTCCAATAAATCTGATAAGTGCTGGAACATTTCTTTTACTTTCAATGGGTTGTGTATTATTTGTACATGAGCAGACAGGACAGACGTCTGTCTTCTTGGCCCTTAGGATTTTAAAAGTATTCTATCATTTTTTTATTTTATCACTTGGCTAAACTAATGGCAAACATAGCCGTAAAGGGGTTGCCACTCATCTTTCCTGAGACCTTGAATGGATCTTACACTCCCCCTCTCTTGTTATTTTGTCTGCAGAACAATTAGTCATTCTGTACATTTTATCATTCTATTAATGCACCAGGAGGATCAGGATGATTGTTCTATTCAATTACAGATTTATCTTCAAGTAAGTAATGTTTTTGGGGTTTATTTTATAACCGTGCTATGGGAATTGTAATATTACTGCAGCTGCTGCCCGTCCACGATCGTCTGTCTCTGGCTTGTACTATAGGATTGCATACAAGCAGAATTGAGTTAATACTAAGACCTCGGAGAGTTGCGGCTCAGACATTACATAAGCAGAGCTGTTGGTGCACGTAGCTAAGTGGCTGCCCATCGATTTCTAGAACCATTTCTATGTATAATGGCTGCAGTTATATCAAGAGTACAGTAGAAGATAATGACTTTTAGAAGCTGACACATGCACCCACAAACACTGATACGTAATTATCACCAATCCCATGGCCATATTCCAAATAGCTTTTCAAGAACAAGCACATAAAAGGTATCAGACTTGGGTCCAGGTTATTTGGATCAGAGAGAATTATCTAGACTGGCTGTAACTGTAGCAAAGAATGTTCCCATTCACTGGCAGCAAACAGAGATATTGAAAAATATCCATCCAAGTAATACTGGAAATGGCAAAGCTATTGCAAAGCCTGGATAAGTAACAACTGCCACCGGCAGCAACACCTAGTGGTGCAGGGTGTTGAAAGGGTCACTGATAATATCTGTGGTGGAATGGGTTCATGTTGCCATCCATAGTGGAGTAAAGCTGGCCATTAGGCCTCATGCACACGACCGTTGGTTTTGTCCACATCCAAGTTTTTGCGGCTCGGATGCGGACCATTCACTTCAACGGGGCCGCAAAAGATGCGGACAGCACTCTGTGTGCTGTCCGCATCCGTTGCTCCGTTCCGTGGCCCCACAAAAAAAAATAACATGTCCTATGGTGCCATATTCAACAATAAATAATGACATAATAATTAATAAACTCAAACCTCGTATGGATGAAAAGGCCGCGCTCTTTAGTAAAATCTTGGGGGTTACATAAATCAACCAACTTTTAAATACCAATATAAATACCATTCTGAATAAATAATAAAGTCCATTAGTGAAATAATTTAAGTCCACACAGAATTCTGAGCGACTAACCCCCCCAAAATAAAACAAAGACCGCGACAAATTGCAGGGAGGAGCTTCTTCTTTGCTCTTGACACGGCGACTGAACTCCACAGGTAAGATACCTTAATAAATAGGTGAATTTCCCGCCACTCCTCTCTGCTAACCAATCCTGCAGCTAGTTAAAAATAGAAACAGGCCCAGCAACTGGACAGCAACAGATTTATCCAATAGCAACGCAGTTCAGCGATCCAACTGACCAATCCTGAAGCTGTCCAGAATAACTCCGGTTCACTTAATCTGAGGAGAAATAACAGGAGACAAAAAAAGGGGGGGGGGGGGGAGGGATAGAAACACCACAGACCAAACAATATACACTGCTCAAAAAAATAAAGGGAACACAAAAATAACACATCCTAGATCTGAATTAATTAAATATTCTTCTGAAATACTTTGTTCTTTACATAGTTGAATGTGCTGACAACAAAATCACACAAAAATTAAAAAATGGAAATTCAATTTTTCAACCCATTGAGGTCTGGATTTGGAGTCACACTCAAAATTAAAGTGGAAAAACACACTACAGGCTGATCCAACTTTGATGTAATGTCCTTAAAACAAGTCAAAATGAGGCTCAGTAGTGTGTGTGGCCTCCACGTGCCTGTATGACCTCCCTACAACGCCTGTGCATGCTCCTAATGAGGTGGCGGACGGTCTCCTGAGGGATCTCCTCCCAGACCTGGACTAAAGCATCTGCCAACTCCTGGACAGTCTGTGGTGCAACGTGACGTTGGTGGATAGAGCGAGACATGATGTCCCAGATGTGCTCAATTGGATTCAGGTCTGGGGAACGGGCGGGCCAGTCCATAGCATCAATGCCTTAGTCTTGCAGGAACTGCTGACACACTCCAGCCACATGAGGTCTAGCATTGTCTTGCATTAGGGGGAACCCAGGGCCAACCGCACCAGCATATGGTCTCACAAGGGGTCTGAGGATCTCATCTCGGTACCTAATGGCAGTCAGGCTACCTCTGGCGAGCACATGGAGGGCTGTGCGGCCCTCCAAAGAAATGCCACCCCATACCATTAATGACCCAATGCCAAACCGGTCATGCTGGAGGATGTTGCAGGCAGCAGAACGTTCTCCACGGCATCTCCAGACTCTGTCACGTCTGTCACATGTGCTCAGTGTGAACCTGCTTTCATCTGTGAAGAGCACAGGGTGCCAGTGGCGAATTTGCCAATCTTGGTGTTCCCTGGCAAATGCCAAACATCCTGCACGGTGTTTGGCTGTAAGCACAACCCCCACCTGTGGACGTCGGGCCCTCATATCACCCTCATGGAGTCTGTTTCTGACCGTTTGAGCAGACACATGCACATTTGTGGCCTGCTGGAGGTCATTTTGCAGGGCTCTGGCAGTGCTCCTCCTGTTCCTCCTTGCACAAAGGCGGAGGTAGCGGTCCTGCTGCTGGGTTGTTTCCCTCCTACGGCCTCCTCCACGTCTCCTGATGTACTGGCCTGTCTACTGGTAGCGCCTCCATGCTCTGGACACTACGCTGACAGACACAGCAAACCTTCTTGCCACAGCTCGCATTGATGTGCCATCCTGGATAAGCTGCACTACCTGAGCCACTTGTGTGGGTTGTAGACTCTGTCTCATGCTACCACTAGAGTGAAAGCACCGCCAGCATTCAAAAGTGACCAAAACATCAGCCAGGAAGCATAGAAACTGAGAAGTGGTCTGTGATCATCACCTGCAGAACCACTCCTTTATTGGGGGTGTCTTGCTAATTGCCTATAATTTCCACCTGTTGTCTATCCCATTTGCACAACAGCATGTGAAATTGATTGTCACTCAGTGTTGCTTCCTAAGTGGACAGTTTGATTTCACAGAAGTGTGATTGACTTGGAGTTACATTGTGTTGTTTAAGTGTTCCCTTTATTTTTTTGAGCAGTGTATGTTTCAATGGCACCATGAGGTGCAAAGCCCATTCAGGCCATGCCCCTATCATTCTTGTCCATTTTGCGGACAAGAATAGGCATTTCTACAATGGGCCGCCCGTTCCGTTCCGCAAATTGCTGAAAGGCACATGAGCGGCTTCCGTGTTGCGGCTTCCGTGTTTGCAGACCGCAAAAAACTGAACGGTCATGTGCATGTAGCCTTAGATGTCAGCCGAACCTATCGATATCAGACAGGCCGGTCAACCATGTAATGTGTATGGGACTCTCCAGACTCTCCTACGACTGCCGATGTCAGGAGAAAGAAGAGTTTATCATGTTGAGTTTCAACATGACAGATCCTTTTGTCCTTGGGTAGATAAGCCGCCACCAGAGTGGATTGCCTATCTCTTCCCACAGAGAACACATTCATGCTCAGCCAAGCTGAGCATGCATGTGTGTGAGGAGTCAGGAGACTTTAGAACTGATGACCTATCCACCCAACACCTCACAGGTGCACCTGTGCCTTCTCACACAGTTGATCTGCGGGGGTCCCGAGTGTCAAACCCCCACCGATCAGATACTGGTGACCTATACTGAGCATAGGTAATCCGTTCTAAAATCTTGCGAAACCCTTTTAAGGCAACGAAGGGTTACTTTTACCATCACATCATCACTTTTGTTGTAGGATAGTAAAGAGGTTAATATGAGCATCCCTGGTGGTCTAGGGCACTGAAAAGGTAATGCTGCATAACTGGTATCCAGTGGGTTTCTCAGCTTTCCTTGTTCACCACTGACCCTTGACAAGAAGTTTCTTCTTCCTTTTCTGCACTGATCATAGAGATCATGGCAGGAAAGGGTTAGGGAGGACTGTGCTGCAGCGACTTTCTCTTGGATGAAGAAGTGCATCCAATGAACATTATGGTGGCCATATACATTTAAAGGGGCTCTCCAGTGTGAGCAATGGGTATCACGTGAACAAGAATATCCCCCTTCACTGATAGTTTACCACAATGTATCAGTGCGCATCAAGGTATCAGTCTCAGATCCAGGTTATTTGGATCCCAGAGAATTATCAAGACTGGATACCGTTGTGGCAAAGAATGCTTCCATTCACTGACAGCAAACCGATATTGAAAAGAGGAGTGGAAACGAAAAGTATTAGAAAGTTGCAGAACTTTCAACAGATGATGATTATAGTGTATGGACACAAAAACACTAACCCCTTTGAAGGGTAATATCAAGCCTTATGTAATCTGTCTCCTGGCAGTTGCATCCTTGTGACCCTATTCACAGAGGTAGAAATGCACAGCTCAAGGGTATGGTCAGAATATGCTAAACAAAGTCTGAAAACTGAAAAAAGTTACTTGGAGGAATTCTCTTTTTGGATTCATGTAACATTAAAACTAAAGCTGCCAACTGCACACAGAGAGCGAGATGTACACGTCAAAGGGAGTGCCTGGAAGAGAGAGCGTCCAGCGGAGCGGCTGCGAGCAGTGCTCAGCACTATTCTTCAGTCTCAGGTTTTAGAATATCCCCATTATTTACTATTATTTAGTATATGCTCCGTTTTACTTTGTGTTCTTGATACATTTTAATTCACCCAGTGAACACCAGAGGTACTACTTGTGGTGGGAGGTTTAATAAGCTGTGCTGGAATAGGATGATCTACCCCTTATGAGAGGGATGTCAGTAAGGCCTCTTGCACATGACCGTATGTATTTTGCGGTCCGTTAAAAAATACAGATGTCATCCACGTGCATTCCGTATTTTGCGGAACGGAACAGCTGGCCCCTAAGGCCTCTTGCAAACGAACGTATACGGAACCATTCATTTCAATGGGTCCACAGAAAAAAACGGAGGGTACTCCGTGTGTATTCCGTTTCCGTATATCCGTTCCACAAAAGTATAGAACATGTCCTATTATTGTCTGCACTAAGGACAAGGATAGTGCTGTTCTATTAGGGGCCAGCTGTTCCGTTCCGCAAAATACGGAATGCACACGGACGTCTCCCGTATTTTTTTCAGACTGCAAAATACATACGGTCGTGTGCAAGATGCCGAATAGAACAGTTCTATCCTCGTCCTTAATGCGGACAATAATAGGACATGTTCTATTGTTTTGCGAAACGGAATGCGCCCGGAGTACCTTCCGTTTTTTTGGCGAACCCATTGAAATAAATAATTCTGTATACGGTCCGCAAACAACACGGAACGGAAATGGAATGAAAATACGTTCGTGTGCAAGAGGCCTAAAAGGTAAGTCTTCAGTCACCCTCTTATTGATCCTCATTTTTATAATTTTTTTTTTTTCTTTACTATTAGTGGTTGCATTGGAGATGAGACATCCATTCACTGGCTTGGCGAGCTTGTACCTATACTCAACAGCCACAGCGAACAACGGGAGTTGCAGTATAAAGCATAGGGGAGGGACACAACAGGAACTTGAGCTTCTAGGAACATAAAAAGATTTTAAACTACCACGAGCAGGCTCCATATAGACACTGTAGTAGATGTAGTCACTGGTGTTAGCTTTGTCCTAATGGAGAAGAGATAAACAGCCAACACTGAATGGCAGGTGAGGTTAACCTCACCCAAAGACATTGGACGGATCCTCTGACAATGAGCTGATCACAGAGCGTCCCTCTGTAGAATCTCCCAGCTGAACTCTATGATGGAACCCTGCAGCAAGTGCTCAGTTTCCCTATAGCGCCACCACAGGGGAAAAGACACATTACAGGGTTGTAAGTGAAATTAAAGAAATCCTGTCACCTGTACTAGGTTACTCTCACTGAGAGCAGCAAAGTGTAGTGAAAGGCCCACTGATTACTGAGTACTGACCTGCTGAGCCCCGCAGGGAGATGAATCTGATGAGGCTTGCTGTCCCCACACTGCTCCACCTCCAGAAGATAACTGACAGGTTCATTTCCTGTTGTGCATAGGAAAGAAACCTGTCAGTCACTATCCAGTGGGGACAGCTGCCATCACTGGGCTCGTCTCCCTCTCAGCGCTGGTTCGCACTGCGGGGCTCAGAAGGTCAGCACTGGCACACCGCTGAAATCACTAGGCCTTTCACTACACTATGATGCCTTTAGTAAGGGCAGTATAGTGCAATTTACAGGTTCCCTTTAAGATGCAGTATAATGCCTCATTCACACAGTCAGGCCACATGCACACGACTGATTGTACCTTCTGTTTTTTTGCGGACACATTGAAATGAATGATTCCGAATACGGTCCGCAAAAAAAACAGAACGGACATGGAAAGAAAATACGTTTGTATGCACAAGGCCCCAGTGTTCGGTCAGTTATTTCCATCAGCGATTGTGAGTCAAAACCAGGTGCGGCTCTAAACACAGAACAGGTGCAGATCTTTCCCCTATACCTTATGTCTGTGGAGGCTCCAGTCCTGGGTTTGGTTCACAGTCACTGATGAAAATCAGTGACCATACACTGATTGTGTGAATGAGGCTTAACCACCTCCGGACCGCCTAACGCAGATTCGCGTTCCGGAGGTGGCAGCCCTGCGCAGAGTCACGCATATATGCGTCATCTCGCGCGAGCCGGGATTTCCTGTGAACGCACGCACACAGGCGCGCGCGCTCACAGGAACGGAAGGTAAGAGAGTTGATCTCCAGCCTGCCAGCGGCGATCGTTCGCTGGCAGGCTGGAGATGTGATTTTTTTTTAACCCCTAACAGGTATATTAGACGCTGTTTTGATAACAGCGTCTAATATACCTGCTACCTGGTCCTCTGGTGGTCCCCTTTGTTTGGATCGACCACCAGAGGACACAGGCAGCTCAGTAAAGTAGCACCAAGCACCACTACACTACACTACACCCCCCCCCCCCCCCCCCCGTCACTTATTAACCCCTTATTAGCCCCTGATCACCCCTGATCACTCCATATAGACTCCCTGATCACCCCCCTGTCATTGATTACCCCCCTGTCATTGATCACACCCCTGTAAAGCTCCATTCAGATGTCCGCATGATTTTTACGGAATCACTGATAGATGGATCGGATCCGCAAAACGCATACGGACGTCTGAATAAAGCCTTAAAGGGGCGTGATCAATGACTGTGGTGATCACCCCATATAGACTCCCTGATCACCCCCCTGTCATTGATCACACCCCTGTAAAGCTCCATTCAGATGTCCGCATGATTTTTACGGATCCACTGATAGATGGATCGGATCCGCAAAACGCATACGGACATCTGAATGGAGCCTTACAGGGGCGTGATCAATGACTGTGGTGATCACCCCATATAGACTCCCTGATCACCCCCCTGTCATTGATTACCCCCCTGTAAGATCCATTCAGATGTCCGCATGATTTTTACGGATCCACTGATAGATGGATCGGATCCGCAAAACGCATACGGACGTCTGAATAAAGCCTTACAGGGGCGTGATCAATGACTGTGGTGATCACCCCATATAGACTCCCTGATCACCCCCCTGTCATTGATTACCCCCCTGTCATTGATTACCCCCCTGTCATTGATCACACCCCTGTAAAGCTCCATTCAGATGTCCGCATGATTTTTACGGATCCACTGATAGATGGATCGGATCCGCAAAACGCATACGGACATCTGAATGGAGCCTTACAGGGGCGTGATCAATGACTGTGGTGATCACCCCATATAGACTCCCTGATCACCCCCCTGTCATTGATTACCCCCCTGTAAGATCCATTCAGATGTCCGCATGATTTTTACGGAATCCCCTGATAGATGGATCGGATCCGCAAAACGCATACGGACGTCTGAATAAAGCCTTACAGGGGCGTGATCAATGACTGTGGTGATCACCCCATATAGACTCCCTGATCACCCCCCTGTCATTGATTACCCCCCTGTCATTGATCACACCCCTGTAAAGCTCCATTCAGATGTCCGCATGATTTTTACGGATCCACTGATAGATGGATCGGATCCGCAAAACGCATACGGACATCTGAATGGAGCCTTACAGGGGAGTGATCAATGACTGTGGTGATCACCCCATATAGACTCCCTGATCACCCCCCTGTCATTGATCACCCCCCCTGTCATTGATCACCCCCCCTGTCATTGATCACCCCCCCCTGTCAGGCTGCATTCAGATGTCCGTATGATTTTTACGGATCCACGGATACATGGATCGGATCCGCAAAACACATACGGACATCTGAATGGAGCCTTATAGGGGGGTGATCAATGACAGGGGGGTGATCATCCCATATAGACTCCCTGATCACCCCCCTGTCATTGATCACCCCCCTGTAAGGCTCCATTCAGACATTTTTTTGGCCCAAGTTAGCGGAAATTTTTTTTGTTTCCTTACAAAGTCTCATATTCCACTAACTTGTGTCAAAAAATAAAATCTCACATGAACTCACCATACCCCTCACGGAATCCAAATGCGTAAAATTTTTTAGACATTTATATTCCAGACTTCTTCTCACGCTTTAGGGCCCCTAGAATGCCAGGGCAGTATAAATACCCCACATGTGACCCCATTTCGGAAAGAAGACACCCCAAGGTATTCCGTGAGGGGCATATTGAGTCCATGAAAGATTGAAATTTTTGTCCCAAGTTAGCGGAAAGGGAGACTTTGTGAGAAAAAAATAAATAAAATCAATTTCCGCTAACTTGTGCCAAAAAAATTTTTTTTCTATAAACTCGCCATGCCCTTCATTGAATACCTTGGGGTGTCTTCTTTCCAAAATGGGGTCACATGTGGGGTATTTATACTGCCCTGGCATTCTAGGGGCCCTAAAGCGTGAGAAGAAGTCTGGGATCCAAATGTCTAATAATGCCCTCATAAAAGGAATGTGGGCCCCTTTGCGCATCTAGGCTGCAAAAAAGTGCCACACATGTGGTATCTCCGTACTCAGGAGAAGTTGGGGAATGTGTTTTGGGGTGTCATTTTACATATACCCATGCTGGGTGAGAGAAATATCTTGGCAAAAGACAACTTTTCCCATTTTTTTATACAAAGTTGGCATTTGACCAAGATATTTATCTCACCCAGCATGGGTATATGTAAAATGACACCCCAAAACACATTCCCCAACTTCTCCTGAATACGGCGATACCAGATGTGTGACACTTTTTTGCAGCCTAGGTGGGCAAAGGGGCCCACATTCCAAAGAGCACCTTTCGGATTTCACAGGTCATTTACCTACTTACAACACATTAGGGCCCCTGGAAAATGCCAGGGCAGTATAACTACCCCACAAGTGACCCCATTTTGGAAAGAAGACACCCCAAGGTACTCCGTGAGGGGCATGGCAAGTTCCTAGAATTTTTTATTTTTTGTCACAAGTTAGTGGAAAATGATGATTTTTTATTTATTTTTTTCCCTTACAAAGTCTCATATTCCACTAACTTGTGACAAAAAATAAAAACTTCCATGAACTCACTATGCCCATCAGCGAATACCTTGGGGTGTCTTCTTTCCAAAATGGGGTCACTTGTGGGGTAGTTATACTGCCCTGGCATTCTAGGGGCCCAAATGTGTGGTAAGGAGTTTGAAATCAAATTCTGTAAAAAATGACCAGTGAAATCCGAAAGGTGCTCTTTGGAATATGGGCCCCTTTGCCCATCTAGGCTGCAAAAAAGTGTCACACATCTGGTATCTCCGTATTCAGGAGAAGTTGGGGAATGTGTTTTGGGGTGTCATTTTACATATACCCATGCTGGGTGAGAGAAATATCTTGGCAAAAGACAACTTTTCCCATTTTTTTATACAAAGTTGGCATTTGACCAAGATATTTCTCTCACCCAGCATGGGTATATGTAAAATGACACCCCAAAACACATTCCCCAACTTCTCCTGAATACGGCGATACCAGATGTGTGACACTTTTTTGCAGCCTAGGTGGGCAAAGGGGCCCACATTCCAAAGAGCACCTTTCGGATTTCACAGGTCATTTACCTACTTACAACACATTTGGGCCCCTGGAAAATGCCAGGGCAGTATAACTACCCCACAAGTGACCCCATTTTGGAAAGAAGACACCCCAAGGTACTCCGTGAGGGGCATGGCAAGTTCCTAGAACTTTTTATTTTTTGTCACAAGTTAGTGGAAAATGATGATTTTTTATTTATTTTTTTTCCTTACAAAGTCTCATATTCCACTAACTTGTGACAAAAAATAAAAACTTCCATGAACTCACTATGCCCATCAGCGAATACCTTGGGGTGTCTTCTTTCCAAAATGGGGTCACTTGTGGGGTAGTTATACTGCTCTGGCATTCTAGGGGCCCAAATGTGTGGTAAGGAGTTTGAAATCAAATTCTGTAAAAAATGACCAGTGAAATCCGAAAGGTGCTCTTTGGAATATGGGCCCCTTTGCCCACCTAGGCTGCAAAAAAGTGTCACACATCTGGTATCTCCGTATTCAGGAGAAGTTGGGGAATGTGTTTTGGGGTGTCATTTTACATATACCCATGCTGGGTGAGAGAAATATCTTGGCAAAAGACAACTTTTCCCATTTTTTTATACAAAGTTGGCATTTGACCAAGATATTTATCTCACCCAGCATGGGTATATGTAAAATGACACCCCAAAACACATTCCCCAACTTCTCCTGAATACGGCGATACCAGATGTGTAACACTTTTTTGCAGCCTAGGTGGGCAAAGGGGCCCACATTCCAAAGAGCACCTTTCGGATTTCACAGGTCATTTACCTACTTACAACACATTTGGGCCCCTGGAAAATGCCAGGGCAGTATAACTACCCCACAAGTGACCCCATTTTGGAAAGAAGACACCCCAAGGTACTCCGTGAGGGGCATGGCAAGTTCCTAGAATTTTTTATTTTTTGTCACAAGTTAGTGGAAAATGATGATTTTTTATTTATTTTTTTCCCTTACAAAGTCTCATATTCCACTAACTTGTGACAAAAAATAAAAACTTCCATGAACTCACTATGCCCATCAGCGAATACCTTGGGGTGTCTTCTTTCCAAAATGGGGTCACTTGTGGGGTAGTTATACTGCCCTGGCATTCTAGGGGCCCAAATGTGTGGTAAGGAGTTTGAAATCAAATTCTGTAAAAAATGACCAGTGAAATCCGAAAGGTGCTCTTTGGAATATGGGCCCCTTTGCCCACCTAGGCTGCAAAAAAGTGTCACACATCTGGTATCTCCGTATTCAGGAGAAGTTGGGGAATGTGTTTTGGGGTGTCATTTTACATATACCCATGCTGGGTGAGAGAAATATCTTGGCAAAAGACAACTTTTCCCATTTTTTTATACAAAGTTGGCATTTGACCAAGATATTTATCTCACCCAGCATGGGTATATGTAAAATGACACCCCAAAACACATTCCCCAACTTCTCCTGAATACGGCGATACCAGATGTGTGACACTTTTTTGCAGCCTAGGTGGGCAAAGGGGCCCACATTCCAAAGAGCACCTTTCGGATTTCACAGGTCATTTACCTACTTACAACACATTTGGGCCCCTGGAAAATGCCAGGGCAGTATAACTACCCCACAAGTGACCCCATTTTGGAAAGAAGACACCCCAAGGTACTCCGTGAGGGGCATGGCAAGTTCCTAGAACTTTTTATTTTTTGTCACAAGTTAGTGGAAAATGATGATTTTTTATTTATTTTTTTTCCTTACAAAGTCTCATATTCCACTAACTTGTGACAAAAAATAAAAACTTCCATGAACTCACTATGCCCATCAGCGAATACCTTGGGGTGTCTTCTTTCCAAAATGGGGTCACTTGTGGGGTAGTTATACTGCTCTGGCATTCTAGGGGCCCAAATGTGTGGTAAGGAGTTTGAAATCAAATTCTGTAAAAAATGACCAGTGAAATCCGAAAGGTGCTCTTTGGAATATGGGCCCCTTTGCCCACCTAGGCTGCAAAAAAGTGTCACACATCTGGTATCTCCGTATTCAGGAGAAGTTGGGGAATGTGTTTTGGGGTGTCATTTTACATATACCCATGCTGGGTGAGAGAAATATCTTGGCAAAAGACAACTTTTCCCATTTTTTTATACAAAGTTGGCATTTGACCAAGATATTTATCTCACCCAGCATGGGTATATGTAAAATGACACCCCAAAACACATTCCCCAACTTCTCCTGAATACGGCGATACCAGATGTGTAACACTTTTTTGCAGCCTAGGTGGGCAAAGGGGCCCACATTCCAAAGAGCACCTTTCGGATTTCACAGGTCATTTACCTACTTACAACACATTTGGGCCCCTGGAAAATGCCAGGGCAGTATAACTACCCCACAAGTGACCCCATTTTGGAAAGAAGACACCCCAAGGTACTCCGTGAGGGGCATGGCAAGTTCCTAGAATTTTTTATTTTTTGTCACAAGTTAGTGGAAAATGATGATTTTTTATTTATTTTTTTCCCTTACAAAGTCTCATATTCCACTAACTTGTGACAAAAAATAAAAACTTCCATGAACTCACTATGCCCATCAGCGAATACCTTGGGGTGTCTTCTTTCCAAAATGGGGTCACTTGTGGGGTAGTTATACTGCCCTGGCATTCTAGGGGCCCAAATGTGTGGTAAGGAGTTTGAAATCAAATTCTGTAAAAAATGACCAGTGAAATCCGAAAGGTGCTCTTTGGAATATGGGCCCCTTTGCCCACCTAGGCTGCAAAAAAGTGTCACACATCTGGTATCTCCGTATTCAGGAGAAGTTGGGGAATGTGTTTTGGGGTGTCATTTTACATATACCCATGCTGGGTGAGAGAAATATCTTGGCAAAAGACAACTTTTCCCATTTTTTTATACAAAGTTGGCATTTGACCAAGATATTTCTCTCACCCAGCATGGGTATATGTAAAATGACACCCCAAAACACATTCCCCAACTTCTCCTGAGTACGGAGATACCAGATGTGTACACTTTTTTGCAGCCTAGGTGGGCAAAGGGGCCCATATTCCAAAGAGCACCTTTCGGATTTCACTGGTCATTTTTTACAGAATTTGATTTCAAACTCCTTACCACACATTTGGGCCCCTAGAATGCCAGGGCAGTATAACTACCCCACAAGTGACCCCATTTTGGAAAGAAGACACCCCAAGGTATTCGCTGATGGGCATAGTGAGTTCATGGAAGTTTTTATTTTTTGTCACAAGTTAGTGGAATATGAGACTTTGTAAGAAAAAAAAAAAATCATCATTTTCCGCTAACTTGTGACAAAAAATAAAAAGTTCTATGAACTCACTATGCCCATCAGTGAATACCTTAGGGTGTCTACTTTCCGAAATGGGGTCATTTGTGGGGTGTTTGTACTGTCTGGCCATTGTAGAACCTCAGGAAACATGACAGGTGCTCAGAAAGTCAGAGCTGCTTCAAAAAGCGGAAATTCACATTTTTGTACCATAGTTTGTAAACGCTATAACTTTTACCCAAACCATTTTTTTTTTACCCAAACATTTTTTTTTTATCAAAGACATGTAGAACAATAAATTTAGAGCAAAATTTATATATGGATGTCGTTTTTTTTGCAAAATTTTACAACTGAAAGTGAAAAATGTCATTTTTTTGCAAAAAAATCGTTAAATTTCGATTAATAACAAAAAAAGTAAAAATGTCAGCAGCAATGAAATACCACCAAATGAAAGCTCTATTAGTGAGAAGAGAAGGAGGTAAAATTCATTTGGGTGGTAAGTTGCATGACCGAGCAATAAACGGTGAAAGTAGTGTAGGTCAGAAGTGTAAAAAGTGGCCTGGTCTTTCAGGGTGTTTAAGCACTGGGGGCTGAGGTGGTTAAAGGGGCTGTTTTTTTTTTCTTCTCCTTTTCTACAGGGCTCAGACGGTCCCCCACTCATTGTTGACATCGATGTTTATGGTCGCGCTAACTACCTGCCGCATTGCCCTGTGGGTCCCAGCGCAGCATCGCGTGTTTTCTGATGACTAGCAATCCACCGTGTATCCGCTCCCCCTCATTCATATTCTGCCTCCTGCCGCACATCGTGACCTCCTCCGTGCATCCGCCCCCTGAATCATTCTTTCTCCAGCCTGCTGCAGCTTTTGCCTGTATTTTACATAGGAGGCGTTTACTATGCTAAGTAGCATAGTGCTCTGCCTCCTTCATTGAGAAGAAAGCGCACTGCCCGGTGACGTCAGCAGACGAGAGGGGCAGGGATTAGCGGAATGTATTGCCGCCTAGTTACCGCCCCTCAGTGCGCTCTGCATAATCACTGAGGCTGACGGTGATGTCACCGGGCTCCCTGCGAAGCTGAAGCAGAGGCTTCGCTCTGCAGAAAGGGACCCGGTACGGTTCAAGAATCTTTGAATAGCGCCACTTCCGGCAGAGAATTTATCACATGAAAACGGGACATCAGAAAAGTCTGGCAAAGGTAGGACAGGAATGTATGTAATATTTATGTGCTTGGTGTTCACTTACAGCAATGTCCCCGATCCCGGACAACCCCTTAATTAGACATGAAAGTCAGGTCCTCCAGAGCGGAGCTGGTCTTAGGGGTTGTGCAACAGGATGCACCAGCAGGGAGAGAGTATGGCACCTGACGCTTTTGACCCTAGGAATCTTCTTGAGGCCTCATGCACACGGCTGTTGTGCGGCCGGTCCGTGCATTGGGGACCGCAATTTGTGGTCCCCAATGCACGGGCAACATCCGTGTGGCGGATGGGATGGATCGAGACCCATTCAACTTGAATGGGTAAATGATCCGTCCGCACCGCAAAAAAATTGAACATGTTCTATTTTTTGGCGGTGTGGAGGCAAGGATAGAAACACCAGCGAAGCACTCCGTAGTGCTTCCGTGGGATTCCATGCCTCCGTTCCGTACCACAGCTCCGGATTGCAGACCCATTCAAGTGAATGGGTCCACATCCGTGATGCGGGGAGGACACGGACGGTGCCAGCATATTGCGGACCCGCTGTTTGTGGGCCACAATATGGCCACGGCCAGGCAAAGGCCGTGTGAATGAGGCCTAAAGGGGTTTTTTCATCATAGACAATGGGGACATATCACTAGGATATGCCCCCATTGTCTTATAGGTGCAGGTCCCACCGCTGGGACCCACACCTATATCGAGAACGGAGCCCTGCAAGTGAAGGAGAGTGCACTGCGTATGCGCAGCTGCCCTCCATTCATTTTCTATGGGGCCGGCAAAAATAGCCAAGCGCTGGCACGGCTATTTCTGTCGGACCCATAGAAATGAATGCGCGGTACGCTCCCATTCACTTCTATGGGGAGCCGGCTTGGTGGTGGCCGGACCGGAGTCCTCCAGCCACCACCTTGCGGGGCTCCGTTCTCAACAGCGGTGGGATCCGCACCTATAAGACAATGGGGGCATATCCTAGTGATATGCCCCCATTGTCCATGATGAGACAACCCCTTTAATCATACTGTAGTATTATTTACACATTGTATAGCACTCTTATTAGATTACTTTATGTATGGAGCTGGTATTTCGTCCCTTTACGGTATGTCAGTATTATTTTAGCACCACCAGAAATGACTGCACAAAGAATTACCATACATAAGGGCAACCCTGCTCCAGAGAACATCGCCTTCTAGCCTCTAGCTTGCAGAGGGGGATCTTGAATAGGGGACCCCCATCTCTTAACTCAAAATTCTCATAGGATACTTGAAAATGCCAAATAGATTGTAGCACATATGTAAACTTGGGTCTTAAAGGATTACTATGGTAATTACTTACCTCATGTACATCTTCCCCATGCTTTCTTTTTCAGTTTGGGCTCTCCTGACCCATTTTCACCATGAGAAACAAACTCTGGTTTTGGTTCCATTCTCTATGTAGCATTTCCTGTTGCTGTATCCAACCAAACCCATGATGCACTTCTCCTTTCTCTCCAGCCCTTCCCCTAACAATGCACTAGTTTATAGCTCCTCCCATCCAGCTAGTTACATAGACACTCCCCTATCACTGCCCACAGGGCCAGGGGCCCACTCAGGTCTACTCGCAGATTGCTGAACAGTGGGGACTCTTCCTGGCTTAGGAGTCCCTGTTCTGATATGTCCATATATGGAATCAGTGCTATGACCATGAAGGGAATATCCCCAAGCATTGTCAGTATGCTTGGGGACACTCTGTGTATTTAAAGGGGTTGTCTCATCATGGACAATTAGGTGGTGGTCGGACCGGAGTCCTCCAAACACCACCTTGTTCCGTTCTCGATATAGGTGCGGGTCCCAGCACCTATAAGACAATGGGGGCATATCCTAGCGATATGCCCCCATTGTCCATGAGGAGACAACACTTTTAAGTCTAATTACCCTCTCTTTCTGAAATGTTCCTGCTGGGATTTGAACTCACAACCTTCTACATTAAAGGCATAAATCTTAACCACTGAGCTATTGAGCTCAATGCTAAGCTGTGACAGAAAAACCTCATAGTTGTTTACCACTTGGAACCGAACCCGAGTTCGAGAAATGTTTTTTTACAGTGTAAATCAATTTCTGAAGTTATTATGCGAAGTCTCGCATAATAACTTCGGCTCATCTGAGCCAATACATTCTAATACTGTACAGACCACTCGCTCCGTACAGTATTGAAACAAAGTTTTATGCAAATCGACTTTGGATGTTTCATCCGAAGTCGATTCGCTCATCCATAGTGGCAACTCCCTAGTGGCAACAAATGCCACAAGGGGGCCCACTGAGATTTATCGCCTAAGGGCCCACATGAACCTGGAGCCGGCCTTGACTGCCCATAACAACACCCAGCTAGTTTATAGCTCCTCCCGCCCAGCTAGTTACATAGACACTCCCCTATCACTGTCCTGCCCATAGACAGAAGATTGTGACCGTAGCCCAGAATGCAAGATAGGAGCAATAACGATAAAAGGAATAAATTACAGAATTACAGCTACCTTCATAAACGGTTATTTTAAAGGATGTTGATGCAAACTGGAAAACCCCTTTAGGCCTCTTTCACACGAGCGTGTCCGGATGCGTTGCGGCAAACCTGCGCGAGTAGGTACCCAATTGCAGTCAGTTTTGACTGCGATTGCGTTCCGTTGTTCAGTTTTTATCGCGCGGGTGCAATGCATTTTGCACGCGCGTGATAAAAAACTGACTGTGGTACCCAGACCCGAACTTCTTCACAGAAGTTCAGGTTTGGGTTCAAGGTTGTGTAGATTGTATTATTTTCCCCTATAACATGGTTATAAGGGAAAATAATAGCATTCTGAATACAGTAAAATAGGGCTGGAGGGGTTAAAAAAAATAAAATAATAATTTAACTCACCTTAATCTACTTGTTCGCGCAGCCGGCATATCTTCTGTCTTCATCTGTGAGGAATAGGACCTTTGATGACGTCACCGCGCTCATCACATGGTCCATCACATGATCCATCACCCTAAGGCCCCTTTCATATGGGCGACTTTTCCGCACGGGTGCAATGCGTGAAGTGAACGCATTGCACCCGCACTTAATCCAGACCCATTCATTTCTATGGGGCTGTGCACATGAGCGGTGATTTTCACGCATCACTTGTTTGTTGCGTGAAAATCGCAGCAAGCTCTATTTTGTGCGTTTTTCACGCAACGCAGGCCCCATAGAAATGAATGGGGCTGCGTGAAAATCGCAAGGATCCGCAAGCAAGTGCGGATGCGGTGTGATTTTCACGCACGGTTGCTAGGAGATGATCGGGATGGAGACCCGATCATTAATATCTTCCCTTATAACATGGTTATAAGGCAAAATAATAGCATTCTTAATACAGAATGCATAGTACAATAGGGCTGGAGGGGTTAAAAAAATAAATAAAATTTTTTAACTCACCTTAATCCACTTAATCACCGCTCATGTGCACAGCCCCGGCTTCTCTTCTGTCTTCTTCTTTGCTGTGTAGAGGAAAAGGACCTTTGATGACGTCACTGCGATCATCACATGGTCCGTCACATGATCCATCACCATGGTAAAAGATCATGTGATGGACCATGTGATGAGCGCAGTGACGCCATCAAAGGTCCTATTCCTCAAAGAAGAAGACAGAAGAGATGCCGGCTGCGCGAACAAGTGGATTAAGGTGAGTTAAATTATTATTATTATTTTTTAACCCCTCCAGCCCTATTGTACTATGCATTCTGTATTAAGAATGCTATTATTTTCCCTTATAACCATGTTATAAGGGAAAATAATACAAGAACACCTAACCCAAACCCGAACTTCTGTGAAGAAGTTTGGGTCTGGGTACCACATTCAGTTTTTTATCACGCGCGTGCAAAATGCATTGCACCCGCGCGATAAAAATTGAACAACGGAACGCAATCGCAGTCAAAACTGACTACAATTGGGTACCTACTCGCACGGGTTTGCCGCAATGCATCCGGACCTTATCCGGACACGCTCGTGTGAAAAAGAGGCCTAAGGCCCCTTTCAGACGAGCGTGACGGATTAGGTCCAGATGCGTTCGGGGTGCGTTCAGTGAAACTCACACCATTTTGCAAGCAAGTTCAGTCAGTTTTGTCTGCGATTGCGTTCAGTTGTTCAGTTTTTTCCGCGCGGGTGCAATGCGTTTTGATGCGTTTTTCACGCGCGTGATAAAAAACTGAAGGTTTACAAACAACATCTCTTAGCAACCATCAGTGAAAAACGCATCGCACCCGCACTTGCTTGCGGATGCAATGCGTTTTTCACGCAGCCCCATTTACTTCTATGGGGCCAGGGTTGCGTGAAAAACGCAGAATATAGAACATGCTGCGATTTTCACGCAACGCAGAACTGATGCGTGAAAAACAACGCTCATGTACACAGACCCATTGAAATGAATGGGTCAGGATTCAGTGCGGGTGCTATGCGTTCACGTCACACATTGCACCCGCGCGGAAAACTCGCTCGCGTGAAAGGGACCTAAGGCTACAACACCAGAGCAGCATACACAGTAGTGGCAAATGCATCTCATTCACATACCTCATCAATATATGTTATAGATTTCATCTTCGGATTAACCCCTTTCAATGCAAAGGGTGTAATCCATTGCAAAGTTTTCACACCAAACTATGTCCCATGTGGACGTCCAATTACTATTACAGTACCACCAGGAAAGGTCCACCATGACAACATTATTCATTAACAAAAAGCAGCGCTCGTTACACCTTGTACCCAGTCTCCTATCACATCCCAGTCAGCAAGAGGAATCAGAAGAGCTGGTTTACTGCACGTTCCAGCGTCTTCTGAAATTCTGCCCCCCCTTCTGACACTGTCTAAGGTTACCCCTCCTACTCCCATCCAAGCCTCCTCCTCTCCTGGCCATCTCTAGCCCTAGCGAGCTGGCAGGGAACAAGTCATCATCTGCAAGGGAAAGTCAGGGAGCAGGACTGCAGGCAGACACTCCTCTGGTAAGTCCGCTCTCCTCACTTCTATTCTATACCTCCCATTATGTGGAGATGACCCCTCGTTAGAGTTTACACTCATGTCGGGGGCAGACCACTTAGTGAATTCTCATTAGGTCCTGTGCAACTCGAAGATATGGAAATAATCTGGGAAGAGCACAAAAGCAGAAGTGGAGAAGTGCACTGGAAGAATTATAGCAGCACAAGCTGTATGGGGGCGGTGAACTCTCCCTTTCTGCACCCAGAAATAGCATATAGGAGGTTGTGGTCTAAAAGGTTTGCTCATTTATAGTGGCGACCTATTCCAAGGCGCAGTACACCGAATGTGATCACAACAATAGCTGTGTCAGTGGAGCTTACAATCTAGTATAGCACAGATGTGAACCCACACGATCTAGGGGTAAGGCTACATGCACACGAACGTTGTTTGTTTCCGTGTCCGTTCCGTTTTTTTTGCAGACAGGATGCAGATCAATTTATTTCAATGGGTCCGCAAAAAATGCGGACAGCACACTGTGTGCTGTCCGGATCAGTATGTCCGTTCTGTAGCCTCGCAAAAAAAATAGAACATGTCCTATTCTTGTCCGTTTTAGGCATTGTTACAAAGGATCCGCAAAAAAAATGGATGGCATACGGATGTCATCCGTTTTTTTTTTTGCAGATCCGCAATTTGCGGACCGCAAAACACATTCGGTTGTGTGCATGTAGCCTAAATCTGAGTATGGGTAGGATACATTAGTGACTATTGATAGACAAACCCAATATCCCAGGTACCTTGTCACCCACAAGTAATGGATAATATGATAGTCAACACATTTCTAAACTGGAGATTCAATTCCTTTTCATTTTCAGTATCACTGCTTGATGTCATGTATCTACTTAAAGGAAATTACACAATACCCAACCAGCCAGCAGCTTATATATACGGAAGTGGGCAAAAATCCAATAGAACTAATAAATTATTCATTTATATTCCTGCTCACTCTGGGCTTAGGAGTCCAGTGGGCGGGTCCACTGACTGAATGACAGCTATCTCTGCATGCACACTTATACAGGGCAGACTGTCAATCATCCATTAGGACCGCCCAGAATGAACGGGAATATCAATGAATAGTTTATAAGTTCTGCTGGATCTCTTCCCACAAAGCCATATATCAATCGCTCTATAACATGAGGCTGAGCAGATCAGACGCCTTGTACAATAGCTCTTATAGATTGTAAGCTCTTGCGGGCAGGGTCCTCTACCCCGCAAAACGGACAAGAATAGGACAGGTTGTATATTTTTTCGGGGCCACAGAGTGCTGTCCGCATCTTTTGCGGACCCATTGAAGTGAACGGGTCCGCATCCAAGCCGCAAAAACTGTGGCTCGGATGCGGACCAAAACAACGGTCGTGTGCATGAGGCCATATTCTGCGTTTTTTCACGCAGCCCTGGCCCCATAGAAGTGAATGGGGCTTCAGTGAAAACCGCATTGCATCTGGAAGCAAGTGCGGATGCAATGCGTTTTTCACTGATGGTGGCTAAGAGATGTTGTTTGTAAACCTTCAGTTTTTTATCACGCGCGTGAAAAACGCATCAAAACGCATTGCACTCGCGTGGAAAAAACTGAACAACTGAACGCAATTGCAGACAAAACTGACTGAACTTACTTGCAAAGTGGTGCGAGTTTTCCTGAACGCACCCCGAACGCATCCGGACCTAATCCGTCACGCTCGTGTGAAAGAGGCCTAAGGGCCCATTCACACCACCGTATTTTCAGTCTGCATCCGTTCTGCAAATTTTGCAGTATAAACCCCTCCATTATATTTCTCATTCCGTTCCAGCTCACTTCTGGCTTTGACAAAAAATTTGCCATAAAAAGCTATGTACACAACCGCACCGTGTTTTACGGTCCACAAATTGCGGATCAGCAAAACGCGGATGCTTTTTTATTATACGTGTGGCCTTGTGTTGTTGCTCATAGTAACCAATTCAATTTCCAAATTATAGAAAAAAAAGTGAGCAAAAATCTCATTGGTTGTCATAGGCTACACAAGGGTCTTCTTTTATCAAAGCTGTCTACAGTAAGGGCTCATTCAGATGGCCGTAGGTGTTTTAAGGTCCGCAAATTGCGGCTCTGCAAAACACATATACCGGTCATGTGCGTTCTGCAGGGCCACCACAATATGTATATTCTTTTCCTTGATTGTGGGGCACTGAAACGGATCTACGGACGTGGACAGCACACAGAGTGCTGTCAGCATCTTTTGCGGCCCTATTGAAATGAATGGGTCACAAAGTTGCGGAATGGATGCGGACCTATGGCTGTCTGAATGAGCCCTAAGGCTGTCTTTGTTGCCCAGAGCAACCAATCAGAATTCAGCTTTCATGTTTCCAGAGCTGTTTAAGAAATGAAAGCTGAGTTCTGATTGGTTGCTATGGGCAACGAAGACAGTTTCACAGACTGTTTTGATAAATGAGGGCATTTCTTTCTATCTACAATCCTCCTGGTGTTTCTCATAGTCCGACACCTCGTGATATGAAGTCATCACAAGTGTCACACATATGTGAGTGGCAGCAGGTGCCAAAACTTTTAGATTAGGAGAGTCTGCTCATTTGTTGCCCTGTTGATAGTGAAGGGTTAAGCTGTTTTCACCCACTGGAAACTAGGCCTTTCATGCCCGTGGGCTCTTGGCAGATATGGGAATTCCATGTGCAGTAGTTGTCCTGTCACACAGTTCGCATTTTAGTCAGTGTACAGTAAGTCAGACAAAGGGCTGTATTCTCCTGAGTCCAAATATGAAAAAAAAAGTGTCTGTGAACAGTTAATAAAAGACATAAACAGGGCTCGACGCTTCATTTTGAAAAAATCCTCCAAGTAAATTAATGGAGTTAGAAGGCTAAACTTCACCAGAATCCCCTGAAGAGCTTACTGTATGGGAATTGCAGGATCTTCAGATATTCCAGGGCCAGTTTGTGCCTAAGCAAGTGAATGGAGGCAAAGGGATTTTCTCGTTTTATGTAAATGAAACATAACCACTGTATAAATGAAAAGTTCTGATATCCACTTTGGCCCGGATTGACTAGACAGGGGGTCTTTCAATGCTCAGGCTGTACAATAAATCAGGCTCATATAGACTGCCTGTCTAAGGCTACTTTCACACTTGCGGCAGAGAGATCCAGAAAGCAGTTCCATCGCCGGAGATGCCTGCCGGATCAGGCAAAACATATGCCCACGGATGGCATTAGTAAGACTGATCAGGATCATGATCAGTCTTAAAAATGCCTGATCAGTCATTCCGGTATTCTGAATGCCGGATCCGGCACTAATACATTTCTATGGGAAAGTCTTCAGTTTTTTTCACCGGAGATAAAACCGTAGCATGCTACGATTTTCTCTTTTGCCTGATCAATCAAAATGACTGAACTGAAGACATCCTGATGCATCCTGATGCATCCTGAACGGATTACTCTCCATTCAAAATGCATGGGGATATGCCTGATCAGTTCTTTTCCTGTATAGAGCCCCTGTGACGGAACTCTATGCTGGAAAAGAAAAACGCTAGTGTGAAAGTACCCTAACAACGTAAGCCAACTTTTAGCTGTCTGAATTCTCTTCAGATTTATATGCCAGAAATTCTGGTCTCTTGCACACATTTTTTTGCCACTTTTTGAAATTTAGGTGGAAATATGGACATGGTTAGCTATGTTAGGCTACTTTCACACTAGCGTTTTTGCTGGATCCAGCAGGGTTCAGCAAAAACGCTTCCGTTACTGATAATACAACCCGTTATGAACGGATCCGGTTGTATTATCTGTAACATAGCCAAGATGGATCCGTCATGAACTCCATTGAAAGTCAATGGGGGACGGATCCGTTTTCTATTGTGTCAGATTGTGTCAGAGAAAACAGATCCGTCCCCATTGACTTGCATTGTGGTTCATGAAGGATCCCAGGACATAAAGCAAACACAGAAAATTGTGCACCTTTTGGCGCCAATTTATTCCCAAATACCCCAACTACATTAAGAGGTGTGCACCTTTTTACAAATGTGGCTACATCCACTGTAACAATCTTTTTTTAAGACTGGAACCTAAAATGGCCATTCATAATATATTAGAAAGGGGCCACAATATATTAGAAAGCTGCAGAATTCATTATTAAAGGGTATGTGTCGTTAGAAAATTATTAAAATTATTATTTAAATTAGGTTTTATTTTAAACATATTTTTAAAGAATTTTTGGTTATTATTTAAAATTTTCCGTGTCACTACTTTAAAAAAACAGCAAAAAATAAAATAAAAAATTCTGCAGTTTTTGTACTGGCCAATAAGCACCACTTCTTGGTCTGTACAGATCACTTTACTGTAGTTTTCAGCTTATCATTACAGGCAGGATTACAATGACAGATAATATATACATATATATATACAGTACAGACCAAAAGTTTGGACACACCTTCTCATTCAAAGAGTTTTCTTTATTTTCATGATTATGAAGGCATCAAAACTATGAATTAACACATGTGGAATTATATACATAACAAACAAGTGTGAAACAACTGAAAATATGTCATATTCTAGGTTCTTCAAAGTAGCCACCTTTTGCTTTGATTACTGCTTTGCACACTCTTGGCATTCTCTTGATGAGCTTCAAGAGGTAGTCCCCTGAAATGGTCTTCCAACAGTCTTGAAGGAGTTCCCAGAGATGCTTAGCACTTGTTGGCCCTTTTGCCTTCACTCTGCGGTCCAGCTCACCCCAAACCATCTCGATTGGGTTCAGGTCCGGTGACTGTGGAGGCCAGGTCATCTGGCGCAGCACCCCATCACTCTCCTTCATGGTCAAATAGCCCTTACTTTCAAAGTTTTCCCAATTTTTCGGCTGACTGACTGACCTTCATTTCTTAAAGTAACGATGGCCACTCGTTTTTCTTTACTTAGCTGCTTTTTTCTTGCCATAATACAAATTCTAACAGTCTATTCAGTAGGACTATCAGCTGTGTATCCACCTGACTTCTCCTCAACGCAACTGATGGTCCCAACCCCATTTATAAGGCAAGAAATCCCACTTATTAAACCTGACTGGGCACACATGTGAAGTGAAAACCATTTCAGGGGACTACCTCTTGAAGCTCATCAAGAGAATGCCAAGAGTGTGCAAAGCAGTAATCAAAGCAAAATGTGGCTACTTTGAAGAACCTAGAATATGACATATTTTCAGTTGTTTCACACTTGTTTGTTATGTATATAATTCCACATGTGTTAATTCATAGTTTTGATGCCTTCAATGTGAATCTACAATTTTCATAGTCATGAAAATAAAGAAAACTCTTTGAATGAGAAGGTGTGTCCAAACTTTTGGTCTGTACTGTGTATATATATATATATATATATATATATATATAAAACACAGGATCCACTATTCACATAGGTGATATCACAGCTTATCTACTCCCTCCTGACCTTTGCACAGGTCACAAACCATGCCAACAAAACTCTCCCAAAGAAGTCAATGACGTCCTCTCCTGTCTGTTGTGTCCATGATAGCTGCTGTAATTCATGCCTCAACAGGTCAGGCAAGAGGACACCTCCAATAATCATTTTCAAGAAAAAGATAATTAAAAATCTGCAATCGAAAAATAAAAATAGATTAGAAAAAAGGATATGTGTTGCTATCTGGTTTTAACTGGCAGAAAAAATTATTTTTAAACCAGACAACCCCTTTAAGGGGTCACCTGTAGCTGGGGCACTAATGGATACCACTGAGGATGGTGCACACTTTTATGGGAGCATTTGTGCTTACTGGGAAATTGGCAACCAAAATTCAGTCTTCTTGTCAAGATTGTAAGGACTTACATGTGCCTCGCTGGACTTGTGAAAAAAGATGGCAGCCCGCATATGTTCGCGGGCGAACAATGCGAACTGGCCATCACTGATGAGAAAACTACAACAATATGCAGTCTAGTGGAGAGGCCACTGCTTGGATATGGCTCCAGGCAACGTAGCCTAAGGCATGTCATTAGAAAGATATCACGAGGAGAGCTCTCTGACTCTATTTGAATAGCTCTGATGAAGTGTCTCAGAGATACAGTACCCAGTGCACGGAAGTAACCCTGCGCCCGTTCTGTCTATATTATAACCAGGAAAACAATGTGATTTCTGTACAGTCAAAACAAGATAACTTGTCTGGATTATTTTCAAAAGACCTTCAGCTAATTTCGAGCCCCCCCCCCCCCCCCCCCCCCTCCCAAAGCATGTTAAAATCCAGGAACCCTTAGGCTAGACTGCTGGCTTTGTGTAGAGGAAAAAGTCGATTTTATTGGGAATTCTTTTCACACCTCCTCGGCTGCTGGGCTGCAGTGGGTTTCATGGGGATGTGGCAGAATTTCTATTCTCCATCTACCTCTCCGCTCGGCTCCTCTCACTCTGTGACCCTAAGAACACACGAAAAGATAGAGCCGAAGGCCTATTATAGTCATAAAACGTGCTGGTTGATTTTTCGGTATTTCTGCACAGCTGTGAGAATAAATGGGATGATGGATGACGTGCTGGAGGGGGAGGTGGGGTTAATGGAAAAAATAGGCTTGGGAAAAGTTAGCAAACTATGACAAAGAGCAGTTAACATCATGAAAAGGAAAATCTGAAAAAGCTACGGTACTTATGGTTCAGTCAATTAAAGCTACGGTACTTAGACACTTACATTATGTACTGATATCTGGAAAGCATCCTTCGAGATTTCAGCCTTAGGTTCTAAGCACTACACGCAACTGCAACAACAGCAGTCCGCAAGGGGTCCCTTTAAGATGAGATAAGTGTTTCGTGACGCCAGTTGCAATGAAGCAACAATGGGACGGAGTCCCTTTAACCACTTCATATCCGCCCATAGGATATAAACGTCCTATGGGTGGATGTTTATCTCTGAATGGACGTTCTAGAACGTCCATTCAGAGATGGCAGCTGCATGCTAATAGTGCAGCTGCCGAGCAGGGGGCCCGCTGTCAGTGACAGCAGGCCACCCCAGAGAGAAGGCATGGACCTTTTCCTGGGTGTCCCTGCCTTCTAGATCGCTGTATACACAGTGCTCACCGAGTGCTGTGTATACAGATCAGGAAACGCTATGCTGGGAGAGCCGGGAGAGTGCAGGTCTTCTACAGACCTCGATCAACCCTGCACTGAGTCTGTACAGCGTTGTATTCTGCTGTACAGCCTCTCTGGGGGGTGCATTTCCCGTGTAACTGGGGCTACTATGTAAGCCCCAGTTACAGGAGAAATCAATGGTGAAAAAAAAAAAAGTGAAGGTAAATGTCCCCCAGAGGTCTTGTATGACCTTATGGGGGACACAAAGTGTAAAATAAAAAAATAAAACACTAAAGTGTTTAAAAAAAAAGGTTTCACAAAAAATAATAATCGCCAATTAAGTAATAAAAAAAAATTGGAAAAAAATAAATAAAATAGACATATTTGGTATTGCCGCATCAGTAACGACTGGCTCTATAAATATATCACATGATCCACCCTGTCCGATTAACACCATAAAAAAAATAAAAAACGGTTAAAAAAAAAAAAACGATTTTTGTCACCTTACATCACAAAAAGTGCAACTCCAAGTGATCAAAAAGGCATATGTCCCACAAAATGGTACTAATAAAACCATCACCTTATCCCGAAAAAAATGAGCCCCTACATAAGAAAATCGCTCAAAAAATAAAAAAAACTGTAGCTCTCAGAACATGGAGACATTAAAACATCATTTGTTAGGTCATGGTGATGGAGCATGTGATGAGCGCAGTGACGTCACCAAAGGTCCTTTTCCTCCAGGTCATCAAAGAAGAAGACAGAAGAGAAGCCAGGCTGCGCGAACAAGTGGATGAGGTGAGTTAAAGCGAACCTGTCACCATGATTTTGCGCATAGAGCTGGGGACATGGGCTGCTAGATGGCCACTAGCACATCTGCAGTACCCAGGTCCCACAGCTCTCTGCGCTTTTATTGTGTTAAAAAAAAACGTTTTGAGTGATATGCAAATTACCTGATATGAGTCCTGTAGCCGGAGATGAGTCAAGCGTCAAGGAGCCCAGCACCGCCCCGCGTCCTCCGAATCTCCTCCTTGCCGGCTGACGTCACAGAGCTGGAGCGCCGAAATCTCGCGATGCGCGAGCTAGCGCATGCGCAGTGTCGGCATCATGTTCATTCCCTGTGCTGGCATCAGCACAGGGAACGAACTACGCATGCGCTAGCTCGCGCATCTTGAGATTTCGGCGCTCCAGCTCTGTGACGTCAGCCGGCAAGAAGGAGATTCGGAGGACGCGGGGCGGTGCTGGGCTCCTTGATGCTTGACTCATCTCCGGCTACAGGACTCATATCAGGTAATTTGCATATCACTCAAAACGTTTTTTTAACACAATAAAAGCGCAGAGAGCTATGGGACCTGGGTACTGCAGATGTGCTAGTGGCCATCTAGCAGCCCATGTCCCCAGCTCTATGCGCAAAATCATGGTGACAGGTTCGCTTTAAATTATTATTATTTTTTTAACCCCTCCATCCCTATTTTACTAAGCATTCTGTATTAAGAATGCTATTATTTTCCCTTATAACCAGGTTATAACCAGGTTCTTCTGTGAAGAAGTCCGGGTTCGGGTCTGGGTACCAAACATGCCTATTTTTCTCACGCGCGTGCAAAACGCATTAAAACGCTTTGCACTCGCGCTGAAAAATCTTGCATTTTCCCGCATCCTATCCGGCCCTCACACGCGATGCCCGTGTGAAAGATGCCTAAGGCCCCTTGCAGACGAGCGTGTCCGCATTAGGTCCGGATGCGTTGCGTCTGCGATCAGGGAAAATCGTGCAAGTAGGTACGCAATTGCAGTCAGTTGCAGTCTGGTACCCAGACCTGAACCCGTACTTCTTCACTGAAGTTTGGGTTTGGGATTGGTGTTCTGTATACTTTATTATTTTCCATTATAACATGGTTATAATGGAAAATAATATCATTCTTTAATTTAGAATGCTAAGTAAAAGGTCCATTGTGGGGTTAAAAAATAAAATAAAAATGTAACTCACCTCATTTGCTTGAGGATGCTTGCAATTTTTACGCATCCCCATTCATTTCTATGGGGCCTGCATTGCGTGAAAAACGCAGAATATAGAACATGCTGCGATTTTCACGCAACGCACAAGTGATGTGTGAAAATCACCGCTCATCTGAACAGCCCAATTGAAGTGTATGGGTCCGGATTCAGTGCGGGTGCAATGCTTTCACCTAACGCATTGCACCCGCACGGAATTCTCGCCCGTGTGAAAGGGGCCTAAAACATCATTTTTTCTGTTTCAAAAATGCTATTATTGTGTAAAACTTAAATAAATAAGAAAAAGTATACATATTAGGTATTTCCACGTCCGTAACGATCTGCTCTATAAAAATGTCACATCACCTAACCCCTCAGGTGAACGCTGTAAAAATAAATAAATAAAAACTGTGCTAAAACAACCAATTTTTTGGTCACCTTGCCCCATAAAGTGAAATAATGAATGATCAAAAAGTCATATGTACCCAAAAATGGTACCAATAAAAACATCAACTCTTCCTGCAAAAAACGAGCCCCTGCACCAGACGATCGGCAGAAAAATATGGCGTTCAGAAAATGGAGACACAAAAGCTTTTTTTTTTTTTCAAAAATGCTTTATTATGTAAAACTGAAACAAACAAACAAACAAACAAAGTAGACATATTTGATATCATTGCATCTGTAACTACTTGGTCTATAAAAATAGATCTACCCTGTCAGTTGAATGTTGTAAAAAATAAAAACTGTGCCAAAACAGCAATTTTTTTGTTACCTTGCCTCACAAAAAATATAATATAGAGCAATTAAAAATTATATGTATCCCAAAATAGTACCAATAAAACTGGCACCTTATCCCCTAGTTTCCAGGGTCACTTTTCGGGAGTTTGTACTGTAAGGGTGCATCAGGGGGGCTTCAAATGGGACATGGCATCTAAAAACCAGTTCTGGTAAATCTGCCTTCCAAAAACATACGGCGCTCCTTTTCTTCTGCACCCTGCCGTGTGCCCTTACATCAGTTTACGACCACATGTGGGGTGTTTCTGTAAACCGCAGAATCAGGGTAATAAATATTGAGTTTTGTTTGGCTGTTAAACCTTGATGTGTTAAAGAAAAAAATGGATTAAAATGGAAAATGTGCCAAAAAAGTGAAATTTAGAAATGTCATCTCCATTTTCCTTTAATTCTTGTGGAACACCTAAAGGGTTAACAAAGTTTGTAAAAATCAGTTTTGATAACTTGAGGGGTGTAGTTTCTACAATAGGGTCATTTATGGGGGGTTGCCACTATGTAAGCCCTACAAAGTGACTTCAGACCTGAACTGGTTCTTAAAAAGTGGGTTTTGGAAATTTTCTTAACAATTTTAGGAATTGCTTCTACAATTATAAGCCTTCTAACGTCCTAACAAAATAAAATTACATATCCAAAATGATACCAAGATAAAGTAGACATATGGAGAATGTTAAATAATAAATATTTTATGAGGTATCACTTTCTGTTTTAAAAGCAGAGAAATGGAAATTTAGAAAATTGCGAATTTTTCAAAATTTTTGTTAAATTTGGGATTATTTTATAAATAAAGGGGAAATATATCGACTCAAATTTACCACTGTCATGAAATACAATGTGTCACAAGAAAACAATCTCAGAATGGCTTGGATAAGTAGGCATTGGCTCTAAAGCAGACAAATAGGGTGAACAATTGAGGCATTTGAAGAAAGACCAGACCTTGTGATGAAGTTCAATGGCAGCTTTAATTTGCATAAACGTTACTCCAAACGGTTTAGAGACTTTACAGATAGCATTAACTCTGGCAGACAAACAATTTCTACTCTGCTACATCGGTTTCACTTTGGCTCTGCTGTACTAACAGACTTAAATGGAACTTCTCTCTGTAGTCTGAATCTGGATTACGCCAGGGAATAGGTTAGAATCCTGGCAGCTCCAACATGTAGTCTCAACCAGAAAACACCAGAACTCCTTACCTCCTTCTGGTAGCAAACAGGACTGGCCCACTTCTGACCAAGAAAGGAGGGGAGAATGGAATGGTGAGTTCTATTCTCTCTAAGTGTACCACTGCCATGGTTGCTGCCACCTGCTGGTGAACCAGGCACATTACATGAACACTTGCATAACATTATTATAAATGCACAGTGTCTAGGGACCTGGAAATAAATGCTTAAGATAACATTATATTAGCATTCACAGATAGAAGCAGGGTGTAGGAGTGGTAATGCCACTCGGGGGTGTTACACAACCATCCAAAAATGGTTTGAGAGATGCATATTGCTTCCACCTTACTGCCACTGCTCAAGAACTTGTGGCAATGTTAAGACATCTTGTGCTATATCCCTGCTCTTACTGCATCAGTATTGAGGTCACATCTCTTGAGTTACTGGTTTCTCTAGTACAGAGATATAGGCAGGAATGTCTTCAAACTGTACCACCCAGATGGCCGATTCAGTGAGTAGGCTGAAGGACTGCTTAGTTGTTCACATCTCATTTTACTAAATGTTCGGCACATGCACAGAAAAGCTCCAGATGTACAGACTAATTGTGCCCATAGGCCCCCACGTATCCAGCATATTCCAAAAGAGTATCCTTTGGGTATACCTTTGTCTGGTATACATCTGCTGTGCCTTCCTATACAGAGAGACACTGTAAAAAACATACATCACACATTTACTTTTACAATCAAGCTGAGAGGCATGTGTTGGCCTACACAGTGGCATACCTGAAATCCAACCCAAAGTGATCTTGTCATAAGGAGGCCTCCATATACCGTAGAGTGTCAGTAGACCCCAATAATCAAAAATTCAGTAGATCATTGGAATCTAATAATATTGGTATTTTAAAGGGGTTGTCCAGTGGGGCAGAAGTTTTAGTAAAGTGCCCAGAATGGTGTGAGAAAATCAAAGAATTAATATTCAAAAGATCACTTTGGGTTGGATTTCCCAATGAAAGTGCATTTGCCTTTAATTTATATAAAGCCTCATTCACACAGTCAGTGTTTGGTCAGTGATTTCCATCAGTGATTGTGAGCCAAAGCCAGATGCGCGTCAAAAACACAGAACAGGAACAAATCTTTCCATTATACCTTAGCTATGTGGAGGCTCCACTCCTGGTTTTGTCTAACAATCACTGATGGAAATTATTGACCAACTCCTGACAATGTAAATCAGGCATGAAGCCTGTATTAGACTGGCAGATTGTTCGTAGTAACACTCGTTAGCGATGATCTGGCAGTGTAATACTGCCCCTGATTAGCCGATGAACGAGCAAGCTCGTTCATCGGGCAATCCAAGTTCTTCTACAGGTTTAAAAATCATTGTTTCCCTGCGGCAGATCGTGGTGTGTAATCATGATCTGCTGCCGGAAAACAGTGATTCAGTATGGGGACAAGCGATGGCATAAAAAAAAAAACATACTCACCTTATCCACTTGATCGCGGAGAGGCCATCTTGATTGAAGAAAACTCACCAATTCTCTCACGTGCTAACATGTAACGTCGCCACGCGCGAGAACTGGCACGTTTTCTTTAATCAAGATGGCCGCAACGGTTTCTCCCCGATCAAGTGGATGAGGTAAGTGTATTTTATTTTGTTTTAACTCTCGCTTAACCCCCTGATAGGCTGTATGTTACTCTCAGATGCTGCGATCAGCATTGAACACGGCATCTGAGGGGTTAAATGACGTTCCCCAACATTGCGCCCGCTCCATACAAGGGAATGCGATTCGTTATGAAGCAATTGGTAATGAATTGAACTTCATGTCAAAGTTCGGCGAAGCAGCCGTATCTAATTTTTTTTAAACTTCGCTCATCATCACTATTCAAGATCATAAGCCATTTTTTTTAATCAATCTCCTACTGCACACTCACTAAGGGCTGATGGCTCTGTATTGTGAAGGGCTTTCATAGATGGCTACTGTACCTCCCTATCTCACCAATTTCCATACATTTGGACCTTGATGGAACCTGCGTGGCAGAGATATGTGGCAGTGTGGAGACATACATAAATTAGGTCAACTGCCCTTTGTGACAAGCTTGATGGTGCAGTTGTTATGGGCAGGTCATCTGAGGCTAGCAAGTAATAAAGACATGCCATTCCATATGTGATGTAATATGGATTTACTGTGCTCTCTGCCCTTCTCTCCAGGGCTTGGGGTTTTCATGCTGAATTTCATATTTAACCAGAGATCTCCCTCTAGTAATTCTAGGCGGCATAAAAGTTTTGATTTCATATTTTGCCTTAATTGCTTTTAATTGCACGATACGCCAAATAAACTCAATCAAAATGTGCAGCAATCCAATGACCTAATGACCATAGTAGTGCAAGAATCCTGACATTTTCTTCACAACCACTTAAATATTTTTGAATGGCCAAGGGGTTGTTAGAGATGGTTCCAGAAACAGTCACTTTTCTTCATGAACTGCATCTGGTAGCACACCTCCGATATTTGCATACATTTCAAGGTTGAATAACAGAGGAATTGCACAATGCAGAATTATAAGAATAGATACTCTATAATTGTAGTTGGTAACTATTAACCCATCCATACAGGGAGACAGGTCCACTTTAACCATAGATGGCTTAGTGATCGGTGACAAGATAATCGATCTTACAATACTTTGTTTTTTTGTGACGCTTTTGAGTGTTTTATTTTCAGCTAAAACTAGTATAGGAGCTTCTTCTTTTAGCATCTATTCCTTACTATAGCTAAGAAAAAGGGAGCAGGATGAAGGTCCAGGATAAAAAAGATGACTGCCTTATTAGGCCTCATGCACACAACCGTATGTATTTTGCGGTCCGCAAAAAATGGATCTGCAAAAAATACGGATGACGTCCGTGTACTATCCTTGTCCATAATGCGGACAATAATAGGACATATTCTATTTTTTTTTGCGGAACGAAAATACGGATGTACGGAAACGGAATTCACACGCAATATCTTCTGGTTTTTTTTTTGCGGACCCATTAAAATAGCCCTTTAAAAGTGGCACTATACTTTGATTAAGCTTTTGATATGTTATAGGTTCATATCAAACGGTGGGGCCTGAGGGCTTGAGACTCAAACTGATCTCTAGAACGAGGGGAAAGAAGCATGCGCTGAGCGCTCTCTCTCTCCTTGCTGTGCAAGACGGGCCCCTCAGACTTTCTATAGAGCCTGTCTCGCTTCCCGTCTAGAGAGAGAATGTGCTAAGCATGAGCTTCTCTCCCCTCATTCTAGAGATAGTGAGGTTCACAAAGCTAAGACCCCCAACAACAAAAACTATGGGGGTCATTTATCAAATTGGTGTAAGGTGGAACTGGCTTAGTTGCCCATAGCAACCAATCAGATTCCACCTTTCATTTTTGACAGCTCCTTTGGAAAATGAAGGGTGGAATCTGATTAGTTGCTATAGGCAACTAATCCAGTTTTACTTTACACCAGTTTGATAAATCTCCCCATATGCGCCAATAAAATATAAAAAGTTTAATGAAAATACAGTGCTACTGCATCGACCCAGCCACAGGGGTGTAGTGGTTGAGTGAGTGAGCGTACTAGTGATGAGGTGCCGAGTATAGTAGTAGTACTCACAGTTCAGTTGTCCCTTGAGGCCGGCGTGCAGTGGATGGGAAGACAGCACGAAATCCTCCGGGGCACTCTCTATTGCAGGGAACACCAGCCAGATGGTTGTTGAGGTGCCCTTGATAGTAATGGGTGTTTAAGGTGCTTTGGTGGCTGGGCCCCTGTGTTCGTGACGCCTGCACCGTAAGGTACAATCAAGAGATGGAGCAGAAGAACGAGGAATGAGACAGTAGTTAAACTAAACAGGAACTTTACTTGTCAGATGTAGTAGGGCATCCAATATCATCACTTTGTCTTGCATACAGATGGCATAAAGTGCAAAGCTGCAAATCCAAATTAGCAGGCTCCTTATGGTGAATTGTAGAGGTTAACTCCAGCTTACTTTAGTAAAGGTGTTGTTCTTACTTGTACTTGGTTCCTGTTCTTGCTTTTATCTCTCAACCTTTCAGTAGTAGTTCAGATCCTCTGTAAATAAGTATTCTGACAGATGGCCTTTCTGTCCTTGGTTATGGTAGGGCAGCTTGAAGCTTAGAATCTCTCCACCTGATGCAAAGGTGACTAAAAACCTGATAAACGGCAATTATCTTCCTTAGCCTATATTCTTTAGGTCAATGATCCAACAACCCCAGGGCAATCTCCCTCCATTTGATATCCCGGAAGGGTATTCTACAGTATAGGATCATACAGTCCCAATCTTGGACTCAATGGTTGAGGCAAATTAGTTCCCCTGTCTCCTCTCCTTCCTTCTAACTCCTCCACTCAACTACACTCCTTATCTCTATCTCGCTTCCTGTGTCTGCACTATATAAGTGGTGTGATAGAGACCTCTAGAGGTGAAAGTATGTAGTGCATGTTACCAGCCTGTAATATGGATTCAGCAGCATAGAAAAAGAAATAGTGCAATATAACATCATAATACACACCAATTAGGAGTGGACTATACACACATGGGGGACACTACACTACTTTAAGGTTGCGGTCCAGACAGATGCCACACTTCAGTTCTCCTGGCCGGGCACTCCAGTTCTCCCAGTTGGGCTCCCAGCTGCAGCAGTGACATCACATTGACAACATGTGACTGCTGCAGTCACTTACTGGACTCTTAGGTGAACCAGAGAGGCAATGTAGGATCTGTCAAGAAATGATCTAGTCTTTATTCCAGGTGGATCGCATGTGTTGTCCAGTTTTTTCCTGAAACTAGACAACCCCCTTAAGCTTCTGGGCCCCTGTCTAAATGCTTTAGATAAAAGTCCAGTAACCTACACCTTGTATAGTGAAGCCGCTCCACCTGTCACTAGTAGAACATGTGTAGGCAGTCAATGGTATTCACTCAGTAGCATGTGTTCTGCTCTATGTATTAATAGATATTTCTAGTCTACTCAGGATTGTATGCTTGGTCTAACTACATACCAGGGCCCCGCATTATTCTCCTGTGCAGTAGGATATACATAGCATGCTACTATGTGGCATTCACTGCGCCTCTCAGTTTACACTACAACCACCAGTACATGAATAGAACTGAGAGAGATGGAGTAAGGAGTGAAAGATAAGAAGGCTAGGGTAAAGAGAGCGAAGGAGGGTGCAAGTGAAAATGTCTTCAAATACTAATTTCCTAAAGTGGAAATCCAATAAGGTATATAAACTTTTGCAACTCCAGAGCATCAAAAGAGAAAAGTGAAGTAACTTTGAAAATAGCCTTGACTATACAAACCTAAGCATTTTGGTGACTACAGCTCTGAGGCAGATTTATGTGACTATATGGTAACAGACTACAAACAATCCATGTGTAGTCTGTTACTACTCTACTACTGTCTGTAGGTTGGCCGTCATCTCCTGTGTTACCCAATGATTTCAATGCCCTTTCTTGAGGGCCAGAAAGCATTTTTACAGAACATTTACTAATACTGCCTTAAAATAAGACTTAAAATTTTGGTGGATTTTTTGGCACATTTACCCCATGCCCCTTTTCTGTGAAGCTACACCCTTTCTATCAAGCTCTACCCGCTTCTTGACAAATTGCTAAAAGGTTAGAAAAGTACCCAAAACATCTTAATAAATGTGGTACACAGTATGTTGAGCACTGGCCTATGCAGGACCTCGTCATTGGGAAATTTTCTTACATTTAAATTTTTGCACAAAAAGTTAATTATGGAATTAAAAATCTGGCGGCCCAGGTATATACATAAAAATCAGAGTGCATCCCCAGACATAACTGGAATCTCCTAGACCCCAGTGAACTCTGTAATAGGGCCCTCTATCTTCTATGTGCCATTTATAATAATGGAGCCTTTTTATGTAAAGGTGATGGACTCCTCCAGGTCTATGGCCCAGGGTTGACCACTGCACCGCTTGGTGTACTACAGTGAAAATGAAACTGTGTTCTGCCATTTGTAACCCTTCAAACTGTTTTCCTTGGGGAAGTTCCTCCTTTCATGTTTGCTTAGGTAGTTAAGACAAAGCATAATTTTCTATATAATTTGGTTCTGTCTTCAATAATAAGATAAGCAAAGGGTTGATATGTTTAACCATTCTTCAGTAATGATGAAAAGGGAAGAAGTCTGATGACTGCAGGTTGTCAGGGCATGATGGGAGTTATAGTTTTGCAACAGCTGGAGAGCCACAGGTTGGTAAAGATAGGTCTACAGTATTGTAAGAATCACTGTAATAAAATAAAAGTAAAATAAAAGCTGTGATTGGCTGATATTGGCAACAAATAGTTTGTCTTTTAGACAGCACATGCAAGAGATAAGAGGCTCAGGGGAGTTGTATAATCCTACAGACTCCATACAAACGGCACTCCCTAAACAGGTTCACATTCGATAGCTGTTGGCCAAACGATCAGCTTCTTCCCGACTCCCCCATACACGATCAGCACGGCGAAATGTGTATGAGGAGAAACCTCTGGCAGAGACTTCTGGTGGTGGCTTATCTCCCAGGAGAACAAAAGGATCAGGCGAAAATATTCGCTTCATCTGATTCTTCTCTCCCCCAACATCATATGTCAGGGAAGAGCCGGGAGCTTCCCATACACATAAATCTGTTGCCCGAAACTGCCGAGAATGGTGGATGTGGCCAACAATACAATCAGTGCTTTAAGTGGGCCAAAAGAGGTGCCGGTACTCTATTAGGCGCCGGTGCTCCCCCCCCCAATACTGAGCATGAAAATACCCTTAGAAAGTACCCTGAAAAAGAGCTACTGTAGAAAGAGCTACTGAACATAAATAAAATGTGCAAAAGGGTATTGAACAAAATGTTGTACAAAATGTACATAAAATAATTTATAAAAATTATAATAACATACTAACCATAGAACAGTAAACAGTAAACAGTAAAACATAAACCTGAGTCTTGAAGATGAAGGTTAATTTCTTTACCCCTGAAAAATATACAAAAGCAGATTCAATACAATCACAGTACATCAAATGAAAAATGAAAAATATTGTACAAATCATTTTACCTAGAAAAGGCTCCAGCACGTTTTGGGCTCCACTTTCCTTGCACTTTTGGCTTCGCAGTTTGTGAAGGCTGCACTTCTCCTCCCTTTTGCCAGCCATGTCTGCACATATGTTTGTGCATTAAACTGATCCAAGGGTGGTCCGTTGCATTTCAGGAAGATCAGATTTGAAAGCCTTTTGATGTCGAGAGAGTTTCTTTTATCTGTCAAAGTATCATTCATTGAGCTGAAAGCTCGCTCGCATTCACTTGTTGATACTGCAATGGTGTGGACAGCTTTAAGAAGAGGCTTCAGGTCTTCTGGTGTCTTGGAAGCTTTAAGGTCTTTATACTCCCTAAATCCTTGGACACTTTTCCTCTCCCCAACTCTGAATCTCTGACATAAACGTCTGACCGCTGCATCACCATATTGAATCTCAAGAGATGCAGGCCAGGAGTCAGACTGGAGGACCTTGATGTCTGAGAGGAGGTGACTGTCTGTCTTTTCAGATGAGGTTCTACTGACATGTGAGGAAGTTGTTGGAGTCATCCTGCACTTAACATTTTCAGCCAGGCTACGGAAAAATTGCCCAGGGTTGATTTTTATAACCCTCTCATTTTCATGCAGGCATACATTTCTGAAGATTTTCTTATTTTCAGCCTCAATGGCAATTTGTGTGTAGGGACCAGGTGTGGATACCATTGACTCAAACACCCGGATCTGTCGGTCCAGCTGCCTGTCGGCTTGATCCAAAGTCATGTCACGTCTCTGGAGCATTCTTGAGAGGTCACTGAGTTCTGTGACAGCGTCATACATGATGCCAAGATTGACCACAAAAGAAACAGTAGTGAGAACATCATTGAGTCCTTTGTATTTTGCTCTCTCTCTTGAGTCCCTGCTGGTATCAGCAGCAGCACTTGTAAAGTGTACCTGCAAAGCTGGGTAGTTCTCCCATACTGCTTTCACCGTTCTCTCACTTGAAGCAACCCAACGCACTGATAAAACACGGCCTATCACAAGGAGACGCTGTCCAACACTGTGAGCACTCTCTGTTAACTCCCTTTGGTTTTTTGGGGATGCATGGTAGAGGGAGTAAAGCTGATCTAAAAATATTTTAAAGTGGTTGATTCCTCCAACCTCCTTCAAAACATCACAAACTGCCAGTTCCAGTCTGTGATTGGAACAATGCCAGACAAACAGGTAAGGGAATTTGGAACAAAGCTGCGCAGCAACTCCTGCTTTCCTCCCAAGCATCACTGAGGCTCCATCACAAGCAAATGCCAACAAATGTTCCTGTAGGTAGTGAGGGTCAAAGCCATTATTATGAAGACATTCTAACAGTGCTGGTACAGAGAGGAACGAATGTGCGGTGGTGGGGGGGGGGGGGGGTCCTGGTACATAGAGGAACTAATATATATGTGTGTGATGGGGGGGTCTGATGTGCAGGGGCCCCCTACACATCAGACCCACCCATCAGACACATATATATTAGTTCCTCTATGTACCAGTACCCCCCCCCCCACCACCGCACATTCGTTCCTCTCTGTACCAGTACCCCCCTGCACATCAGACCCCCCCCCCCTCATCACACACATTAATTCCTCTCTGTACCAGTACCCCCCTGCCAGGGGGGGGGGGGGGGTACTGGTACAGAGAGGAACTAATGTGTGTGGGGGGAGGGGGGGTGCCTGTCACTCACCAGTACTCTTCAGAAGTTGGATTCCAAAGCAAAGTCGATGTTCTTTGCTGCACCGTCCGACTCCTGACTCCAAGGAGGACCAGTCACTGGTCGCCGCACTGATCGCTCCTCACAGGCGCGCGGGAAGGAGTTGACGTCACCTAACGTGAGGTCAACTCCCTGCCTGCGCCAGCCTGAGCCGTACTCTGCAACGACCCGCCCCCCTCCACTAGCTGCCCAGCCAACGACATTAGGGAGGAGATACTGCCAGCTCTCCGCTGCGCTCCGGTACCGGAAACCCACGTACTGGGCGCACGGAGAGGTGCTGGTACTCTCCAGGGCAATTTTTGGAAGTGGCGGTACTGAGTACCGCCGCGTTCCGGCCCACTTCAAGCACTGAATACAATACATAATGAGTATAAGGACCTTTAACCTCTTAAGAATGACCACCTAGTTTGGAAGAAGCCTCATTTTTCAAATCTGATGTGTCTGACATTGTTTTTTTTGTGACATATTATATTTTATGTTAGTGACGAATTTGGGTTGCTATGTTTTGTATTTTTGTCTAAAAGAATCTTAAAGTTAAATAATTGGAAACATTTTTTTTTTTTGCATTTTCATTTTTCACTCCCAGCCTTTCCAGAGGCCATTACTTTTTTATTTCTCCATACACGTAGCTGTATGAGGGCTTGTTTTTTGAGGGACAAGTTGTACTTTCTATTACCATTTAATACTGTACACAATGTAGTGGAGAGCTGTAAAAAAATTCTAAATTGGTTGGAATTGAAAAAAAACCAATTCCGCTGCAGTTTTAAGGGTTTTGTTTTTACGGCGTTTGCTATGTGGTAAAACTGACCTTATACTTTAATTCAACGGGTCACTACGATTATGGTGATATCACATTTGGATAATTCTTCTAGCGTTTTAATACTGAAAAAAAAAAACTTGGAAAAAGTTAATTTTTTCTTTTCATCCCCATATTCTAATCCCTACTTTTTTGTAGTTATGTGTACAGAGCTGTGTGAGCACAATTTTTTTTGTGGGGCAATTTGTACTTTTTATTGATACCTTTTAGGAGTGGCTATGATCTTTTGATCACTTTTTTATTGATTCTGTTGTGGGAGGTGAAATGAAGAAAAATAAGCGATATTACTTTTTTCTGTTTTACAGTATGGGATAAATATATGTATATTTTAATAGTACAGGAGTTTTCGCATACAGTGATGCCCATGATGTTTTTTACTTTTCATTGTTTATCTATTTTGATAATTGGTGAAAGGGGCTGATTTGAATTTTTATATTTTTTTTAAATAGTCCCCATAGGAAACTTGAAAAAGCAATCATCAGATTTCTTCTCTCATAGACCCCAGTGCTAATGCAGACTATGAGACTTACACTATATTCCTATAGAGCCCTGCCAGGAGGACTCAGGCTTCTGCACATACACTCCAGTTCCCCCGATCCTCGCTAGGGTGAGCTGGTATACAGAAGCGCGTGCTTCTGGGTTTTGGTGCTCCCAGATGCCATGGTTACATTTGATTACCATTATCATCAATCACATACATAAGCCCTAGGTTTCTGCTGTTTAAAACACCCTGGAGCAGGTGCCACCTTTAAAGACCCAACATGTGATGTACTATTACGTCACATGTCGGGAAAGGGTTAAGGTAGTCATACCACACAAAAAAGCTTGTTTTACATTTTCCATGTTTTTTTCATTTTTTTAAAAGTATGTTTATTTTTAGGGGGTTGTTAGATGGCTTAGGCTACTTTCACACTAGTGTTCGGAGCGGATCCGTCTGATGTTTCATCAGACGGATCCGCTCCGATAATGCAGACGTTCGCATCCGTTCAGAACGGATCCGTCTGCATTAAAACTTAGAAAATTTTCTAAGTGTGAAAGTAGCCTGAGCGGATCCGTTCAGACTTTACATTGAAAGTCAATGGGGAACGGATCCGCTTGAAGATTGAGCCATATAGTGTCATCTTCAAGCGGATCCGTCCCCATTGACTTACATTGTAAGTGTGGACGGATCCGCTCGCCTCCGCACGGCCAGGCGGACACCCGAACGCTGCAAGCAGCGTTCAGCTGTCCGCCTGGCCGTGCGGAGGCGAGCGGAGCGGAGGCTGAACGCCGCCAGACTGATGCAGTCTGAGCGGATCCGCATCCATTCAGACTGCATCAGGGCTGGACGGAAGCGTTCTGCTCCGCTCGTGAGCCCCTTCAAACGGAGCTCACGAGCGGACAGCAGAACGCTAGTGTGAAAGTAGCCTAATAAGTTTAGCAGGAATTTTACAAATTTTCAAATTTTTTTAGGGACCAGTTCTGAAGTGGTTTTGAGAGGCCTATATATGAGAATCCCTCATAATTCACTCCATATTAAAAACTGAACCCCTTAAAGTAATTAAAAATGGCATTGAGGAAATTTATCTCTTTAGATGTTTCTCAGGAATTAATGCAAAATGGAGGTAATGTTTAGAACATAATTTTTTTGCAGTTTCAATTTTAATCAATTTCTTTGGAGCATAGCAGGTGATAAAATGGAATGAATACTCCAAATTTCCAGATTTTGCCGTTTTAAGAAATATCCCATATGTAACCCTAGAGTGCTACTTTGTGGATTTTGGTCTCCATTTTTTAGGAGGTTTTTTGGGCACCATTTCAGCTTTGCAGAGGTCTTAAGGTGCTAAAACAGAAGAAACATCCCAAAGGCCCCATTTTGGAAACTGGAATTAATATAGGGGTGCAGAGAGCACATGTGGTTGTAATCTACTGTTTGGGCACACAGCAGGGCTCAGTAGGAAAGAAGCACTATTTGGTTATTGAAATCCAGATTTTACTGCAATGGGTTTGGGTGCCATATCAAACTTACTGCACCCCTGAGTACAGTACAATGGAAACCCCAAGAAATAGCCAAATTTTTGAAATTACACCCTCAAGGAATTCAGCTTGGGGTGGGGTGATGGTTTTAATCCCGTGGGCGTTTTATAGAATTTATTAGAATTGGACCATGAAAATGAAAAAAATAGTTTTTTTCTAATAGTACTTTGCTTTAGCCCCCAATTTTTTAAACTTTTTTTTTGCAGGGCTTAAAAGGAGAAAAAGCATCAAACTACTTCTCCTGAGTACAGAAATACCCCATATGTGGTCATGTGGGGAAACGCAGCACTCAGAAGGGAAGCAGCCGCATCTGAACTGTGTAATTTTGTGCAAATGGAATTTTTTGCAGTTTTTATTGGTACCAATTTTTTGAATGCTTTTTATTTCTTTTTTTGGCAGGTGAGCAAAAAAATGCAGTTCTGTCAGTGTTTTATTTTATTTTATGAGGTTACTCATCGCCATATCTAAGACTCATAACTTTTCACTTTAATGTAGCTCTATTAAGGGGCTTTTTTTTACAGAATGGCCTGTAGTTTTTATTGGTACCATTTTGGGACACGTGACTTTTTGATTGCTTTTTATCGATTTATTTTTTTTTGGTGAGGGAAGGTGACAAAAACAGCAATTCCTTAAGTGTTTATGTTTGTTAATGGCGTTCACCTTGCTGGAGAAGTAACATGATTCTTTTATAGATCAGATTGTTCCGGATACTGTGGTAACAATTATGGTAATATCTGTTGCAGTGTATTGTACAGTCAGTGTTACACTGACATTTAACCTGATGAAACCCTGCCTCATGCAGTGAAGCGGTCGCTAAAGACCACAGCATCTAATGAGGTTAAATCGCACTAGCACCTATTTTGGCCTTTGTAGCACAGTATCCTCTGTATGTTATTATTATTTATCTATGTCTGTGATCGCTAACATGTGCCTCTCCAGCTGTTGCAACACTGTCTTGCAGCACGACCTAAAACCCAGGGCATGATGAAAGCTACCCTTTTGCAACAGCTGGAAAACAACATATTGGAGATCACTGGCATATATAACATCCTTATCATATTATGGAGATATAATACAAATACATTCATTCAGTACTGAGAAAGCTGGAAGACAACCCATGATGGAGTTGTAAAGGCATTTTGGGTGCTATCCAGCTTTCTTTGAAACAAAAAGAGAATTTTGGTTGCCCATTGTGTCTAAGAAATAAGAATATTGCACAATATACACAATGCACTGGAAGAATTGCTTTCCTCTAGGATACATATGTGTAACAGATTTCTGTGGTCATAGTTAGGCAGGATGGTGGCAGTATTAGAACAGAACAGTGGAGGCTTGCGGTAGTACTTGGCCCCCTTCCATAGTTACTGAAAACTCCCACCCATGGGATATCACACGAACTGGAGAAGTGTCAGAGAGAGAATTAATCTCTCAAACAGAACAGCTAAAACAGCTCTATCTATACTTTTCAGAAGTTTCCATGATCATCTGCCAGCTTGCCCTGCTCCCTTTAACTCTATTCATCCTTTTCTCTGTGTGCTATACTGATCTGTAAGGGAACTGCACAAATAACAATTCCCTTATGTCTTCTTATTGTAACATGCCTAGGGAGAAGAGTAAGAGGGGGGCTGCAATAAATGTATATTCGCTTGATGCCTCCCTGTCAGCTATTGCTCTATTTGCAGAATACAGGCTTGTATGCAGACAGTAGGCCTAACTTGTACCTTAATGCCATGATTCTGCATTTGCCCTAGATTTCACCCTATGCATTGCAAAGGGTAAATTCCACAATGAAAATGCAGAATATTTTAAAATTCACCTCACACGTCAATTGACAAGTGGAAAATTTCTGCAACGTGTAGATGAGATTTTTAGGGTCTCACCTACTTAGCTGTTCATACTATATATTGCATTGTAGATTTTCCAAATACAAATCCATGCAGAAAGTCTGCCTAAAGATGTGTTTTAACCTAGTGTTGCGCAGCAACTCACAGGGGGGGTGGGGGGGGGGGATATAAGGGTGGAGAGAATGGGAATGATATCTGCGGCAATGAGGGTGGTTGCAGTTCTCGGGGTTGATAATTCCTGCTCCATAACATGATAGCATTAACCCTTTAGCAGTGAACCATAGCATGAACCCTTTAGAACAGGTAGCTCAACCTGCGGCCCTCCAGCTGTTGCAAAACTACAACTCCCATCATTCCCGGACAGCCCACAGCTATCAGCCTACTGAAGGGCATGGGGGGAGTTGTAGTTTTACAACAGCTGGAGGGCCACAGGTTGAGCATCCCTGCTTTAGAAGAACTAGATTGTGGTAACCTACCAGTTACCTGAGGACTTCCATGCTAAAGTGCTCAGGAGTTCTACCTTCAGCCTACCTCTTCCAACACCTGTGGTGCCATGACCTGCTCCTTTCCTTTGTAAAAATAGTGGACCTCTCTGATACATATTACCTACAATATATGCATTTGGGCTTTGGTGCCAGAAAATACAAAATCACCAGTATATATAAAATGTTAACGAGAACCTGCCACACTTTTTCCAGAATCTTTTCCCACAGAACCATGAATCGATCTGCTCAGCTCTTTTTGCCGGTTGACAACCAATATGGCCATTGTTACAGCTCAACATGGGCACCATTTCTGTTCTGACACAGTTTACCAGCCACGTTTTAGAGACTGTCACCATGCAGTGAGACATTCTGACTCCATATTGTAGAATAACAAGGTGGATGTGGCATTCAGGTCTCCAAGAAAGCTTGGAGACAATCCCTGAAGGAGCTGAATATAATTGTATACCTAAACTACACAGCAATGCCGCCTGCAGAAACAAGCACAATCTATAGTGAGTAAAAAATCATTTACATAAAGTAGTGTTGGAACTTCTAACATTTACATAGGAGGTAAACATGTTGTTAGGGCTGGGATTGTTTGTGTGAGTGAAGGCTGAAGCCCAGGATAGGCTCCAAAACAAATCTATGATGATAATATCACAAGATGTCTGCAGAATGTCAGCGGTAATACAGGAAGAGTACATCTTGCCTCATAGGGAAGCCCTTGAAGTAATATACCAGGAAATTGCTTAAAGGGGTTCTCTGGACCTGTACCTAATAGTCTCTGTGAGCACAAGACAATTTCAGCAGTACTTACCTTTCTGATGCTCTCCCAGACAGGATCACAGACCACCCATGGGATCACATGTCTGCCAAATGTCTGAGGCCTTTCCTCTGATGTTGCAACCGGATGTGCTCCTCTTTCTTCCTGTTCAGATACATATGGCTGACAGTAACATAAAAATAAAAAAGTAAGCCATGCTCGCCATCAACAATCCCTCACCACTGCCATGCTGAACCTCTCACTGTATGATTCAGCAGTGGGAAGTGGCCAGGGGCGGACTGGGAACTTAAAGTGGCCCTGGAGAAAATACTAAAATCGGCCCCGTTTTGTAGTCGGGTCCAAATTGATGGAAGGCAGGGCCAGCAATACCATATTGTGGCACATTATACCAGCCCAACAGAGCCAAATACCACAGTCCATCACAAGATACTGCTAGCAGCACACAATACATCCCCAAAAGCTTCCACTGGCCGGCCGTGAGGAGGCCCACCGGGAAATTTCCCTTTAAGGTCTATGGCCAATCCGCCCCTTGAAGTGGCATTGGAGAGAAGAAGGGACCAAAGCAGCAGTGGTGGAGGATCGGTGGGGGGTGAATAGGGGGGGGGGGGTGAATAGTGCTTATTTTTCATTTTTAAACCACAGAGAGCCATATATAAAGGTAAAAACAGCTAGATAATCCATTTAAATAATATGATATTGAGGGTTTGCGAAAACCTTTAAATAGACTGTATGTTACATCATAAAGAATTTTTTTTCCCTGTAGAAAAAATGTTTTTTATTTGCATGGCGCCAAAACTGTTATCATTTTGTAGGGAAAGGTGACATTTTCCTGTAAATGTGACTTCTCTGTGTATGAATCCCTATTTAAATATTTGCTTTATGTCATTCTGTAAAGGCAACAACTTCATCCCAAGGGCAACACATAGGAAAAATGCGTGTACACATCACCATCCAATAAAAAATTCATACATTGTAATACATACATAGTAATACATGTACTGTGAAAGATAGATACGTAGTGATACATACATTGTGTTACATTCATAGTTATACATGTAATGTGATACATACGTAGTAATACGTGTACTGTGAATGATACATACGTAGTGATACATGTACTGCGAAATATACACAGTGTCATGTATGCATCGTTCTAGCACATGACATGAGTACGACTACAAGGGGTTGATCACTTGCTCTATCTCCACTCAGTCTTTCACTCACCTTCCACTTCAGGCTACAAACTGAGCATAAATTTCAACCCAAACACAGTCCACACACCCCAAACACACGCTGCCTCTACCCATTGTTAGGGTTACTGAGATGGTGACCCATTAGCACACAAGTACACACAGTTTTCAGTAAAACAATATATTGATTTCCTCTCTAGGGTTAATAAGTGCAGACATATATTCATTTTTATATTTATGTAAATTAGCGAGTGAAGTATGAAGCTCAGGAAAGGCTTAAAAACAAATCACGATTAACATCACAGAATGTCTGCAGAATGTCAGATATGACAGCTCTAATACAGGAAGAGTACATTTTGCCTCATAGTGAAGCTCTAGATTTGGATCCCCTTAAAGTAATATACCAGAGAATTGCTTGATTAGTTATTTGGGGCACCAGGGGCTGGCCATAGTGCTAGGAGAACTGCTAGCGGAATGTTCCCTGTGCTGTCTTTACTGCCCCCTCCCCATGTATCTTGTTCAGCCCTATGTTCTCGCAGCAGCGCTGACGGCTCAGTGACTCGGTGCTTGCATAGTGAATCTGATGAGCGCTGCTCACTAAGCTCACCAGATCCACTGCGCAAGCGCTGAGTCACTGAGCCTCCGTACTGCCGCGAGAACACAAGGCTGGAGGACATGTCCCGCCCTGTCACTCAAAGGGGAGGGGGGAGTACAGGGAGTGCAGGGGGCGTTACACTAGTGGTGCTCCTAGCGCTATAGCCAGCACCCTGGTGCTTCAAATACCTATTTTACGTAAATATAAAAATGAATATTATGTCTGCACTTATTAACCCTAGAGAGAAAATAAATATATTGTTTTACTCAGCATGATCAACCCTATCAGGCGTTATGCCTGGTTTAATAGAGCTGATCATGCTAATGGAGGCTCTTTAAAGTTTTAATACAGTGCTTACAAAAATATAAAAAGAGACAAAATGACATCCAACTATAAAAACAGTGGAGACCCAGGACTTACAAGTTTTTTGCACTTTGAGGGTAGGCTAAACGAATGGATTCGAGCTCAGTGTTGTCTGCCCTCAGAAAATATTGTATGAATGCCAATTTGTGGTTTCAAACATGCTTTATAACTTCATTCTTTGGTTCAGGTTTCAAAATCTTCCAATAATTTATTAGTCAAAAGTGTGGGTTTTTAGTGGACAATAGGTAATGGGGGGTCTGAGATATTAAAGGGGTTTTCCGGGATGTTGACCCTCACTGATCTCATATCGATGACCTATCATGCATAGTGTTACATGTCTGTAATGCATATACAGTGATATATACATTATGATATGCACAACATAATACATGTACTATGTTACATACACTGTGATGCATACATAGTGATACATACACTGGGATCAATACATATAGATATAATACATAGAGTACATAGCATATTGTGTATTGTATATCTGAGGTATTGAGTAATTGTATTTTTATAGGATGCATGTTTATTGGGAGGTCAGAGATGATAGATATAGGTTGAATTCAAAGCTGTGTTATTCATATGGCCAGCAGAAGATGATGATCAAGTAACAGATATAAAACATTATAAAGATACCTTATTATTTAGGCATAGTCATTAGTGTACTAGAGGATCTTCTTAAAGAGGTTTTACAGTTTCTTTTTAACTGATGATCTATCCTCTGGATAGATCATCAGCATCTGACCGGCGGGGGTCCGACACCCGCGACCCCCGCCGATCAGCTGTTTGAGAAGACAGCGCCGCGGCCTTCTCACTGTTTACCGCTGGCCCAGTGATGTCACGACTAGTATCAACTGGCCTGGGTGAACAGAGCTTAGCTGCGCCCAGGCTGGAGCGCCGCTGCCTTCTCAAACAGCTGATCGGCAGGGATCCCGGGTGTCAGACCCCCGCCGATCAGATGCTGATGATCTATCCAGAGGATAGATCATCAGTTAAAACAAACTGTAGAACCCCTTTAAGGTTACAAGCTTTCAAAGGGCCGGGAGTCACACTATTTGGAGGTGACTTTGGGCCAATCAGTTACTTTAATGACAGTGTCTTTGTCACGGCAAGTGGGGATAAGAGGAACACCAAGTAAACAAACACCAACAGGTAAACAGACTAGGCCCCAAGGCTAGGGAGGGGCGAATGTTAACCTCCTAACAATCCCTGAGCCTCTCCCTGACTGCTGACAGTATGAGCAAGTCCTGATGGTGAACAAACTCATACGCTGGAACCTAAGCCCTGCTGACACTGTAGCAAACCCTAACTTAGGGAGAGGGGAATGAGACAGCTGGTACCTTCCACACAGGGCCGGTGCAAGGATTTTTGCCACCCTAGGCAAAGATCCATTTTGCCGCCCCCTCATGTCACTCACTCACTCACTGACAGACACACACACACACACTGACAGACACTCACTGAATTATGTACATAGAAACTCACTGACAGACACATACACTCACTGACAGACACACATACACTCACTGACAGACACACATACACTCACTGAATGACGTACACAGAAACTCACTGACAGACATACTCACTAACAGACACACACTCACTCACTGACCGACACACACTCACTCACTGACAGACATACACCTACCCACTGAAACACACACACACACACAGAAACTCACTGACAGACACTCACTCACTGGCAGACAAACACACACATATACTCACTGACAAACATTCACATACTCACTGACAAACACACAGACACTTACTGACTGACAGACATCCACACTCACTGACATACACTCACTCACTGACATACACACACAGACACTCAATGACAGACACACATACATTTACTGACAGAAAGACAGACATACACTGTTTCCATATCAGGCAAGTAAATTAGTATGTCATCGAGGTAAATAACAGCAAACCTCCCCACCAAATGAGGAAAAATGTCATTGATAAAGTGCTGAAAGACCGCCGGGGCATTAGTCAACCCAAAGGGCATGACCAAGTTCTCAAAGTGGCCCTCAGGGGTATTAAAGGCCGTCTTCCATTTGTCCCCTTCCCTGATTCGTATCAGATTATAAGCCCCTCTTAAATCCAACTTGAAAGACACCTTGGCTCCGACAATCTGATTGAATAAATCCGGGATCAAGAGAATTGGATAAGGATCACGGACAGTGATATGATTTAGCTCCCGGAAGTCTAAACACAGTCTAAGGGTCCCATTTTTTTTTTAAACAAAAAAGAACCCGGCAGCCACCGGTGACTTAGATGGTCTAATATGTCAGTTTGCCAAACTCTCGGTAATATACTGTCGCATAGCTACTCTTTCGGGTTGGAAAAGATAGCTTTGGCAATTTAGCTCCGGGAATAAGGTTGACCAGAAAATCATATCCTCGGTGAGGGGGTAACTCCTGATCTCCACCCTCAGAGAATACGTCAGAAAAATCTGAATAAAAACCGGGGGTAACACCTTAGTGGATACCACAGAAAGTGACGCGCCGAGACAGTTGTCTCTATAGAAATCACTCCAATTACTGATCTGTCTTGCTTGCCAATTTATGGTAGGATTATGTCTGGTCATCCATGGCAAACGTAGCACTAGAGGAGCAGGCAAACCCTTCAGTACAAAACAAGAAATTAACTTAACATGGGAATAACCCAACCTCAAATGAATATCATGTACCATATGAGTCAGACACTTTTGCGAGAGAGGGGTGGAATCAATAGCAAACACAGATATTCCCTTGTTTAATGTGCTTGTTTTAAAACCATGACTGAATGAACTGATAGTCCACAAGGTTAACCCCTGCCCCACTGTCAACAAATACTTCCAATTTAATATTTTCAGAGTCTAGCGCCACCATGGCAGGCAGGAGAAATAGGGTACTACCGGTAAAAGACAAAAATACCTTCTCCCACTCCCCACCCACACTTCAAAGAGTAAGAGAACTAGACCCATTAGTTACTACAACCTTCTTTTTTTTTCACCTTGACATTTAATATAAGGACATACGTTTATAAAATGTCCTTCTTTACCACAGAAGAAACAAAGTCTTCTCTGAACCCTGAAGTTCCTATTACCAGGGCAAGAAGAGACCTGTCCCAATTGCATAGGCTCATCACCAGACACGAGCTCGAGTGTCTCTGTACCCCGCGGAGCAGAAGAGGCTGTTTCCCCATATGGTAGTGCATCCTGAGTGAGGGGAACCTTGCACCTCTCTCTCAGGCGTCTATCAATCCGTACAGCCAGGGAAATAGCCGCCTCCAAAGAATCAGGGTTTTCGTGGAATGCCAGGACGTCTTTTAGTCTCTCAGACAGCCCTTGACAAAATTGACTACAGAGTGCTGGGTCATTCCACTCCGAATTAGTTGCCCATCTCCTAAATTCAGAGCAATGTGAGTCTGCAGAACGTTCTCCCTGACTCAAACTACGCAGCTTAGATTCGGGCAAAGAAACCCGGTCTGGGTCATTATAAATAAGGCCCAGGGCTCGGGTTTGGGTTAGGTGTTGTGTAGATTTTGTTATTTTCCCTTATAACATGGTTATAAGGGAAAATAATAGCATTCTTAATACAGAATGCTTAGTAAAATGTCCATTGAGGGGTTAAAAATAATAAACAAATTTAACTCACCCCATCCACTTGGTCGCGTTACGGATCTCCTCTTCTTTCTACTTTCTTCAGGACCTGGCTAAAGGACCTTTGATGACGTCACTGCGCTCATCACATGGTCCATCACCATGGTGACGGACCATGTGGTGGACCAAGTGATGAGCACAGTGACGTCACCACAGGTCCTTTTCATCAAAAAAGAAAGAAGGCATGCCAGGCTGAGAGTTCAAGTGGATTAAGGTGAGTTTATTAATTGTTTTTTATTTTTTAACCCCTCCATCACTATTTTACTAAGCATTCTGTATTAAGAATGCTATTATTTTCCCTTATAACCATAATATAAGGGAAAATAATAAAGATCGGGTCCCCATCCCGATCGTCTCCTAGCAACCATGCGTGAAAATCGCACCGCATCCGCACTTGCTTGCGGATGCTTGCGATTTTCACGCAGCCCGATTCACTTCTATGGGGCCTGCGTTGCGTGAAAAACGCACAATATAGAGCTTGCTGCGACTTTCACGCAACGCACCAGTGATGCGTGAAAATCACCGCTCATGTACACAGCCCCATTGAAGTGAATGGGTCCGGATTCAGTGCGGGTGCAATGCGTTCACCTCACGCATTGCACCCGCACGGAATTCTCGCCTGTGTGAAAGGGGCCTAAGAGGCGGACTTAAATAGAGCCTCTTAAACAGCTAACGAGCAGAACCTGTGGAGAGGTGGGATCCAGCCCACAACAACAAACAGAAAGGAAACACAGAAAGACCTGTCAGATAGGCTCACGTGCTGCAAGTCTATCCGATCTTCTCAGAACTCTCACAGGGCAGGCAGTGACAGTCTTATAACCTGACAGCACATATTCTGTATACATGAGGGTAGGCTCTCAGTGGGCACAAAAAAGCCCAGTTGCTCCTGGCTGCAGTAGACATAAGTGAAACTATCAGCATTTCCATGATGCAAATCTTCACATTTTAAGGTTTTATCCACTTAGTCATAGGTAATGTATTTGCTCTAAAATCCCTCTTTGGGATACAAAATATTTGGTGAGCTGGAACTTGTGACATCAATGAGGCATAAGGCAGATATTTCCTAGTTTTTACCTATATTGATGGTCTGGCATTGATTTTTCTTAGTCATGTGTTTTTGCAGAGGGCGCCTCCACCCAAGGCCCATTAAGAGGAAAAAAGTACTTGTTTTCGTGATGCCAGTTGCAGTGAAGCAACAAGGGCACAGGGCCCCTTTTAGTGATACTATGGAGGGTACCCAGGTGTAGGAATGCCAGAGTGGTTTTGGGTGGCATAAATGTCCCTTAATGTTGGTGCACGTGTCACGGTGCTCCTACCTGGATATGCTGGACCCCAAGCGTTGGCTCCAAAGCAATGAAAAGGGGGTTGTTAATGAAGGGGATGGAGAAATAAATTGAGTCCAGACCTTGTAATGAAGTTGACAGCTTTACTTTGCATAAACGTTTCTCCAAACAGACTCAGGCTTTGTCTTAGTTCCAAACTGTGGCAGGCAAACTCCTCTCTGCTACATCTGTTGCTCTCTGGCTCTGCTCTGCTGACAAGCTGGCTATATAACTCAGCTTTAGCTGTAGGATGCAACTTCTTTCTGTAGTCTGACTCTAAACTGGTTACATTTTCATCAAACAGGAGCATTAAATAATCTGCTTCATTGCCTAAAAAACACTTCATTACATAACAATTAATACCACAGACTCTGTGCCTTCACTTAATTGGCAATTCCCAAATATGACATCTCAGTAAATGTTTTTTAGCACTAATACATTCCACCTTTCCCTTAACCACCTCCGGACCGCCTAACGCAGGATCGCGTTCCGGAGGTGGCAGCGCTGCGCACAGTCACGCATATACGCGTCATCTCGCGAGACGCGAGATTTCCTGTGAACGCGCGCACACAGGCGCGCGCGCTCACAGGAACGGAAGGTAAGAGAGTTGATCTCCAGCCTGCCAGCGGCGATCGTTCGCTGGCAGGCTGGAGATGTGATTTTTTTAACCCCTAACAGGTATATTAGACGCTGTTTTGATAACAGCGTCTAATATACCTGCTACCTGGTCCTCTGGTGGTCCCCTTTGTTTGGATCGACCACCAGAGGACACAGGTAGCTCAGTAAACTAGCACCAAGCACCACTACACTACACTACACCCCCCCCCCGTCACTTATTAACCCCTTATTAGCCCCTGATCACCCCATATAGACTCCCTGATCACCCCCCTGTCATTGATTACCCCCCTGTCATTGATCAACCCTCTGTAAAGCTCCATTCAGATGTCCGCATGATTTTTACGGATCCACTGATAGATGGATCAGATCCGCAAAACGCATACAGACGTCTGAATGAAGCCTTACAGGGGCGTGATCAATGACTGTGGTTATCACCCCATATAGACTCCCTGATCACCCCCCTGTCATTGATTACACCCCTGTCATTGATCAACCCCCTGTAAAGCTCCATTCAGATGTCCGCATGATTTTTACGGATCCACTGATAGATGGATCGGATCCGCAAAACGCATACGGACGTCTGAATGAAGCCTTACAGGGGCGTGATCAATGACTGTGGTTATCACCCCATATAGACTCCCTGATCACCCCCCTGTCATTGATTACACCCCTGTCATTGATCAACCCCCTGTAAAGCTCCATTCAGATGTCCGCATGATTTTTACGGATCCACTGATAGATGGATCGGATCCGCAAAACGCATACGGACGTCTGAATGAAGCCTTACAGGGGCGTGATCAATGACTGTGGTTATCACCCCATATAGACTCCCTGATCACCCCCCTGTCATTGATCAACCCCCTGTAAAGCTCCATTCAGATGTCCGCATGATTTTTACGGATCCACTGATAGATGGATCGGATCCGCAAAACGCATACGGACGTCTGAATGAAGCCTTACAGGGGCGTGATCAATGACTGTGGTTATCACCCCATATAGACTCCCTGATCACCCCCCTGTCATTGATTACACCCCTGTCATTGATCACCCCCCTGTAAAGCTCCATTCAGACGTCCGCATGATTTTTACGGATCCACTGATAGATGGATCGGATCCGCAAAACACATACAGGCGTCTCCCTGGAGCCTTCCAGGGGGGTTATCACCCCATATAGACTCCCTGATCACCCCCCTGTCATTGATCACCCCCCCCCCCCTGTCATTGATCACCCCCCCTGTCATTGATCACCCCCCTGTCATTGATCACCCTCTGTAAGGCTCCATTCAGACATTTTTTTGGCCCAAGTTAGCGGAATTATTATTTTTTTTTCTTACAAAGTCTCATATTCCACTAACTTGTGTCAAAAAATAAAATCTCACATGAACTCACCATACCCCTCACGGAATCCAAATGCGTAAAATTTTTTAGACATTTATATTCCAGACTTCTTCTCACGCTTTAGGGCCCCTAGAATGCCAGGGCAGTATAAATACCCCACATGTGACCCCATTTCGGAAAGAAGACACCCCCAGGTATTCCGTGAGGGGCATATTGAGTCCATGAAAGATTGAAATTTTTGTCCCAAGTTAGCGGAAAGGGAGACTTTGTGAGAAAAAAAATAAAAAATATCAATTTCCGCTAACTTGTGCCATAAAAAAAAAATTTCTATGAACTCGCCATGCCCCTCATTGAATACCTTGGGGTGTCTTCTTTCCAAAATGGGGTCACATGTGGGGTATTTATACTGCCCTGGCATTCTAGGGGCCCCAAAGCGTGAGAAGAAGTCTGGTATCCAAATGTCTAAAAATGCCCTCCTAAAAGGAATTTGGGCACCTTTGCGCATCTAGGCTGCAAAAAAGTGTCACACATCTGGTATCGCCATACTCAGGAGAAGTTGGGGAATGTGTTTTGGGGTGTCATTTTACATATACCCATGCTGGGTGAGATAAATATCTTGGTCAAATGCCAACTTTGTATAAAAAAATGGGAAAAGTTGTCTTTTGCCAAGATATTTCTCTCATCCAGCATGGGTATATGTAAAATGACACCCCAAAACACATTCCCCAACTTCTCCTGAGTACGGAGATACCAGATGTGTGACACTTTTTTGCAGCCTAGGTGGGCAAAGGGGCCCATATTCCAAAGAGCACCTTTCGGATTTCACAGGTCATTTACCTACTTACCACACATTAGGGCCCCTGGAAAATGCCAGGGCAGTATAACTACCCCACAAGTGACCCCATTTTGGAAAGAAGACACCCCAAGGTATTCCGTGAGGGGCATGGCGAGTTCCTAGAATTTTTTATTTTTTGTCACAAGTTAGTGGAAAATGATGATTTTTTTTTTTATTTTTTTTCATACAAAGTCTCATATTCCACTAACTTGTGACAAAAAATAAAAACTTCCATGAACTCACTATGCCCATCAGCGAATACCTTGGGGTCTCTTCTTTCCAAAATGGGGTCACTTGTGGGGTAGTTATACTGCCCTGGCATTCTAGGGGCCCAAATGTGTGGTAAGGAGTTTGAAATCAAATTCTGTAAAAAATAACCAGTGAAATCCGAAAGGTGCTCTTTGGAATATGGGCCCCTTTGCCCACCTAGGCTGCAAAAAAGTGTCACACATCTGGTATCTCCGTACTCAGGAGAAGTTGGGGAATGTGTTTTGGGGTGTCATTTTACATATACCCATGCTGGGTGAGAGAAATATCTTGGCAAAAGACAACTTTTCCCATTTTTTTATACAAAGTTGGCATTTGACCAAGATATTTATCTCACCCAGCATGGGTATATGTAAAAAGACACCCCAAAACACATTCCTCAACTTCTCCTGAATACAGAGATACCAGATGTGTGACACTTTTTTGCAGCCTAGGTGGGCAAAGGGGCCCATATTCCAAATAGCACCTTTCGGATTTCACTGGTCATTTTTTACAGAATTTGATTTCAAACTCCTTACCACACATTTGGGCCCCTAGAATGCCAGGGCAGTATAACTACCCCACAAGTGACCCCATTTTGGAAAGAAGACACCCCAAGGTATTCCGTGAGGGGCATGGCGAGTTCCTAGAATTTTTTATTTTTGTCACAAGTTAGTGGAAAATGATGTTTTTTTTTTGTTTGTTTTTTTCATACAAAGTCTCATATTCCACTAACTTGTGACAAAAAATAAAAAGTTCTATGAACTCACTATGCCCATCAGCAAATACCTTGGGGTCTCTTCTTTCCAAAATGGGGTCACTTGTGGGGTAGTTATACTGCCCTGGCATTCTAGGGGCCCAAATGTGTGGTAAGGAGTTTGAAATCAAATTCTGTAAAAAATGACCAGTGAAATCCGAAAGGTGCTCTTTGGAATATGGACCCCTTTGCCCACCTAGGCTGCAAAAAAGTGTCACACATCTGGTATCTCCGTACTCAGGAGAAGTTGGGGAATGTGTTTTGGGGGTGTCATTTTACATATACCCATGCTGGGTGAGAGAAATATCTTGGCAAAAGACAACTTTTCCCATTTTTTTATACAAAGTTGGCATTTGACCAAGATATTTATCTCACCCAGCATGGGTATATGTAAAAAGACACCCCAAAACACATTCCTCAACTTCTCCTGAATACAGAGATACCAGATGTGTGACACTTTTTTGCAGCCTAGGTGGGCAAAGGGGCCCATATTCCAAAGAGCACCTTTCAGATTTCACTGGTCATTTTTTACAGGCTCAACTGGGTGGAGCCAACTGGGTGGAGCCGGCAGGCTTTTACAGGCTCAACTGGGTGGAGCCGGCAGGCTCAACTGGGTGGAGCCAAACATATGAAGATACCGGAGGCTATACTGGGAGAACGGAGCGGCGCCCAGGGATAATAGTAAGTGCAGGGAGATCCCTGGGCGCCGCTCTCCATGTCTGTATACTTAGTTTAGATTTTCTATTCTAGTGAAAGGTCCTCTTTAAACCCAATGGAACATCTCTGGGGAGAACTGAAAATGGTTGTCCACCGATGCGCCATATATTTAAAGCACCTGTTCCACTTTTTCCTACATAAAAATCTGATAAAGTGGCTGTGTACAGATGGGAGAAACTTCAAGAAGGCCAACCATCACTATCCAATACCATCATCATCTGTCCAAAACCATCCCTACAGTGAAACATTGTGGTGGCAGCATCATGATCTGGGGGACAGGTTGACTGGGAGTCAGGGTTGAAAGAAAACTGAATTAAGCAAGGTACAGAGATATCCTTAATGAAAACCTGGTTCAGAGTGCTCTGGACCTAAGACTGGGCCGAAGGTTTACCTTCCAACAAGACAATGACCCTAAGCTCACATAGAACACGAGTGGCTTAGGGACAACTCTGTGAATGTCCTCAGGTGGCCAAGCCAGACTCATCACTTAAAGAGGACCTTTCACCAGAATAGAAAATCTAAACTAACTATACAGACATGGAGAGCGGCGCCCAGGGATCTCCCTGCACTTACTGTTATCCCTGGGGGCCGCTCCGTTCTCCCGGTATAGCCTCCGGTATCTTCATATGTTCGTCTCCACCCAGTTGAGCCTGCCGGCGTCTCTTTCTCCCAGGCTGGAGTGCTGGCCAATCGCAGCACTCAGCTCATAGCCTGAGCGAAAAAAAAACTCTCAGGCTATGAGCTGAGCGCTGCGATTGGCCAGCGCTACAGCCTGGGAGAAGGAGACGCCGGCAGGCTCAACTGGGTGGAGCCAAACATATGAAGATACCGGAGGCTATACTGGGAGAACGGAGCGGCGCCCAGGGATAATAGTAAGTGCAGGGAGATCCCTGGGCGCCGCTCTCCATGTCTGTATACTTAGTTTAGATTTTCTATTCTAGTGAAAGGTCCTCTTTAAACCCAATGGAACATCTCTGGGGAGAACTGAAAATGGTTGTCCACCGATGCTCACCATCCAAAAATCAGAGTTTGCGAGCGTCTGCAGAAAAGGATGGCATAAAATCCCCAAATCCAAGTGTGCAAACCTTGTGGCATCATAGAGAAGAAGACTGGAGGCTATAATCTCTGCCAAAGTTGTTTCAACATAACAAAATGTGAAAAAAGTGGAAGGGTATACATCTTATATACATGGGGCTTTTCATTTACTAAAAATCTATTTAGTTTACCATTTCTGGCCAACTCAACATAATGATTCCAGACTGACAGAGTTTTGGGTCCTGTTTTTACATTGCTCACTGTTCTCCTAAAATGACATCATAATCTTATTCTGCTGGTCAGTAGACACCTCGTTCATATAGTTTTTTCATTGTTCTACTACATTTAAAAAAAAATAGAAACCTTTGGAAAAAATATCTTTGTCACCAGTTCAGCCATTTGTTTTTTTTCCCATTACATCATTTATTGTATGAGATAAATACTTTTATAATTTGAGTTTGGACATTTTTGCACTTTGCAATACCAATTATGGTTATTATTTTGCTTATTTACTTTTATATGTAAAATTGGAAAAGGGAGGTGATTAGAATTTTTTTTATTTTTGTGTTTTTTAAATTTTAAAAACATATTCTATTACTTTACTTTTTTGCCCCCTTAGGGAACGTGAGCCTGTGATTGGTCAATCACTTATAACATAGACAGCAATAGTATACTATTATAATCTATCAGAATTTTCTGCACTGCCTATTAAGTCCAGCCTGAGGCAGGGCTTAACAGATAGTTTACTATGGTAGGCCTGGGAGCCTTCACAAGGCCCCAGGTTGTCTTAACAACTCATTGGAAAGCAAAGGGAGCCCCTTCCCTCTGTCTATTCTATCAGATGATGTGGTCACTATTGACTGTGGCATCTGAGGTTTTAAATGACTGGGATCAAAGGTATCTCCTGGTCATTGTCAGCGGGTATCAGCTGCATTATTTAGTGAAACCTCCAAATTCGTGCTCTTTTTGAGAGAATGTAACCACTACACAAGTTGACTTAAAGGGGCTGGATGGCAGCCAATAGCAGGCTGTGACAGGAACGAGCCTCCCTAGAATCGCGGGTGACGCTAGGGAGGCTCGTTCCCGTCACGGCATGCTATTTGCTGCCGCCCCCATTGCCGGATGTTTTGATCCGCACGACGGGGTGATGTAGAGGTGGTCGTCTGGGCATCAGGAGCAACGCGGGTGTCGGGGAGCGGGGTAAGTATAACCTGTATGCGGTGCCCAGACATTTTGGGGGACATTATATGGGTTGGATAACCCCTTTAATCTAAGTCAATTACTGTTCAAGTTAAACCTTGCTGAGTCTGTATGAGACTGTGCTATCCTCGAGTGGGGTACTAAGGTAACGGTCCTAGGTCATATAAGAACTGACTGCTTACATCCACTGTTGTCCGATGTCATTATTTTATGGACTTGTGGTTTGTGCCACAAAATCAACGTCACAGGATATGGGATAAGGATTGGTGGGGTTCTGGCCACTGGGACTCCCACTAATCATGGGAATGGCAGTGAGGTGCGCCCCAATAAATGGATTGGCAGGTCAAGCATGCACACTGCAATTTAATTCAGCTGCTGGAGATAGCCGAGTACAGCTGGCAGTTTCATAGAGAATGTCTGAAGTGTCAAGGTCCGCCGATGGGCACTCAGGATCGCCACTCTCATGGGATCCAGTGGACAGGGAATAAGTAGATTTCGTGGCACAAGCCCTTTATCCTCATTGGTCAGTGTGATTCAAACAAGCAAGACTGGTTCTATTCCGTTCAGGATGCATCAGTTCAGTCCCTCTTACGTTTTTTGGCCGGAGAAAATACCACAGCATGCTGCAGTTTTCTCTCCGGCCAAAAATCCTGAGCACTTGCCGGAATGCCGGATCCGGCATTAATTTCCATTGAAATGCATTAATGCAAGTGTTCCGGCAAAATGGATCCAGTTTTACGGTCTGCGCATGCGCAAACCCCTTCAAAAATGAGAAAAAACTAAATACCGGATCTGTTTTTTCGGATGACAACCGGAAAGACGGATTCGGTATTGCAATGCATTTGTGAGACCGATCCGGATCCGTCTCACAAATGCGTCCGGATTGCCGAATCCTTTGCCTCAAGTGTGAAAGTACCCTAAGTGATGTGTTTTATCGCAGAGCAGATGTGAGAGGAATGTGTTGTCCTGTGGATGACTGTGCCTCTGACCAACTCCAGTCTTCTTTATGCCTTGGTGCACATTGTACAGATGTTTCAGAGCAGCCACTGTAATATGCCGTACACTCGACATTGTGCACACCAGAGCAGCATTCCATGAATTCTCTCTGAGTAAAGATTAACTTAGTTATAGATGAACACATTCCTGTACAGCTCAGTTTTCTTCCGGACAGCAGTCTTCTTTTCCTTTTGTAATCATTCAATTAAATGTGTAGTGTCAATGCGCAGACGCAGACTCACGTGGGCAAGCGCTTCAGAAAACATTACCCTGGATCTGTGTCAGTCACGGGATCAGGAGCACTTGCGTATTGACTAGCTGAAGCCAAGCACACTACATCGGGGATCTTGGGCGGATTGGCCATAGACCCTACAGGGAAATTTCCTGGTGGGTCGATGCTAAGGGGGCCACTTAATCCCTCCTCTTGGCCGTCAGCAAGGTACAGAAAAACCTAATGCCCTCTGCATTAACTAATGTAGGAGCATCAGGCACTTATGTGCCAATGGCTGCAGGTGCCCCCTCGAATTCAATGATATTACCATCCTCAGGACGATGATACAGCTTCGTACTGTGGGGCAGGTGGCAGTGTTTTGTCCTGCACTGTGGTATTTGGTTTCCCAGAGGAGGAATTTTGTGCTGCACTGTGGTATTTGGTTCTGCTGATGCAGTATTTAGTGCCGCACTGTGCCATTTGTTTCTGCTGGGGCAGTATTTTGTGCTGCACCACGGTATTGCAGGCCCCATCTACTTATGTTGTCCCGCCTTATATGTATTTGACCTGCCGACAACATGAGGCCACTTTCGTTTTTTCCCAGGGCCACCTTAAGTTCCGTGTCCGCCTCTGATGGGGATCATTGCGCAGGCACGGGAAACAACGGCGCATGCGCAAAATCTCAGGGTGGAATCGCACCTGAAAAAATCCAAAAGGCCATCAATCTAATGAGAAGGGACAGAAAGGGGCCGCGGTGAGCTTGGACTTCAAGCATGAAAGCCACTGCCAACTTGACTTCAAGAACCTAATTTACATATTTACTGCAAAGGCAGGGGCGTCGTTAGGTCAAAACATTCGGGGCTTGAGCCCCAGATATTTTGTCTAGTGCCCTGAATGTTATGCTGGCCTGGTAGCATTTTTTTTATTTATTTGGCTATTCCAGGGCCCTTTAATATTGATTGGTCCTGGGCAACCCACCACAGATCATCCCCCACCCCCCTTGTACTTGATCCTCTGATCCGCTACTTGCGGGCTGCGCGGGCATGAGTTCAGTCACTTTGTTGCGCAATCCCCTCCTGCGGCGCGTAATCCCGCGAGACCTGTCGTAGGAGTTCACGGGTCTCGCGGGATCACGCGCTGCAGGATGGGATTGCGCACCAAAGTGACTGAACTCATGCCCACGCAGCCTGCAAGTAGTGGATCAGCGGAACAATACAAGGGGACTGGGGGGATGATCTGTGGGGTTGCCCAAGGTCCACTCCCATCAATATTAAAGGGCCCAAGCAAATATTTCTGCAGTGGTGAGGAAATTAAACATAACAGATATTGGAAAGTTACCGAATGATGTATTATATAATGTCTGCAGTACTGTACTTCATTTGCGTAAACCAGAACACCCCTTTAAGCATGCCTTTAACCACCTCCGGACCGCTGTACGCACAGACGCGTCCTGGAGGTGGTTGATTCATTCCTCCTGGACGCGCCGGCGCGTCCTCTCGCGAGACGCGAGATTTCCTGTGAACGCGCGCACACAGGCGCGCGCGCTCACAGGAACGGAAGGTAAGAGAGTTGATCTCCAGCCTGCCAGCGGCGATCGTTCGCTGGCAGGCTGGAGATGTGTTTTTTTTAACCCCTAACAGGTATATTAGACGCTGTTTTGATAACAGCGTCTAATATACCTGCTACCTGGTCCTCTGGTGGTCCCATTTGTTTGGATCGACCACCAGAGGACACAGGTAGCTCAGTAAAGTCCCACCAAGCACCACTACACTACACTACACCCCCCCCCCCCGTCACTTATTAACCCCTTATTAGCCCCTGATCACCCCTAATCACCCCATATAGACTCCCTGATCACCCCCCTGTCATTGATTACCTCCCTGTCATTGATTACCCCCCTGTAAAGCTCCATTCAGATGTCCGCATGATTTTTACGGATCCACTGATAGATGGATCGGATCCGCAAAACGCATCCGGACGTCTGAATGAAGCCTTACAGGGGCATGATCAATGACTGTGGTTATCACCCCATATAGACTCCCTGATCACCCCCCTGTCATTGATCACCCCCCTGTCATTGATTACCCCCCTGTAAAGCTCCATTCAGACGTCCGCATGATTTTTACGGATCCACTGATAGATGGATCGGATCCGCAAAACGCATCCGGACGTCTGAATGAAGCCTTACAGGGGCATGATCAATGACTGTGGTGATCACCCCATATAGACTCCCTGATCACCCCCCTGTAAAGCTCCATTCAGATGTCCGCATGATTTTTACGGATCCACTGATAGATGGATCGGATCCGCAAAACGCATCCGGACGTCTGAATGAAGCCTTACAGGGGCGTGATCAATGACTGTGGTGATCACCCCATATAGACTCCCTGATCACCCCCCTGTCATTGATTACCCCCCTGTAAAGCTCCATTCAGACGTCCGCATGATTTTTACGGATGCACTGATAGATGGATCGGATCCGCAAAACGCATCCGGACGTCTGAATGAAGCCTTACAGGGGCATGATCAATGACTGTAGTTATCACCCCATATAGACTCCCTGATCACCCCCCTGTCATTGATTACCCCCCTGTCATTGATTACCCCCCTGTAAAGCTCCATTCAGACGTCCGCATGATTTTTACGGATCCACTGATAGATGGATCGGATCCGCAAAACGCATCCGGACGTCTGAATGAAGCCTTACAGGGGCATGATCAATGACTGTGGTTATCACCCCATATAGACTCCCTGATCACCCCCCTGTCATTGATTACCCCCCTGTAAAGCTCCATTCAGACGTCCGCATGATTTTTACGGATCCACTGATAGATGGATCGGATCCGCAAAACGCATCCGGACGTCTGAATGAAGCCTTACAGGGGCATGATCAATGACTGTGGTGATCACCCCATATAGACTCCCTGATCACCCCCCTGTCATTGATTACCCCCCTGTAAAGCTCCATTCAGACGTCCGCATGATTTTTACGGATCCACTGATAGATGGATCGGATCCGCAAAACGCATCCGGACGTCTGAATGAAGCCTTACAGGGGCATGATCAATGACTGTGGTGATCACCCCATATAGACTCTCTGATCACCCCCCTGTCATTGATTACCCCCCTGTCATTGATCACCCCCCTGTAAAGCTCCATTCAGACGTCCGCATGATTTTTACGGATCCACTGATAGATGGATCGGATCCGCAAAACGCATCCGGACGTCTGAATGAAGCCTTACACGGGCGTGATAAATGACTGTGGTTATCACCCCATATAGACTCCCTGATCACCCCCCTGTCATTGATCACCACCCCTGTCATTGATCACCCCCCTGTCATTGATCACCCCCCTGTCATTGATCAACCCCCTGTCATTGATCAACCCCCCTGTAAGGCTCCATTCAGACATTTTTTTGGCCCAAGTTAGCGGAATTATTATTTTTTTTTCTTACAAAGTCTCATATTCCACTAACTTGTGACAAAAAATTAAATCTCACATGAACTCACCATACCCCTCACGGAATCCAAATGCGTAAAATTTTTTAGACATTTAGATTCCAGACTTCTTCTCACGCTTTAGGGCCCCTAGAATGCCAGGGCAGTATAAATACCCCACATGTGACCCCATTTCGGAAAGAAGACACCCCCAGGTATTCCGTGAGGGGCATATTGAGTCCATGAAAGATTGAAATTTTTGTCCCAAGTTAGCGGAACGGGAGACTTTGTGAGAAAAAAATAAAAAATATCAATTTCCGCTAACTTGTGCCAAAAAAAAAAAATTTCTATGAACTCGCCATGCCCCTCATTGAATACCTTTGGGTGTCTTCTTTCCAAAATGGGGTCACATGTGGGGTATTTATACTGCCCTGGCATTCTAGGGGCCCCAAAGCGTGAGAAGAAGTCTGGTATCCAAATGTCTAAAAATGCCCTCCTAAAAGGAATTTGGGCCCCTTTGCGCATCTAGGCTGCAAAAAAGTGTCACACATCTGGTATCGCCGTACTCAGGAGAAGTTGGGGAATGTGTTTTGGGGTGTCATTTTACATATACCCATGCTGGGTGAGATAAATATCTTGGTCAAATGCCAACTTTGTATAAAAAAATGGGAAAAGTTGTCTTTTGCCAAGATATTTCTCTCACCCAGCATGGGTATATGTAAAAAGACACCCCAAAACACATTCCCCAACTTCTCCCGAGTACGGAGATACCAGATGTGTGACACTTTTTTGCAGCCTAGGTGGGCAAAGGGGCCCATATTCCAAAGAGCACCTTTAGGATTTCACTGGTCATTTACCTACTTACCACACATTAGGGCCCCTGGAAAATGCCAGGGCAGTATAACTACCCCACAAGTGACCCCATTTTGGAAAGAAGACACCCCAAGGTATTCCGTGAGGGGCATGGCGAGTTCCTAGAATTTTTTATTTTTTGTCACAAGTTAGTGGAAAATGATGATTTTTTTTTTTTTTTTTTTTTTTTTTTTTCATACAAAGTCTCATATTCCACTAACTTGTGACAAAAAATAAAAACTTCCATGAACTCACTATGCCCATCAGCGAATACCTTGGGGTCTATTCTTTCCAAAATGGGGTCACTTGTGGGGTAGGTATAATGCCCTGGTATTTTAGGGGCCCAAATGTGTGGTAAGGAGTTTGAAATCAAATTCTGTAAAAAATGACGAGTGAAATCCGAAAGGTGCTCTTTGGAATATGGGCCCCTTTGCCCACCTAGGCTGCAAAAAAGTGTCACACATCTGGTATCTCCGTACTCAGGAGAAGGTGGGGAATGTGTTTTGGGGTGTCATTTTACATATACCCATGCTGGGTGAGATAAATATCTTGGTCAAATGCCAACTTTGTATAAAAAAATGGGAAAAGTTGTCTTTTGCCAAGATATTTCTCTCACCCAGCATGGGTATATGTAAAAAGACACCCCAAAACACATTCCCCAACTTCTCCCGAGTACGGAGATACCAGATGTGTGACACTTTTTTGCAGCCTAGGTGGGCAAAGGGGCCCATATTCCAAAGAGCACCTTTAGGATTTCACTGGTCATTTACCTACTTACCACACATTAGGGCCCCTGGAAAATGCCAGGGCAGTATAACTACCCCACAAGTGACCCCATTTTGGAAAGAAGACACCCCAAGGTATTCCGTGAGGGGCATGGCGAGTTCCTAGAATTTTTTATTTTTTGTCACAAGTTAGTGGAAAATGATGATTTTTTTTTTTTTTTTTTTTTTTTTTTTTTCATACAAAGTCTCATATTCCACTAACTTGTGACAAAAAATAAAAACTTCCATGAACTCACTATGCCCATCAGCGAATACCTTGGGGTCTCTTCTTTCCAAAATGGGGTCACTTGTGGGGTAGTTATACTGCCCTGGCATTCTAGGGGCCCAAATGTGTGGTAAGGAGTTTGAAATCAAATTCTGTAAAAAATGACGAGTGAAATCCGAAAGGTGCTCTTTGGAATATGGGCCCCTTTGCCCACCTAGGCTGCAAAAAAGTGTCACACATCTGGTATCTCCGTATTCAGGAGAAGTTGGGGAATGTGTTTTGGGGTGTCTTTTTACATATACCCATGCTGGGTGAGAGAAATATCTTGGCAAAAGACAACTTTTCCCATTTTTTTATACAAAGTTGGCATTTGACCAAGATATTTATCTCACCCAGCATGGGTATATGTAAAAAGACACCCCAAAACACATTCCCCAACTTCTACTGAATACGGAGATACCAGATGTGTGACACTTTTTTGCAGCCTGGGTGGGCAAAGGGGCCCACATTCCAAAGAGCACCTTTCGGATTTCACTGGTCAGTTTTTACAGAATTTGATTTCAAACTCCTTACCACACATTTGGGCCCCTAGAATGCCAGGGCAGTATAACTACCCCACAAGTGACCCCATTTTGGAAAGAAGAGACCCCAAGGTATTTCGTGATGGGCATAGTGAGTTCATGGAAGTTTTTATTTTTTTTCACAAGTTAGTGGAATATGAGACTTTGTAAGAAAAAAAAAAAAATAATAAAAATCATCATTTTCCGCTAACTTGTGACAAAAAATAAAAAGTTCTATGAACTCACTATGCCCATCAGCGAATACCTTAGGGTGTGTACTTTCCGAAATGGGGTCATTTGTGGGGTGTTTGTACTGTCTGGGCATTGTAGAACCTCAGGAAACATGACAGGTGCTCAGAAAGTCAGAGCTGCTTCAAAAAGCGGAAATTCACATTTTTGTACCATAGTTTGTAAACGCTATAACTTTTACCCAAACCATTTTTTTTTTACCCAAACATTTTTTTTTTATCAAAGACATGTAGAACAATAAATTTAGAGCAAAATTTATATATGGATGTCATTTTTTTTGCAAAATTTTACAACTGAAAGTGAAAAATGTCATTTTTTTGCAAAAAAAATCGTTAAATTTCGATTAATAACAAAAAAAGTAAAAATGTCAGCAGCAATGAAATACCACCAAATGAAAGCTCTATTAGTGAGAAGAAAAGGAGGTAAAATTCATTTGGGTGGTAAGTTGCATGACCGAGCAATAAATGGTGAAAGTAGTGTAGGTCAGAAGTGTAAAAAGTGGCCTGGTCTTTCAGGGTGTTTAAGCACTGGGGGCTGAGGTGGTTAATGTGCAATTTCAACACAGTGGGCTTGTGCCCCGGATGTTTTCAGACCCTAGCAACGCCCCTGTGCAGGGGAATAAAAGTTGTTTTACAGTGATCATGCGCCTCGGACATCTTACAAAAGAACATAATTAGAAACCTGATATCAACACCTTTAAGGTACTGATGGCGGTTTATGGTCCATTTTGGTGCTGACAGGTTCTCTTTAAATGTCTTTCTAGTAATTCTGGGGCGTACATATTTGGGGTGTAGATTTTGCAGTTGCATGTGCAACCCATCGATAGATACCCATTACGGAATACAAGTGGCAATCTAATGATTGCTTATTATCGTCACCTAGGGTGACTTAAAAAAAAAAAAATATATAGATTTAGTAAAATAAAAATATAAAAAGATGACTCTTTACCCGATAGAGATGGTTGTGTCTGAAATAGCCGAACCCACCAAGGAGTGTACTCATACCATGTAGTGTACATGAACAGCTTACATAGATTTTACTGTAGAGGCCCAACAACAGATACTAAGTATGTGGAATCCTGCAGAACAGGTCATAGGGAAAACATCTGCCAAGGCAATTAGTTGCAGACCACAGGCTTTATGACTATTATTTTTGTGTGGAAAATGAGTAAGCAGCCAACGTTCTACCTGCCAACATAAAGCAAATTGTTAAAGTGACACGGTTGGATGTGCTGTATTGGCAGGTTGGGAATTCTGCATAAAGCCAGGAGATTTTCTATTCCAGGAATCTGCCACTTGATGCTGGAAATTATCCCAGATCCAGGATTCATGAGCCTCTTGTTACCAATCAAAAGCATAGCCTGGATATGCAGCTTCCCAGAAGTGCACAGACCTTAGATGCTGAATTAAAGATACCGGTAAAAGTGGCTGTCACGTGTCCATAGACCAAAAGATCTTCTCCGCGATCTTCACATCAAACACCAAAACATGCTACATCAGGCCTCATGCACACGAGAGCATTTTTGGTCCACATCCGATCTAACATTTTTTGTGGATCAGATGTGGACATGTTCATTTCAATGGGGCCACAAAAAAAGACACAGTGTGCTGTCCACATCCATTTGTCCGTTCTGCCACCCCGCAAAAAAGATTGTCCATTTTGCGGACAATAATAGGCATTTTTAACATAGGGCAGGATGCGGAGAATGTGAAAATGCAGAACACAGTTATTATCTGTGTTTTGCGGATCCACAATTTGCGGACCGCAAAATGGATAAAGTAGTTTGCTTGAGGCCTTAAAGGGGTTCTGCAGTTTGTTTAACTGATGATCTATCCTCTGGATAGATCATCAGCATCTGACCGGCGGGGGTCCGACACCCGGGACCCCTGCCGATCAGCTGTTTGAGAAGGCAGCGGCGCTCCAGCAGCGCCGCGGCCTTCTCACTGTTTACCACAGGCCCAGTGACGTCACAACTAGTATACACTTGCCTGGGCGGGGCTAAGCTCTGTTCACTTGAATGGAGCTTAGCCCCGCCCAGGCCAGTTGATACTAGTCGCGACATCACTGGGCCAGCGGTAAACAGTGAGAAGGCTGCGGTGCTGCTGGAGCGCCGCTGCCTTCTCAAACAGCTGATCGGCAGGGGTCCTGGGTGTCGGACCCCCGCAGATCAGAAGCTGATTATCTATCCAGAGGATAGATCATCAGTTAAAACAAACTGCAGAACCCCTTTAAGCTGGAGACATGAGAAAATATTCGTATGGTGTATGATTACTGATGACCAACTAGCAGTCTGATAGACAGATGGCAGATAGATAAATACATAGACACATGGATAGATACATAGATATATATATAGATAGATAGAGCAAAAAATAAAAAGCAGCACACTGTAATGAGGGTGCAAATCCTTCAAATAAACCAGAGACAAGGGTCCACCTAATAGTAGTAGAAAAAAAGGCAGCACTCCAGCGTAACGTGAAAAGAAGTGGATGGTTTATTAACCCATCTAGCAGCAACGTTTCAGCTCTACTCAATGGAGCCTTTATCAAGCTGTGATAACATGTGCCATACAGGATGTATAAATACTAGTGTCAATCACGTGTAACATAATTGCATGATTATCAAAAAAATCTAATAAAACATGATTACAGTTTAAAAATTCCAAAACATTCATGATTATACAGTGTCCTTTGTTTTGAATCATCTAGTGTATAAAATCCATAAAGTGGCATGATCCCCATTAGTGAATTAATCAGTACAGAATAAGGCCTCATGCACACGACAGTTGTTTTTCTCGGCCTCCGTTCCGTTTTTTTTTTTTTGCGGATAGGATGAGGACCCATTCATTTCAATGGGTCAGCAAAAAAATGCTGATAGTTCATCCGTTTGTGTTCCCCGTCCGCTGTCCGTGTTTCCCTTCAGCAAAAAAAATAGTGCATGTCCTACTTTTTTCACATTTGCGGACAAGGATAGGCATTTATTACAAGGAATCTGTGAAAAAAAACGGATCCTCCAATAAAAATGGATGCCGCATCCGTTTTCTTTAGCGGACGCACAATTTGCGGACGCAAAAAACAACTGTCATGTGCATGAGGCCTAAGGCTACATGCACACGACCGTAAAAAAACTGATGACTTCCGTATGCCATCCTTTTTTTTTGCGGATCCATTGTAACAAATAAAATGCCTAAAACGGACAAGAATAGGACATGTTATATTTTTTTTTGCGGGGCTACGGAACTTTTTGCGGAACCATTGAAATGAATGGGTCTGCTTCGTATCCGCAAAAAAAAAAAAAACTGAACGGACACGGAAACAAAATACGTTTGTGTGCATGAGGCCTAAATCAATTGTGCATGATAAAAACAATTAAAAATCTCTTTGTAGTCCATAGGCATCTCTCACCAGAAGCTGGAGAACCACGAGATCTAGTTCGGCGTCAGGAAACATGGTACTCACGCGAGATACGGGATTACTAAGGAAAAGCTCAGAAACCACAGTAAAGATGGCCGCCGTCTATTAAATATTAAGAGCGCATGTGTCTGCCCGTAGAGTTCTTGAGCTGTGATTCCACCTATGTGGTGTATTTGCTACAATGTCCTTGCCACCTACTATATGTGAGTGACACAACCTGGGACTTAAAAACACGAAACTGTAATCATGTTTTATTTGTTTTTTTTCTGATAATCATGCAATTATGTTACACGTGATTGACACTAGTATTTATACATCCTGTATGGCACATGTTATCGCAGCTTGATAAAGGCTCCATTGAGTAGAGCTGAAACGTTGCTGCTAGATGGGTTAATAAACCATCCACTTTTTTTCACGTTACGCTGGAGTGCTGCTTTTTTTCTACTACTAGATAGATAGACAGACATGTAATAATTAGCTGTATTTGGCGGTAGAATTCCACCCGGCTTTGATGGCTTCATATGAAATATTTGTTTTCATTGATTCATGCTTGGATCCGGACAGCAGATGTGCACAGAAATACAGAGGGAACATATGTATTTGTTTTAGGTTTTCATCTGCATAATCTAATATGTATCTGGATGGTCTGCTATTGAAGAGAGCCTCGGGATGTGACACTGCCATCATGTGCTTGACTAGACGCATGTCTGCTGCATGTGTACAATCTCCCCTCTGTTCCGCCAGCCATTCTCTCCCATCATCTGCACATTTCCTGCACTTAGAACAAGAGGTCATTTTTTTGGTTGTCCTCTTGTGTGAGTCCTAGTATCCGGCCTTCAGCAGACAAACACTAAGGGCTCATTCACAGGGCAGATTTTGTGATTCCTGTATAGATTTCCGAACAGTGTCAAGAAGGAACATGCCCCTTCTAGGCACGGGTTCCAATGCAAAAAACACCGGAAACTTTGGTAGGTTAAAACTGCGGGTAAATGCAAAATGGTGGCAGAAACCCAAGGGTCAGCCTTGGATTTCTGTCACGGATTCCCCTGCAGAATAGTCTAGTGGACAAATCTGCCATGTGAACATAAGAACCCCCATAACAGCGCTGATGTAGGCTATAACTCCGTTTTTTATAGACCCTGAACGGCCAAGACTCTCGCTTTCTGTACCGGTCTTGATAGCCCCTGCACTGCTGGAGGATGCACCACATTTATGGCGAGGCATAGGCCTCCTCATAAATTAGGCACATCTTCCCACAGTCCATGCACCTGAACAGAAATCTATGACCGCTCACAGCTGCCGTAGATTTCTGGCTTCATATGCATCAGAAAACTGCTGTACATGAAGATAAATTTGTCCCAGCTGTTGGCCACGCCCCTTTCTAATCCTTGTCACATCCCCCTTTAAAAAAGTGGTGAGGGCGGTGCAAGAGGCACTTGCGAGTTTTTTCTTCTTCAAAAAGTCGCATTGAAAAAAATCGCAAACACACAGCTTGTGACTTTTTAAAGTCACTTTTCTCGTGCAAGGGAGATGAAAAATCTTGCATCTATACTTTAACTAATCTGAGATTAGTTGCTATGGGGAACCAGCAATCAGTGTATCCCTGACAACCAGTCTGCCTAAAGCTCCTGTAGTTGAAAGCATTGAGACAATGTGGAAGCCAATCAGCTTCCACATTTTATTTTTCAGAGCTCCTTTGGAAAATGAAAGGTGGAATCTGATTGGTTGCTATGGACAACTAAGCCAGCTTTCCTTTACACCAGTTTGGATAAATCTCCCCGTATATCTATACAGGGCTAGGTGGTGAAGGACGTCTGCTGCTTTTGTGATGTGGTGTGCGGCATTTAAAAATGTCTAACCAAATACAGTCCAGGGTTTTATTGAATATAATCCGGAGAGTGAAATTCCAGAGAAAAAATATTTGTCTTTATTAAATGTAGGAAATCCATCCAACGGCTTCTTCTGTGACAGAGGAATTTTGGGTGTTTTTTTTTTTTTTTTTTTTAAATGGATACTTGGAAGATCAACTTTCCACAAACTATGATATATAACAGACTTGAGAAGAAGCAGCTTGGATAGGCCAGGCAGGATATTTCTGCTTAGCTGGGCTTAGACCAAGCTTGTTGGAAGGGTGGGTGATATACAATAAGGGTCCATTCACACATCCGCAATTCTGTTCCGCATTTTGCGGACCCATTCATTTCTATGGGGCCACACTATGTGCTATCCGGATCCGCATTTCCGGATCCGCACTTCCGGGTTTGCAATTCTGTTCACGAAAAAAAATAGAACATGTCTTATTTTTGTCCGCAATTGAGGACAAGATTAGGCGTTTTCTATTATAGTGCTGGCGATGTTCGGTCCGCAAAATGCGGAACGCACATTGCCGGTGTCCGTGTTTTGCGGATCAGCGGATCCGCAAAACACATACGGATGTGTGAATGGACCCTAAAGGGGTTGTCTCAGGGTAGACATTGACAACATAATGCATTGATTCACTATCAATATCTTATTGGTGGAGGTCTGAACGCCTTGATCCCCCGCTCATTTCCTCATTGAAGTTGGTTCTTCTGTTGGCTCGGTTTAGCTTTTTCCATTGGCCACATTGCTTTCCTTTGATATTAATGGTCCAACCATGCAAGCTCCTTAAAAAACCTGCGAAGCACAAACCGCAGACAAAGTGGCACTACCATTTGTTCTATCAGACAGTAGGGAAAGGCAGTCAAACCTCCACCAATTGGACATTGGTGGTATAAGCTTGAGAAGCAGCACCGATGTCTCTACTGAGTCTTCACATCTAAATACCAGGGGTTTATCTAAAGGGGTTTGCAGGATTTTTATATTGCTAGCCTATCCTCAGTACAGGCCATCAATATCTGATTGGCGGGAATCCCACACCCCGCACCCCCACCTATCAGCTGTTTCCAAGTAGCTCTAGTGGTGGAAATAGGTTCCAAAAGTGGTTATTGCAGCACTGCTCCCAGTCAAGTGAATGATATCAGTAGAAAAATCCTGGAAACCCCCTTTAAGTAATTATGTAGTCCTCTTCTATTAACATTCTGTTCAGCCATTTCTGAGCCATGGTCTGTATGAGTATGAAATGTTTGGTGACGAGCACCCATATATTCTGCGAACCAGCTTATATTGAAATGTAAATCTATACTCTTAGGCCTCATGCACACGTGTTTTTTCACTGTCAGTGATTTGGCTTCAGTGGTCCGTGTCCGATTTTTCTTCAGTTGTGTTTCCTTGTGTCTTCCTTTTGTTTTGTCTGACAGGGGGGAAAAAAGGAAGGTTAATGAAAAGTGTAATTTTATTGCACCAAGGTCTTGTAGAAAAAAACGGACGCGGACATGGATGACATACCAGTTGTGCATCCGTTTTTTTTGACGGACCCATTGACTTGAATGGGTCCGTCCTCCGTTTTCCACTGACAAGAATAGGACACTGGCGAAGTTTTTTTAGATGAGACCCATGAGCCAGGAATTTCTTTCCACCTTCTGGTCTTTCATGAGTACAAGATCTCCTATTTGTAAGTTTGGCTTGACCGGCTGCCACTTCCTACGTCCTTGCAGAAGGGTTAAGTACTCCTTTTTCCACCCTCTGCTGAAACAGTTGGCCAGATGTTGAACGTGTTTCCACCGTTTCTGATATAGGTTACCAGAAAAAGACTCTTCAGGTGGATTAGGAACATATCCAATCTTCTGAGTGAGAAGAGTTGCTGGAGTGAGAATGGCAGGGGATTCCGGGTCCATAGATACAGGTACAAGAGGCCTTGCGTTGACGATAGCAGATACCTCAGCTAGGAAGGTGGTCAAAGTCTCATGGGTGAGCCTTGAGAAGTTTGAGTCCATAGGCATACAGTCTAAAATTTTGCGGGTGATGCCTATCATTCTTTCCCATGAACTGGCCATATGAGAGGCATGAGGGGGGTTAAAGATCCATGTACAACCATTGTTGGCCAAGTAGTCTTGAACTGGCTTAGAGTCGATTTGCAATTCTCAGCAGGCGCCTATGAAGTTGGTTCCACAGTCAGTTCTCATTTGCTTTACTGGTCCTCTGATGGCTAGAAATCGTCTTAAAGCATTGATGAAACTAGAAGCGTCCATGGATTCTATTACTTCAATGTCTATAGCACGTACACTTAAGCATGTAAACAACACTGCCCATCGTTTGCTGTCTGCATGACCACCTCTGGTCCTTCTTGCAGTGACTGTCAATGGCCCAAAGACTTCGAGACCAACATAAGTAAACTGTGGTTTGGTGCTTGTCCTATCAATTGGCAAATCAGACATTTGTTGATGTTGCAGTTTTTCCCTTGCCTTGCAACATTTAATGCAATGGTGAATTATATAAGCAACCTGTCTTTTTGCTCCCACTATCCAAAGACTTGCGGCTCTTAAAGCAGCCTCAGTGAAATGTCTGCCTTGGTGCTTGATTCTTTCATGAAAATTCTGTATCATCAGTGTAGTAACATGGTGATTGGCAGGAATAATGAGGGTATTCCTTTCTGAAATCTCTAACTTAGGCCTCTTTCACACTTGCGTTGTCCGGATCCGGCGTGTACTCCACTTGCCGGAATTACACGCCGGATCCGGAAAAACGCAAGTGTACTGAAAGCATTTGAAGACGGAACCGTCTTCCAAATGCGTTCAGTGTTACTATGGCACCCAGGACGCTATTAAAGTCCTGGTTGCCATAGTAGGAGCGGGGAAGCAGTATACTTACAGTCCGTGCGGCTCCCGGGGCGCTCCAGAGTGACGTCAGAGCGCCCCATGCGCATGGATGACGTGATCCATGTGATCACATGATCCATGCGCTTGGGGCGCCCTGACGTCACTCTGGAGCGCCCCGGGAGCCGCACGGACTGTAAGTATACTGCTCCCCGCTCCCCGCTACACTTTACCATGGCTGCCAGGACTTTAGCGTCCCGGCAGCCATGGTAACCACTCTGAAAAAGCTAAATGTCGGCTCCGGCAATGCGCCGAAACGACGTTTAGCTTAAGGCCGGATCCGGATCAATGCCTTTCAATGGGCATTAATTCCGGATCCAGCCTTGCGGCAAGTGTTCCGGATTTTTGGCCGGAGCAAAAAGCGCAGCATGCTGCGGTATTTTCTCTGGCCAAAAAATGTTCCGTTCCGGAACTGAAGACATCCTGATGCATCCTGATGCATCCTGAACGGATTTCTCTCCATTCAGAATGCATTAGGATAATCCTGATCAGGATTCTTCCGGCATAGAGCCCCGACGACGGAACTCTATGCCGGAAGACAAGAACGCAAGTGTGAAAGAGCCCTTAGCCTTGTTTAGGCGACCACCAACCCTTAGCCGTGATCGTCAATTACTGGTTTCAAGTTAACAATGGGCCTGCTTTTTGGAATATCTTGCTTATCATGTATACATTTCAGTTCCATGTGAAAGGCACTCTGCTGTACGTTACGTATCACAAGCAACTCACTTAGGACAATATCTTCTGCAGTGAGAGGTTTATGGCACACGTGCCAAATGTAACATTCAGTGTTATGTTTCTCAGCGCGAAAGCACTGTACAATGTGGACTAACCTTGCAATGGTGTGAACAAACCTTGACAATCTGGAGAAGCATTCAAAGCAATGACAGTCCAAGCCAGCCCTCTTTTCAGACTTAATGTCAAGGGTTCTAACTTCAGGGCGAATCTCTGGATCTTCATGAGGGTCTTGGAGACTGAAGACTTCTTGAGAAGGAGTTTCTTTACTCTGGTTCAGCAAAAACTCTGGACCGTGTTTCCTTTTGAGCAGATCTATGGCTTCCTCCGCTGTGGGCAAGGATTTGAGTGCGTCATCCACGTAGAAGTCTCTTTCAACTAAGTTTTGGGCATCTTTCCCAAACTCTGACTTACCATCAGAGGCAGCCCTACATAGACCATATGTAGCAACAGCAGGTGAACGACTGTTACCGAACACGTGCACCTTCATGCGGTATTCAACCATTTCCTAGCTGGTGTCATTGTCTCTGTGCCAAAGAAACCTGAGATAATTTCTGTGGTCTTGCCATACGATAAAGCAGTGGAACATTTGTTCAATGTTTGCAGTAATGGCAACTGGCTACTTTCTGAATCTCATAAGTAGTCCTATCAGATTATTGGTCAGGTTTGGACCGGTGAGAAGAACATTGTTCAGAGATACGCCATTATGTTTGGCACTTGAGTCGAATACCACTCTTATCTGGTTTGGTTTCCGTGGGTGATATACTCCAAAGGAGTCAAGGTATTAGCATTCTTCATGCTCTTGCAAAGGTGGAGCCCGCTCTGCATGGTCATTTGTGAAATATCTTTTCCATGAAGGCTTCAAAATGATTTTTCATTAGATTTTTAATGTACAGTATGTTGCAAGGATATGTATCTGGATAGTGCCTGTTCCTGGTTATCAGGAAGTCTGGCTCTTACAGCACAGAATAGTAAAGATGCAACCCATTGGTTAGATGCATCTTTGAAGAAACCATTGTCCATTATTTTAATAAACTCTTGTCATCTATGGACAAGGCTAATCTGTTGTCCTCTTGCTTTACCTATTAATGATGAATACATGTCTCAAAGTGAGTTGTGCGACCATTTTTGCGCACAAAAAGTTTTGAAGGAGTTCACTTGAGATGGTTTGTGGCTCTTATTTATACATACATCTCCCACAATCACCCAGCCTAAGTCGAGTCTCTGTGCATATGGGGTGTTGTCAAGACCGTTGTATTGTTGCAGCACCTTGTGGACTTGTGATGATAGCCTTACAGTCTTTTGCCATATGATTTGATGAAAACCAGTGCTTTAAGTGGGCCAAAAGAGGTGCCGGTACTCTATTAGGCGCCGGTGCTCCCCCCCCCTGCACATCAGACCCCCCCATCACACACATATATATTAGTTCCTCTATGTACCAGTACAGTACCCCCCCCCCACCACCGCACATTCGTTCCTCTCTGTACCAGTACCCCCCTGCACATCAGACCCCCCCCCCCCCCCCCCCCACTCATCACACACACACACATTAATTCCTCTCTGTACCAGTACCCCCCTGCCAGGGGGGTACTGGTACAGAGAGGAATTAATGTGTGTGTGTGTGTGATGAGGGGGGGGTCTGATGTGCAGGGGGGTACTGGTTCAGAGAGGAACGAATGTGCGGTGGTGGGGGGGGGGGGGTACTGGTACATAGAGGAACTAATATATATGTGTGTGATGGGGGGTCTGATGTGCAGAGGGGTACTGGTACAGAGAGGCACTAATGTGTGGTGGTGGTGGGGGGGGGGGGGTACTGGTAAAGAGAGGAACTAATGTGTGTGATGAGGGGGGGGGGTCTGATGTGCAGGGGGGTACTGGTACAGAGAGGAACGAATGTGCGGTGGTGGGGGGGGGGGTCCTTGTACATAGAGGAACTAATATATATGTGTGTGATGGGGGGGTCTGATGTGCAGGGGCCCCCTACACATCAGACCCACCCATCAGACACATATATATTAGTTCCTCTATGTACCAGTACCCCCCCCCCCCCCCACCACCGCACATTCGTTCCTCTCTGTACCAGTACCCCCCTGCACATCAGACCCCCCCCCCCCCTCATCACACACATTAATTCCTCTCTGTACCAGTACCCCCCTGCCAGGGGGGGGGGGGGTACTGGTACAGAGAGGAACTAATGTGTGTGGGGGGAGGGGGGGTGCCTGTCACTCACCAGTACTCTTCAGAAGTTGGATTCCAAAGCAAAGTCGATGTTCTTTGCTGCACCGTCCGACTCCTGACTCCAAGGAGGACCAGTCACTGGTCGCCGCACTGATCGCTCCTCAGTCACAGGCGCGCGGGAAGGAGTTGACGTCACCTAACGTGAGGTCAACTCCCTGCCTGCGCCAGCCTGAGCCGTACTCTGCAACGACCCGCCCCCCTCCACTAGCTGCCCAGCCAACGACATTAGGGAGGAGATACTGCCAGCTCTCCGCTGCGCTCCGGTACCGGAAACCCACGTACTGGGCGCACGGAGAGGTGCTGGTACTCTCCAGGGCAATTTTTGGAAGTGGCGGTACTGAGTACCGCCGCGTTCCGGCCCACTTCAAGCACTGATGAAAACACAACACTTGTAACACACTCCAAGCTCTTTGATTGTCTCTCTGCGTTCTTGCAAAGTCTTTGCCCTGAGCCCACGACATTCTTTTAAAGGATGAGGTCTTTTGTGGATAGGGCACATGCGATTAGGGTCCCTTTCTTTAAGGACGGGGGTGTCCTTCCTAGTAGTGGAGGTTGCAATAAGTGGGACGTTTATTTTGCTAATGGATACTGTTCCCCTTTAGTCTCTATGTTTACTTGTTGTGTTGTCATATCTTGAGCATGAGGATGAAGCAGGCAGAGTGGATTCTGTGAAGTCAAAGCTGAGATCATTCTTCTTCCGAGCTTGGTCAGTGATGAATCTGGAAAAATAAGAGAAAGAGGGAAAAGACACATTGTGTTCTCTTTTATGTCTGGAGCCCTGGTCTGCCCATTTTTCTTGCATGCCATGTGGTAGTTTCGACGCAACTGGATTGACACCATGGGCAGTCTCAAGGTAACTAGTTATCTTTGGGAAGGCTTGAAGTCTCTTGAATAAGGCGCTTTCTATAGCTTCATAACTGCCATAGGTCTGTTCAAGTCTCTCCCATGCTGCAGTGAGACCTTCCTCTGAGTGGTCTGCATGAACTGCTCTTAAAGTCTTTATGCGTTCTGCAGATTCTGGGCCTAACCAGTTGACAAGCAAGTCAAGTTCTTCCTTGGCAGTGAGGTTAAAGGGGTTGTCCGGGTTCAGAGCTGAACCAGGACCTACCCTTATTTTCATCCAGGCAGCCCCCCTGAGGCTAGCGTCGGAGCATCTGATGCTCCGATGTGCTCCCTTGCTCTGCACTAAATCGCGCAGGGCAAGGTCTCTTTTGTTTTCAATAACACACAGCCGGGCGGAAACTTCCGCCCGGCAGTGTGTTTGGTGACGTCACCGGGCTTCCTGGCAGCCCCATGGAGAACCCCGGTACGTCACCGGATCTCCCAAAAATGCCTTTGCCCTGCGCGATTTAGCGCAGGGCAAAGGAGAGCATCAACTGCTCGGATGCTCAAGTCGGGGGGAGGGCTGCCGGGGTGAAAATGGAGGTATGTCCGGGTTCAGCTCTGACAACCCCTTTAGGATCGCTGATTACTGCATCAAAGGTCGATTTCCAGACTCTGTAGTTTTCAACACGGTCAGGTCATCATACTTAGAGAGACTAATGTTAGGGTACTTTCACACTAGCGTTTTCATTTTCCGGTATTGAGTTGGTATTGCAATGCATTTGTCAGATGGATCCGGATCCGTCTGACAAATGCATCTGTTTGCGTCCGGATTGCTGGATCCGGCAGGCAGTTCCGGCGACGGAACTGCCTGACGGAATCCTTTGCCGCAAGTGTGAAAGTACCCTTAATCAGCTCCCTGCGCATTATGTATCTGGCAAAGTCCGACATGTCTGATCTCCCATTCCTTGTTGCTGGATTGCATTGTGGTATGTCTGGGGCATGTAGATGCTCTGGCATATAAGGCTGAGATTGATCAGGACAGAATGATGTGGCATAAGGATTAAGCTGTGGTTTAGTCTCTGGAGTATCAGCTGGTTCGATGCTAGAAATTACCTTGTTATCGGTGGGTGACGATATCTGGTGCTCTGTGGGTTCACACTGTTGGTGATTTAAAAGTGGTGTTGGTACATGCGATTTAGCAGGAGGAGCAGGCGATTATTGCTTTAGCACATATCTGGCAGTGTGGTCAGCTGGGTCTTACACTTCTCCTTGGATGAAACAGTCTAGGTCGGTACCTTGTCCTAATGCTTGCTCGAAGACCTTCAGTTTAGCTAAGGTAGCTGCTTCTTCCCTTTCTGTTTGGAGAATTTTTAGTTGGGCTTCTGCCTCTGCCTCCATCTGTGCCCGACCTTCCGGAACAAGAGGTTTTGGAAGATGAAAGCGTATATTTGGTTGAAGTTGATCGACAGGATCTCACCTCCTGCAAGTGTGAGATGCGGAGTTCTGCCTTGCTCTTAGTGTCTTGTACTAAGGCATCCTTCTCTTGGATGAGATTCTTTCTCTCTCTCAACTCTTCTGAAGCATCATCAAAATCGGAATCGTGATGTACAGTCGCTGATAGCGGACATAGGTGTTAAACGATTCAACGCTGTGGTTAACTTTGGTGCATCATTGTTATAGCGTGAAAGAGCTGCTATATAGTGTTCAGTTCTTTGCCATAAATCATTTAAATTGTCACTAAACTACTCTTTGGTTGCCTCAAAGTTCTCTCTAATCTTTTGTGTTGGTTTGATAACGCATTTAGATCATACAGTTTGTTCTTCAGTGAACATGGACTCTGCTTCCTGTATATCTGAGTTTTTGGGAGCAGGGTGAGTTTCCGTATGTTCAGTGACCGAGAAATCCACGGAGGCTCTTGTGGACATGTCATTCCTGTTTAAGTGGTACTGTCTCTTTAAGAAAGGTTTCGGCTTACTCACTGTGCTTATGAAGCCACGTGCATGTAAGATGGCGGACAGCTCTAAGCTTGCTTGCTTGCAGACTGCGTGTAGATATGCAAAGACTGTAGATTTAGGCTTCGTTTTGACTATTCTGCCACAGATGTACATTAGAGAAGTCTCTGACTGGTTGTGAGTGGTAATCTCTGTACAAGCAATGGTAGACAGCTGAACTCACTAATATCCCTAGGTCGTGGTACCAGTTGCGTGTGAAGCTCCAGTGAGGAGGATACAATGGAAATGCTTTGGTAATTTATTGGGTTTACCTTGAGCAAAGATATATAAAATACATTAGGACATTAGAGGTCAAAACTAAATGGCCTCACTAGCTCTGAGTCTGCTGAAGAAAAGAAAGACACAGGACCAGAACAAACAGGATATGATGTCACTGAAAGGGAGGAGTAGACAGAGAGCAAAGGGCAAATGGGATTTACATAATACATTTAGGAAACCTATAACAAGAAAGACCACAGGGTGGCAGCATTACATAACATGGTAATGATATGATAACACAAATACAGCAATTTATCTTAAATGGAAGAAATAAATGCTGGGACAGCACAGCGGTGTGTCCCATAATGCACATTCTAACAGATTGCAGAACAGGAAGCAGAAAAATAGTTCCTTTCTTCCAGATAACTAATACAGAAAAAACAAGTCTTTACATATAAAAGCCAAAAAGAGCTGCTGGAAGCTGTGTATCACTATCTATGTTGAGGACAGGAGCCTCTTCAGGTTCTTGTACAGTACATACATTACATAGTGAAGCTGTGAGATATAATTGAACTGTCTTCATCTTGTGCTTAAAGGAGTAGCTCATTCTCGCACAACTAGAGGGCAGTACGGAAGTAAAACCACACTGTATTGTACTGTAGAGAAGCTCCACTAGACAGCCAATCAATGAATGCCCTTCAGTTAATACAGGTGTTATGATGGTGAAATGTCCATGCTCATTGGCTGGATCTTCTAGCCAGTCATACATGTTGCAGATCTGGACCGTCGGTGGCATTGTATGTGGAATTTTATTTCAAGTTATAATGATTGAACAATGTAATTTGGAATTGTAATTTGGAGGACTACTGCCTGGTCCTGTTCCTCAGAAAACTGGATGTTTGGAGGTCTTCAGAGGCTTATGTAACTTTTGTTTAGGACTTACCTTTAAATTATTTTTTAAAGGCTGAAAACAGATTATATCCCCTCTGAAGTGAAGTGATGCACCTTTCCTGAAGGTTCTCCAGTGAAGCTACAGCTAAGAAGAGAACACAATCATGTCAGTGATATACAGTGAAGTTGCAGTTGATGAACCAACCAATGATAGCTTCTGGATGGTAAGTGTAATTTATTTTATCACCAGCCTTCCCTCTGTGTTTTTTATACTTTTCAACAAGACGGTTTTTTAAAATAAAAAGGAAATTATTCATCAAGGCATTTGAAAGTAAAATCCTCAGGAAATATTTATATGTCAGCATGTACAAGTACCTTTCATTAGCCAAAGCAGTGTTCCTCAACTCCAGTCCTCAGGGCCCACCTACCGGTCATGTTTTGAGGATTTTCTTAGTATTCAGCAGGTGATATCATTTGTGTCAATGCATCAGGATTTACCACAGGTACAGTGGGATGCGAAAGTTTGGGCAACCTTGTTAATCATCATGATTTTCCTGTATAAATCGTTGGTTGTTACGATAAAAAATGTCAGTTAAATATATCATATAGGAGACACACACAGTGATATTTGAGAAGTGAAATTAAGTGTATTGGATTTACAGAAAGTGTGCTATAATTGTTTAAACAAAATTAGGCAGGTGCATAAATTTGGGCACCACAAAAAAGAAATGAAATCAATATTTAGTAGATCCTTCTTTTGCAGAAATTACAGCCTCTAAAAGCTTCCTGTAGGTTCCCATGAGAGTCTGGATTCTGGTTGAAGGTATTTTGGACCATTCCTCTTTACAAAACATCTTTAGTTCATTCAGGTTTGATGGCTTCCGAGCATGGACAGCTCTCTTTAAGTCGCACCATAGATTTTCAATTATATTCAGGTCTGGGGACTGAGATGGCCATTCCAGAACGTTGTACTTGTTCCTCTGCATAAATGCCTTAGTGGATTTTGAGCAGTGTTTAGGGTCGTTGTCTTGTTGAAAGATCCAGCCCCGGCGCAGCTTCAGCTTTGTCACTGATTCCTGGACATTGGTCTCCAGAATCTGCTGATACTGAGTGGAATCCATGCGTCCCTCAACTTTGACAAGATTCCCAGTCCCTGTACTGGCCACACAGCCCCACAGCATGATGGAACCACCACCATATTTTACTGTAGGTAGCAGGTGTTTTTCTTTTTCCTCCATGCATAACGCCCCTTGTTATGGCCAAATAACTCAAATTTAGTTTCATCAGTCCACAGCACCTTATTCCAAAATGAAGCTGGCTTGTCCAAATGTGCTTTAGCCCACCTCAAGCGGCACTTTTTGTGCTGTGGGCGGAGAAAAGGCTTCCTCTGCATCACTCTCGCATACAGCATCTCCTTGTGTAAAGTGCGCCGAATGGTTGAACGATGCACAGTGACTCCATCTGCAGCAAGATGATGTTGTAGGTCTTTGGTGCTGGTCTGTGGGTTGACTATGACTGTTCTCACCATTCGTCGCTTCTGTCTATCCGATATTTTTCTTGGTCTGCCACTTCGAGCCTTAACTTGAACTGAGCCTGTTGTCTTCCATTTCCTCAATATGTTCCTAACTGTGGAAACAGACAGCTGAAATCTCTGAGACAGCTTTCTGTATCCTTCCCCTAAACCATGATGGTGAACAATCTTTGTCTTCAGGTCATTTGAAAGTTGTTTTGAGACCCCCATGTTGCTACTCTTCAGAGAAAATTAAAAGAGGGAAACTTACAATTGACCCCCTTAAATACTCTTTCTCATAATTGGATTCACCTGTGTATGTAGGTCAGGGGTCACTGAGCTTACCAAGCCAATTTGAGTTCCAATAATTTGTTCTAAAGGTTTTGGAATCAATAAAATGACAACAGTGCCCAAATTTATGCACCTGCCTAATTTTGTTTAAACAATTATAGCACACTTTCTGTAAATCCAATAAACTTCATTTCACTTCTCAAATATCACTGTGTGTGTCTCCTATATGATATATTTAACTGACATTTTTTATCGTAACAACTAACGATTTATACAGGAAAATCATGACGATTAACAAGGTTGCCCAAACTTTCGCATCCCACTGTATTTATTCTGTGGGATATTCTCAAAACATGACCAGAAGGTGAGCCCTGAGGACTAGAGTTGAGGAACACTGACCTAAAGGCTTTGTGAATTTCTGCAACCATTTTACAAAAAGTCTTTGCAATATTCTACCCTTTTATGTCTACTGGTGCTACACAGATCTATCTCCAAATTAGATTTGGCAAATCTTGTGTCGTCTCATCCTGCCACCTCAGACTACAAAGGGTATATTTGTAGTCTGTAACCACAGAAACACTTAGCGCTGCATAGCCACTTTACACTTACTAATCACTCATAAATGACAGGTTTGGATTAAAGTCCCTTTACAAGGGTCGATGCATAGGCATTTATAGGGAACAAACTGAATGTTACTGATACTTGCCTGACCGTCTGCGGAGATGAGAATATAGCTCAGTTCTTATCTTATTGATAAGAATGTGGCTTAAATAATTATTTATAACCTCTTAGTAGTTTAGAGATATTGTTTATTAGATGACGGGCACAAAGTGAAAGAACCAGTCACACGGCTAAAAAAAACAGCTCAATATTTTTAATAAAGGCCAATTAAAAAAATGATTTTTAGCCAAAAATTTGAAACATACAATTGCAAATTGCCTCTACATAGCCTTTAAAATTAATTTTTGATTTTCCCCTCAATGTTCACATAATCTGATTGCGAAGTGACAATATTTTACATCATGAATCAGAAAACTGAAACAGTCCATCAGCCTTTTTACCTTTCAGTTTACAAATATAATAAAATACTATATTTTTTAAGTAATTACTCACAAAATAAAAATAACACTTTCACTGATTCTTTGTATCAAAGCCAAACAATTACAGCAGCACCGTAAAGCGGATGGAAGATGGGTATCGGCTGTGTGATGATATTATAGCATGTTTCCAAGACAGAGCCAAGATAGAGAAGCAGTATTCACTACAGATGGAAGAATGGGTACGCAAATGGAAACCAATAGTGGACACCAGTGAGTATTATAAATGTTACAGTCACTGAATTCAAGTATATTATTTTTTTTGTTAGATGCAAAGAACATGAGCTAATGAGACTGAAAGAATCCCCAGGAGGAGAAACCCTTACATAATAGAATAATGACAGAAGTCACTGCTAACCATACATAAAATAAAACCCCAGCACTAACAACGAGTCTTTCATCCTGTCGTTATAGCGCCCGCTTTTAGTGATATTGAGATGACTAAATTGATAACATTTAACCTGCACAGCACTGCTGAAAAGAGATGTCAATATAGAGATATTCATCTGACGGGGTTCCCTCTAGTGGCCAATATGAAAACTAATATTTCATATTTTTGTTATTCAGCAAATGCACAAGTTACGTTTTTAGGCTGTAGCAAGAAATCTAATTTCTCACATGAAATCCAAACAAAGGGAGAACATGTTGCCACTTAAAGGGGTTGTCTCACTTCAGCCAATGGCATTTATCATGTAGAGAAAGTTAATACAATAATGTATTATGATTGTCCATATTGCCTCCTTTGCTGCCTTGATTAATTTTTCCATTACATTATACACTGCTCATTTCCATAGTTATGACCACCCTGCAATCCAGCAGCGGTGGCCGCGCTGTACACTGTAAGAAAAGGAGCCGACCTCTCTGGTGCACTTGATTGCACATAGGCTGGCAATTTTTCCTATGGTATGCAAGCATGACCACCACTGCTGGATTGGAGGGTGGTCGTATCCATGAGAAGTATAATGTGATGGAAAAATGAATCAAGCCAGCAAAGGAGACAATATGGATAATCACAATACATTAGTAAGTGGCTTGTATTAACTTTCTCTACATGATAAATACCATTTGCTGAAATGAGACAACCCCTTTAAATTTAACCATAGGTCCCATGTATGGCTCCCTCTTACGTGCCTGGCAGTCCTTCATGACAGCTACTGAGCGGCTCAGCGAGTTACATGTACAGATCCAGAAGACCCTGATGACAGATGACACTGATAAAATCCGCAACTGGCAAAAGGAGACGTATCACCGCAAGATCTTTGGTGGATTCAAGGAATCCTGTGAGATTGAAAATGGTTTTTACAAAGCGCAAAAGCCATGGGCTAAAAAATTCAAAAAGGTAATTGAATATGAACTATTGTTATTTATCATATATGGAATGAAAACTCAGGGACACTTCACAATTCTTACAATCTCCATGTCTGGACTTGTCCAGAGATTCCTCCAATGGAGTCCAATCCTGGCTCAGAACTGAGGCCCACAACAGGCCCTATGAAGTTCTGCAGCAGACAACCACATTTGATGCCAATAGGTGACGCACAATACTAACCCTATCAATGATATGACCTCTGTGTAATGGTAACCAGAGAGTTTATGGCATAACTGAAGGCAGTCATGTACTGCATCCTTCAAAAGTGGTCCCACATGGCACTTTAATGGAAATATTTGGCAATAATGATAGGGGCGACGCCAGAAATTTGGCATTTGCCCCTCATGGTGTCACTGAGACATTTTATTTTGTGCTGGCTTGTTTTCCCCCCCCCCCCCCCTTCCTTGTTCTTTTCTCTACATGTCTCCTCAGGTAAAGTTAGCCGGTAACAGGACAGCATTTGATTGGTCAAAGGTTGCTGGGCATTGAGCTATTTTTAACCGTGGAAGTGGATTGGAGGAAGGTCATTTTCAGTGGGAATTTCAAGTATTTATGGAGGTCACTCACCAGCTGAAGAGCTGTCAGTGCTTGAAGAATCAAGGAGAAGAAAATGCCATCCTCTGCGTGTCAAGCACGGTTCCAGCGGTGGCAGCGGAGTGAGAGAAGGGCCCCAGCGGTGTAGAAGTGGCCGGTGAAAGAAGAAGCGGCTGAGAATTCCTACTGGAAGAAGGAAGACATCGCTGGCGTTAGAAGGTGGCAGCGGAATAGAGCAGCGTCCTGGTCCCCGGTCGGCAGAGCTACAGCGGCGAGGAGAAGAGGAGGCCATGGAAGAGCTGCTCAGCCAGCTTCTCAAAAGAGCTGATACCTGCGGTGGGGAGGAGTGACTGCGCAGATGCCTGGCTGAAAGAGCGCCGGAGAGGGAAGAGGCGGGGCCTGCAGCTCAAGTCGCGGCGGAGGAAGAGGCAAGCAGCGGCATCCTGGAGGAAGAGTAGCGCAGAGGGCGGAGTGCAGCACAGGAAGCGTCTGCAGCGGGGAGCCGAAAGTGAGGGATCAAGGTGGGCCACGTCATCAAGTGGTTATGGTGCGCACTTCTGGAAGAAAGAAGAGACCTAGGATGGCTTACTCTCCGTCAAGGGACCAGAGCTGTGGAGTAAGTGGGCGCCGGCGGTCCCCTCCTAGGCAAGTGGTCTCGCAGCCTGGTATTGAGGGGATAGCCAGGCTGCCTACTGAAGACTTGACAGATCAGGAGCTGGGTGAGAATTCATGTAGGCATGCATTGCTGCCTACCAACATTAGTGCTTCTTTTTTGCAGGGTTTGGCAAAGGTTTTTTCTTTTTCTTTTCAAGTATCTTTTTATTAATTTTGACATCTTGAGTAACAAACAATAATACATTGTTCAAATAAAGTGTTTAACATTGAATACAGCTATTCATATCACACTTCCAAGGTAACATGGTATAGATCACAACTTGAAGGCCTAGCAAAGAAAATGCAATTGTCTGGCTAGTCTATGAGACCTGTATGATGGACTTAGTGGAAATACAACATTGAGATTTGGTAAGTGAGACAAAGCAAAAGAAAAAAACAAACCTAGTTAAACGAAGGTGTGAATAAAGTAAATGAATGAACACGGAATGAGGGGGGAGAGGAGGGGAAGGACGTAGGGGAGAGAGTACAACTACTGATATGGTAGTATGTGAGATGTTGTAGGGATCAAGTGTTATGGGTTGATTCTGAAAGCTGGCATGGACAGGGGGTTGTCTTTCGGTAGGAGATCCAATCTTCCCAGATCTTGGCAAAGGTTTTTTCTGACCTAGCCAAAGGTGCTGCCTCTGGTTCTGAGGCAGTGGCCCCGTCACCGGCTGCGGTTTGGAATGACCGGCCCTCATCGACGGCTATTATCGCTGATGGGGGTTTAGCCTGGTTTCAGTATGATGAAACATTTCGGCAAACATTAGCGGTGCATTCTTCATTAAAATGGGGTAGTAAGGATGTGGGCTTATGGTTAAGTTTAATGCTCCCTCAGAGATCTGGCGGAGTGATTAAACAGCAAAGCAGTCAGTCTCAGAATATTATGAAGAAGGGGTTATGTTTTGCTTTTAATGAGTCAGCATGTAAGTGGTTAAATTCTTGTAAATGTAAACACCGTTTGCTCTGGTCCGCACCCTATGTTTCCCTGTTTCAAAAGGGTGTCTGGACCCCAGTGATGTTGGAAAACATGGCCCCTTGGTTAGACATTTACCCAAATCGGGAGAAAGCGGATCTAATTCTTAATGGTTTTAAACTTGGTTTCTTTGTCCCTAAATTTAAAGGTCCTGGGTGTGTTTGGATTGAGAATTTGAGTTCAGTTAAATTCAATGAGGGAGTTGTTCGGGTTAAAATTGAGAAAGAGGTATTAGCGGGCAGAGTGGCTGGCCCTTTCCTCATCCGTCATTTCAGGATTTCCGATTATCACCTTTGGGATTAGTGCCCCCCCAAAAAAGCGCTTAATGAATTTAGGTTAATTCATAATTTATCGAATGATGCATTGAATAAAGAACTTTGTTCAGTTTCTTATAGTTCCTTTGATGATGCAATTAGTTTGCTTAATTCTTTTGGTCAGAGTTGTTTAGTGGCCAAGGCAGATATTAAAGCGGCTTTTCGTTTGTTGCTGGTCTGTCCAGACCGTTTTAATTCATTGGGATTTCAGTTTGATAGAATTGTTTGCCAATGGGGTTTTTCTTTATCTTGTTCTTATTTCGAGTAGTTTTCATCTATTGTTTATTGGGTTACTATGTTTTCAGTTGAAGTTGGTGGTTTGTTACATTATTTAGACGATTTCTTGTTTATTGGTCCTCCTGAATCAGATATTTGTTTATCATTGTTGAATCGATTTGTTGAAGTCTGTAAGTTTTTTGGTATCCCTTTGTCGGAAGAGAAGACGGTTTTGCCTTGTTGTGTAATTGAATTTTTAGGGATAACCATTGATACTATATCGATAGAATTTTGGCTTCCAGTAGAGAAAGTGCAGAAGATGTTGGAGCTTATCAGAAATGTTGTCAGTCAAGAAAACTACGTTGAGGGAATTGCAGAGTTTATTAGGTTTGTTTGTTTTTGCTTCTAAAGTAATTCTCATTGGTAGAGTTTTTTCTAGAAGACTTTATATTGCGACCAGGGAAGTTAAATCTCCAGGTGCTTATATTAGGCTCGCTAAATCATAAAAGGATGATTTAAGGGTTTCTGAAGCATTTTTAATTCATTTTAATGGAGCTAGTATTTGGCAGCGAGAGTTTGTGGATTCTGGGGCATTGGGTCTTGTGACCGATGCTTCGGGTTCATGGGGATATGGTGCGTTCTTTCAAGGTCAGTGGTCTGCTGAGCCGTGGAATGAATCTTTGAGGTTAGCTGGTGTTACTAAAAATGTAGTTCTGCTTGAGTTATTTCCGTTGGTTGTATCCTAAGTAGAGCTAACTCAATAGCTGATGCATTTTCTCACTCACAGTGGGAGAAATTCTATGCCTTGGTTCCAAATGCGGAGAAAGAAGGAATCCCGTGTCCACCCTACCTGTGGAGTCCAGTTTGGCATTAATGTGTGAGCAGATCCAAAATTCTTTAGCGCCTAATACTTGGAGCTGGTATACAGTTTCTTGGAATAAATGGTCTTCATTTTGCAGATCTAATAATGTTAATGTTTTTGACGGTAATTTGGGTTTGATTATTGATTTTATTTGTAGCTTAGTAAGAGCAGGTTTGGGGTGTGCTGTAGTTCAGAAGACTTTAGCAGGGGTGAGGTTCTTTTTTAAGTTAGCTGGCCTTCCTCCTGTCAATAAGTAATTTGTAGTTAAACAATTTTTTAAAGGTTTTAGGAGGGCTAGTGTTGCTCCGGACGTTCATAGGCCCGTTACTGTAGAGCTATTATCTAGGTTGGTATGTGCTTTGCATCATTGTTCTTCTTCCCTTTATGAGTTTAATTTGTTTAGGTCTGCATTTATTGTTGCATTTTTTGGGGTGTTAAGGGTTAGGGAGCTTGTTGCTCCCAATGTTCGTTCATGTTCGTCTTTGTTGTTGTCGGATATTCAGTTATTGCCTTCTGGTGTTATAGTTTCAATTAGAAAGTCTAAGACAGATCAGTTAAGGAAGGGTTCAGTTATTACACTGTCTCAGCTTATCGGTTCAGATATTTGCCCAGTTTTGGCTGTCAAGGAATTGTTGGATGTAAGGCCGCCAGTTTCAGTTTTTTATTATTTTTTATTCATGCTGATGGCTCTTCACTGTCCAGATTTCAGTTCAATGCTGTTTTTAAAAAATGTTTATCCTTTCTGGGCCTGGAGGGTGAACCTTATTCTTCTCATTCCTTTTCGTATTGGTGCTGCTACTGAAGCGTCTAGGATGGGCTTGTATAAGGCTTTAATTAAGAGATTGTGACAGATACAAGTTGTATAGCAGGCCTAATTTGGTGTTACTGTAATTTAATTCTCTTTCAGGTTCTGGGCAGATCAATGTTTGGATTTTCGGTCATTCCTTTGTTTTTTGGGCAGAAAAGAGAGCGTCAGTCCGTAACTATGCTCGCCAATTGTTTTTTTATATTCCCTCTGTTTCTGTTTATTGGTTAGGGTTTAGGGGATTGCGTTGGAATCAAGTGGTTCCTATTCTCAAGGGTGAATTTCAGTCTCGTATTCCCCCCAAGTAGTTATCTTTCATGTGGGAGGTAATGATTTGGGGAAGGTAAATCATTTAGATTTATTAGCAGACATGAAAAAGGATCTGGCCTACATTAGTAAATTGTTGCCAGGAGTTATTTTGGTTTTCTCCAAAATTATTCCTTGTTTTGTTTGGAATAGCCCACGTTTGCGGTTTCTAGACAGAATTAGGAAATGGATCAACAGGGGATTGGAAAAGTTTTTGCCGTCATTGATTCGGTGGTCGTTTAGGCATTTGGAGCTGGATGGTTCTGTGTTGAGCCTTTATCGGGATGATTTGGTATATTTATCTGAAATTGGGTTAGATATTTTTAATCTGAGCTTGCATTCAGTTGTTGAAAGGGCCGCAGTTTTGTTGGGGGGTGCCAAGTGCGGCTAATGCCACACTTGGCTGTTGGGGGTTAGTTGCCCGGCCTTCTGAGTGGACTCATGAGTAATTCTTAATGGACGTTTAATTAATTTATGAGAATTTTTAATGAATTAATTAATGGATTGGTTTTAACTTGGTTACCCCCTTTAATAAAGACCGCGGCCATTTTAATCCATATATGTTTATGTGTTTTATTTATTACCTGGTTATATGTATGTTTATGGTAAGTTGTCGAATGTGGCACCATGAAAGGGGCGACGCCAGAAATTTGGCGTTTGCCCCTCATGGTGTCACTTTTTTTGGGCTGGCTTGTGTTCTCCCCCCCTTCCTCCTTCTTTTCTGTACATGTCTCCTCAGGTAAAGTTAGCCGGTAATAGGACAGCGTTTGATTGGTCAAAGGTGTTGCTAACCAGTTGCTGGGCATTGAGCTATTTTTAACTGTGGAAATGGATTGGAGGAAGGTCATTTTCTACGGGAATTTCAAGTATTTATGGAGGTCACTCACCAGCTGAAGCGCTGTCACCGCTTGAAGAATCAAGAAGAAGAAAGTGCTCTGCCCGCCCTCCCTGGGGGGGGGGGGGGGGGGGTTAGTCATCCAGCCTTCTGGGTGGATTCATGAGTAATTCTTAATGGACGTTTAATTAATTTATGGGAATTTTTAATGAATTAATAATTAATGGATTGGTTTTAACTTGGTTACCCCCTTTAATAAAAACCTAGGCCATTTTAATCCATATATGTGTATGTGTTTTATTTATTAACTGGTTATATGTATGTTTATGGTAAAGTTGTCGAATGTGGCACCATGACTAGTTCCTGAGAGTTATTTACTGTATACACATATTCTCTTCAATTAGTTGAATGTGGTCATTCTATCACCAGACAAGGATCAGTAATCACCACAACCATATCTCAAAACTGTTGATGTCCTCATGGAGACCACTTCAGTGTTTGTAACTCTCTTCACAGCTTGAGAAAGCTAAATTAGCTTATCACAAAGCCTGCAAGAAGGAACATTTAGCAAGTGTCAGAGAAAACAATGGAAAGATCAATCCAGAACTCTCTTTAGAAAAGCAAAAGAAACTCACAGAAGATCGTGAAAAATTTAACCAGGATAAAGCAAAGGTGAGGTGAACCTAGACATAGGGAACCCAAGCACTATGGGCCAAATTTATCATTACACTTACATCTTACTCCACTTTTACATATGTCACTTTTGGCTAAGTCAGATTTATTAATGGTCCTTTAATACTGTGATAAATGTGGTTTGACAGTAGCAGTTTAACCTTCAGTAAGCAGCTTTACAAAAGTCGCACATCTTTACGAAAAAGTTGCATGTTCTATTAAAAAGTCGCATAAGATAAGCATGGTCCTCACTGGAGTGAAATTGCGCAATTTTTTGCAACTTTTTAAATTGTCGCAATAGTAAATCTGTCTAGAGATTCATTTACATAAGAAAACACGCCCACTTTCAGAAAACTGACGAGCATAGTGCATAGCCAATACAAGTTACAAATTTTTGCGAAGTTTTAGCGATTGTGCAAAAATGTGTGACTTTTTCACTCCATTATTTTGACTTGAGCTAATGATAAATCTGGCCCTATATGTACAAGCAGCGCTTCAACTTTAACTGGAATAATTAGGTCTAAAAAAATTGAATTTGTAGACTCTGGGGGAGATTTATCAAACTGGTGTAAAATAAAACTGTCTTAGTTGCCAATAGCAACCAATCAGATTCATCCTTACATTTTTCAGAGCTCCTCTAATAAATAAAAGGTGGAATCTGATTGGTTGCTATGGGCAACTAAGCCAGTTTTATTTTACACCCGTTTTGATAAATCTTGTCTTTTGGAATCTATAATTTGTCAGGCAAGATCATACAATTATAAAACTGGAGGCCATGATCTCCATATATATTAGTTATAGTTACCTAAAAACCATTTGTGTTCATATCTGAGTGATGGCCAATTCAATATTTGTACAAAGAAGTAGTTATGGAAGGTCCGTTTTGCTGTACAAGAGACTTTCTTTCGATGCAACACAGATGTTAAATGTTCTTTCCTCAAAGACAATTCCTTTCACAGTTTTGAGCAGCCATTGTGCTCAGTGGATGGTTGCAGGTAAGACTCCTGGCATCCCTAGCAAACAGCTGATTTTCTTCGGGGAAGCCATGGCTAGCTAGGCATTTCCTCTGCAGTGGCTTTAGGGTAAGTGTTATATTACATGGCAGCAGGGCCGGTGCAACCATATAGGCGAACTAGGAGTTCGCCTAGGGCGCTGGCCTGCTGGGGGCGCCCTGGTTGGCTCCCCCTGACTGGGGCTGCAGCCCTGGGCGAGCGACTCCTGAGCCGCCCCCAGCGCCGTTACAGGGGGGCCAGGAGGTGGAGGTCCTTCTTAAATATGGCAGAGCAGGCATCTGCTTACCCTGATGGCAGGTGCCTGCTCTGCCAGTTAATTACCGGAGGAGAGGAGGCTGTTCTAGCAGCTCCCCACTCCTCCCTCGTGCGCCCTCTGTGATGCCGGAATATGACGTTATTCCGGCCCCAGCAAACTAAACGGCGCACTGGAGGACTGAGGAGCTGCACCACACTGGACCCCAGGGAGGTGAGTGTTTAAGTGTTTGACTGAGTGAGTGTCTGCCTGTGTATTTATGTCAGTGACTGAGTGTATGTATGTCTGTCTTTCTGTCAGTAAATGTATGTGTGTCTGTCATTGAGTGTCTGTGTGTGTATGTCAGTGAGTGTGGATGTCTGTCGGTCAGTAAGTGTCTGTCAGTGAGTTTCTGTGTGTGTGTGTGTGTTTTTCAGTGGGTAGGTGTATGTCTGTCAGTAAGTGTCTGTCAGTGAGTTTCTATGTACATCAGTGAGTGTCTGAGCGCGTGTCTGTCTGTCAGTGAGTGTATGTGTGTCTGTCAGTGAGTGTATGTGTGTCTGTCAGTGAGTGTATGTGTGTCTGTCAGTAAGTTTCTGTGTACGTCATTCAGTGAGTGTCTGAGTACATGTCTGTCTGTCAGTGTGTGTGTGTGTGTGTGTGTCTGCCAGTGAGTGAGTGACATGAGGGGGCAGCAAAATGGATCTTTGCCTAGAGCGGCAAAAATCCTTGCACCGGCCCTGCATGGCAGCCATTCAGATAGATAGCTGTCCATGTGATACATAGATGGCTCAAATCAGCTAGAGCTGGTCTTCTGGTTCACAGATGGGAGATCTGACCAGGGGACCCCGGGCTATGATGTACATATGCTCTAATAGGGCACCATGAGAGAATGACTTTCAGAAATTAAGCCAACAATGGGAAAGATCTCATTCATCATTTTAGGTAGATTATCCTTCTCCGGGGACAAAGAAATCAGTGGTACTACTAGCGTGCAGTATACAGGGATGACAGCCAGAGAATGAAGCTTTCCTTCCAGAGAGTGTCTCCGCATCCTTGTCATTTGCCACCTCTGGGTCTAGGAAAGCCATCCAGAAAAGGGTCTCCACAAGAGCAGGAAAGTTCACACAGAGAGGGCCTCCACACTCCATGTAGAAAAGGTCAATGAGTAGTCCTTGCTGACCAGGGGATGGGAGTCATAACAGGCTAGGGATTGTGCATCCTGAAAGAAAGAGGTTTTATTGGGACAGAGGATGAAAGCAGTGCTACTGTCTGTGACTGTCACTGGAATTGTGTTGGTCTTTAGATTCCGATTACTGCAGTAGACTGCAATAGTACCAAATCAGTCTGTTGTCATAGCCATGTATATAATCTCCTAGCCAAAGCATAATGCAGGGGTGGCCAACCCGCGGCTCCTCGCACCTTCACTTGCGGCTCTCAGAGGAGCGCACTCTCCTCTACATATACAGCTCACAGGGGAGCGGGCCAGGGATGTCGCAGGTATCTAATTATTAGCAGCACAGGGGAGAAGGAAGAAGAAAGCAGTCCCCCCTCCCCCTGTGCTGCTGCCGCTGCCACCGATGAGAATGCAGAGGGGAAGAGGAGGGGCTGTGGCTACTGCCACCAATGAAGTTAACTCACTCATTCATTCAAATGCAGGAGGCGGGTGCTGGCTGCAGAATAATATAGCCTGCACCCGACCTCTATGAGAGGTAGCTAAGATCCGCGGCAGTTAACCGCTTAGGTGCCGCACCTGAGGGGTTAACTGCCGGGGATCGCAGCGCAGTCATAGAGGCCAGGTGTCGGCTATGTGATTCTGCCGGCACCCGCCTCCTGTATCTGTATTAAAGGTGAATTGTTATTGGTGGCGCGCAGTCCACGGCCCGCGCTCTGTGGAGAGGGCGACACAGTCCTCAGAGCAGCGGCAGCAGAGGTAGGATAAGCCTCCTACACAGTTTTATTTTATTAAAGTACTGATTATGGGGGTCTTATCTGACATGGGGGTAGTATGAGCTCAGATAAGACCACCAAATCCTCATCAGACCCACAAAATAAGCCTCCCCAGTGCTCACATAAGACACCAAAAATCAGACACCCCATGCTCACATCTCCCCATGTCAAATCACCCCCCCCCCCCACCACCACACATGATCTCAGAATGGGGGTGGGGAGGTCACCTGAGCATGTTGCGGTCACCTGAGCATGGGGCGGTCATCTGAGCATGGGCGGTCATCTGAGCATGGGCGGTCATCTGAGCATGGGGCGGTCATCTGAGCATGGGCGGTCATCTGAGCAATCTTGAAACACATTGTGAAAAACAAAGATTGCCAGAAGTCTCACTAAAGCTGTCTACACTACAGGTAGGAAAGGTGGTTTAAATGCACTTTTAAATGTTTAATAACTCAATTGCAGTAATACTGTAGTGTGCACACATATTTGTGTAAACGTATAGGTTGTGGCTCCTGGCAGTCAAACTTTTTTTTCTGGTTCTTTGTGTCTGAAAGGTTGGCCACCCCTAGCATAATGGCTTATTGGCATCCCTCTTGCACACACTCACGCAGGGCACCTGTCCCACCAGCAATTACTTAACTATATCCCTCATACTGACCCAGGACTACTTGGGAATCTGAAAATATAGCTTTTGCATCAGGTAATTCATTTCCTCACACAGAAATAATTACACCAAATTGACAAAAAACAGACTGGGAAACTTCATAGGCTATATAAATTACAGTAGAAGTTGTGCATTAGGAGCACCATGCAATAAGCCATTTCATGTATCAATTGCAGGTAAAGCAAAAATATGAGAAATCCTTACAAGAACTCAATAAATATAATCCCAAATACATGGAAGAAATGGAAACCGTGTTCGACCAAAGCCAGCAACAGGAACAGAAGAAAATTCTCTTCGTCAAACAGGCCCTTCACGCTATACACAAACACCTTGATATCACCAATAATGAGAGGTAAGTGACCAGGAAGATCTCTGCCTAAACTAGGGTTGAAACTATTCTTGCCAGGAGACACTGGCTGCATAATATGGGGTGTGACCTTGGGGGGCATGCCTTTGTGTTAAGACCATGTTATTATCTAATTATATAGTGAAAGAGTTAATATCAGCTTCCTTGGTGTCAGAAAGTGGGGGGGTTATTGCATCCATGATGTCTTAGGAAAGAAAAAGGGTTAATGTTCAATGGTCCGGTTCAGTGTCTGGGGTATCCCTTGCCCCTTGGGAGGTTTCTACGAAATCTGTTCCTCTTATAGAGCAAGTAAACAGGACGCCAGCTGCGGTTAAGCAGCGGAAGCACAAGGCTCCCTTTGTAGATGGTAATGTTAGTACCCAGAGGTAGGATTTCCAGAGTGGTGCAGGGTGGCCTACAATCTCTGTAGATGTTATGTAAACGTGTCACGGTGTTCCTACCTGGATATCCGTGGATCCCAGACGTGATGTGGTCCGAAGCAGTGCAAAAAGGGTAGTTGAACTTGGATGAGGAGTAAGTAGAATATATGGAGTCCAGACTTTATAGTAACATTGAACAGTAGCTTTTACTTAGCATAAATTGGTAATCCAAACAGCTTCTAAACGATATCTTGGTCTTCAGCAGGTATTGGCTTAACGTTGGCAGGCAAACACTTCTCTGCAACAATCTCAGCCCTGCTATGCGGTAGCTCTCTCAGCTCTGCTATGCTTGGCTGGATAAATAGGAAACTCTTCCTCTTCTGCTGGAACTTAAGTTAGCTGTAGTCTGTAGTCTGTCTCTTACTTATAATCCTAGGAACTTCTTGTCCTGGCAGTGAGTACCTCAAGATTTGGCTCAGCTTGGCTGAAGGCATTGCAAGCCCAGGAGGGGACAAGCAACCATGTAGACTTCAGTGCTCTGCTTGCCAGCTTTCCCTCCCTAAGGAGGGTGGAGTAGACATGACCTGTCCCCAAGGAGAGGAAGGCTAAACTGCCACTAACTTCTCCCTAACACTGAACTTCTCCCTCGCTAGAGAGGGCTGGAAGGAACCAGAAGGTTCCTCTCCAGAGAAACCATCTCTGCCAATTGCTGCCGCCATCTGCTGGTGGACCAGGTAATTGCATGAACACAACAGTTTCAGGAATAAATATGCACATTATTAGGCAATACATTAGATGGTATACATTAGCACATAGGAGACGGTAGGAAGGTGCCAAAAAGAAGTGGTAATGGCACTCCGGGACATTACAAATGCCCAAATCCCCAGAGCAATGAAAGGGTTAATTATGCATCCCTGATGTTCTAGGGCAGTAAGGGATAAATTATTTTGCTGGCACCAACTTCATAGCATCAGTTTGCGTGCAGTGTGGTCAATTACTGTCTAAGTGGCGACCTCAACCTTAAAGGGGTTGTCTCACTTCGGCAAATAGCATTTATTATGTAGAGAAAGTTAATACAAGCCACTTACTAATGTATTGTGATTATCCATATTGCTTCCTTTGCTGGCTGGATTCATTTCCATAACATTATACACTGCTCATTTCCATGGTTATGACCACCGTGCCAGTATGTGCCTTGTATTAACTTTCTCTACATGATAAATGCCATTAGCTCAAGTGAGACAACCCCTTTAACAATGGGTTTAAAAAATCTGATTAATAGTGCAAGATGTAATGAGAAATGTCGAGACACAACTAATGTCAAGCTGCTTTTCCTGATTTAGTCATTTATGATCTAAACTACAGTTTTAGATATAGAAACATAGAATGTGTCGGCAGATAAGAACCATTTGACCCATCTAGTCTGCCCAATATACTGAATACTATGAATAGCCCTTGGCCCTATCTTATATGAAGGATGGCCTTATGCCTATCCCATGCATGCTTAAACTCCTTCACTGTATTTGCAGCTACCACTTCTGCAGAAAGGCTATTCCATGCATCCACTACTCTCTCAGTAAAGTAATACTTCCTGTTATTACTTTTAAACCTTTGCCCCTCTAATTTAAAACTATGTCCTCTTGTAGCAGTTTTTCTTCTTTTAAATATTCTCTCCTCTTTTACCTTGTTGATTCCCTTTATGTGTTTAAAAGTTTCTATCATATCCCCTCTGTCTCATCTTTCTTCCAAGCTATACATGTTAAGGTCCTTTAATCTTTCCTGGTAAGTTTTATCCTGCAATCCATGTACTAGTTTAGTAGCTCTTCTCTGAACTCTCTCCAAAGTATCAATATCCTTCTGGAGATATGGTCTCCAGTACTAAGCACAATACTCCAAATGAGGTCTCACAAGTGCTCTGTAGAGCGGCATGAGCACCTCCCTCTTTCTACTGGTAATGCCTCTCCCTATACACCCAAGCATTCTGCTAGCATTTCTTGCTGCTCTATGACATTGTCTGCCTACCTTTAAGTCTTCTGAAATAATGACCCCTAAATCCCTTTCCTCAGATATTGAGGTTAGGACTGTATCACTGATTTTATATTCTGCTCTTGGGTTTTTACGCCCCAGGTGCATTATCTTGCACTTATCAACATTAAATTTTAGTTGCCAGATTTTTGACTATTCCTCTAGTTTTCCTAAGTCCTTTTCCATTTGGTGTATCCCTCCAGGAACATCAACCCTGTTACAAATCTTTGTGTCATCAGCAAAAAGACACACCTTACCACTGAGGCCTTCTGCAATTTCGCTGATAAAGATATTAAACAATATGGGTCCCAGAAGAGATCCCTGAGGTACCCCACTGGTAACAAGACCATGGTCTGAATATACTCCATTGACTACAACCCTCTGTTGTCTGTCCCTCAGCTACTGCCTAATCTATTCAACAATATGGGAGTCCAAGCTCAAAGACTGCAATTTATTGATAAGCCTTCTGTGTGGGACAGTATCAAAAGCCTTAATAAAGTCTAGATAAGCGATGTCTACTGCACCTCCACCATTTATTATTTTAGTCACCCAATCAAAAAAATCTATAAGATTAGTTTGACATGATCTCCCTGAAGTAAACCCATGCTGTTTTTCATCTGTCAATCCATGGGATTTTAGATGTTCCACAATCCTCTCCTTAAGTATGGTTTCCATTAATTTCCCCACTATTGATGTCAGGCTTACTGGCCTATAGTTGCCCTATTTCCCCCTACTACATTTCTTGTGAATGGGCACAACATTTTCTAATTTCCAATCTTTTGGGACGACTCCTATTACCAGTGATTGGTTAAATAAATCTATTAATCTGTTATGGATACAGCATTTCACTTGGGTTGTCAGCTTGGACATGCCTAGCAACCAGTCTGCTTAAGGTCTTCTGATTGAAGCTGAAATGGCAATGAGCTGATGGCATAAAAGGGGTACAGAGTTTTTAATCAGGGGTGCTTGTTTTTAATTAGAGGGATCACTTGAAGCTCCTTGGCCCCAGTGTAACATCTGTTACAGCCTCCCATCTATGATGTTCCATTTATACTTGTGTGGCCTTTAAGCCACCTTAAAGGGAACCTGTCATGTGGATATTTGATTATAATCTAACTAATTATATACAATCATTAACTACTAAAAAGTACCTTAGATGTATTCACTTACTGGTGTGACAGATGGTTACCTCATAATATACACACAAAGATGCCGCATGCCGCATGCTAATGAGCTGATTTGAGTCCAGCGTGATGTCATTGAGTCCAGCGTATATTTAATTCAGAGCTATAGCCACTCCCCTGCCCACCTGCTGCTGATTCCTATGGAAACAAACTGTCATTCAGCAGCAGGTAGGCGTGGAGAGTCAGGAGCTCGTGAATATTCAGGACTCATCATTATCAGCTGGAGCTTTTCAATACAAGATGGTGGCAGATTGACTGGGTCAAATAAAGAAAGTGACCCAGCATTTTGCTAAGAGAATCAGTCACTTATTTATGTTGCCCTTAGTTAGGACACCATAAAACTGGTGACAGGTTCCCTTTAAAGGGATTCTGTCACCTCGTATAACACAAATTCAGATTTTAAACCAGTCATGCTCCACAGCTTACCTTGAATCGGCTGTGCTGTTCTATATTGTAATCCGTCCAGCAGTTTTGCAGAAAAACGACTTTTATAAAACCCTGAAGGTGCCCAGAGGGGCGTTATGTTCCCCTTTGTGTGCCCAGTAACGCCCCTCTTACAGTGCCTAAAACGCCTTCCTCCAGAATCCCTAACCTCCCACAGCGTCTCATCCCTCTCCTCCCCCTCCCTGACGGCCGAGCGAAGTCTCGCGCGAGCATCGGACGTCACTGGGCTCGGCGCATGCCCAGTGACGACGATGAAGCTCCTGCCCTCAGTCTCCAGCAAATCGCACTGGCGCAGCCCTCAGTGGGTACTGCGTCTGCGCGAGACTTCGCTCGGCCGTCAGGGAGGGGGAGGAGAGGGATGAGACGCTGTGGGCGGTTAGGGATTCTGGAGAAAGGCGTTTTGGACATTGTAAGAGGGGCGTTACTGGGCACACAAAGGGGAACATAACGCCCCTCTGGGCACTTTCAGGGTTTTATAAAAGTTGTTTTTCTGCAAAACTGCTGGACGGATTACAATAAAAAACAGCACAGCCAATTCAAGGTAAGCTGTGGAGCTTTAAAATTTGTGTTATACGAGGTGACAGAATCCCTTTAAGCACCAAGGTCCAGATGTGACTGTTATATCTGTATATCTTACAGCTACACCTCTGTCTATCATATTAGATAATTGGGCAACATTTGGAATTACTGACCATTATAAGAACATACTCACAAGTCACCAATATTGAAAGTACCACATTTGGGTATAAAGGCCTGCTACCAGGAACGTCCGGGAATATCCCAAATACCACTATGCCAACTTTTGGGCAGACTTTGCATAAACCTTTTCCTTTTTGTGATCCAGTTGGGTCTGACTGCAAGTATTTTTAGAAAACTCTTGACACAGACTGTACATGTGGAAATTGCATTAATAACGTTTTTCTTTTTTTTGCTATATATGTAGTATAATGATAGTATATGGCGACCTGAACCAGGCCATTTTGAATGTCAGTGACCAGGATGATTTGAAGTGGTGGAGGAATAAACATGGCCCTGGGATGTTCATGAACTGGCCCCAACTGGAGGTGAGATGTAATTTGAGTTCGTATTTGTTTTTAAGTGTAAATATTGAACCAGGATCACTGAAAATGTAGTCCTATCTGAGGGCAGAATGTCACATGGCAGGAGGAGCTGAGCAGATTGATATATAGTTATAGTGGAAAAAGATTCAGTATAAATTCCTTATCACTCAGTCCAGTGGGCGGTCCTATTCAGCATGAAGAGTCACACAGGGAAGGCTGTCAATCATTGAATAGAACTGCCCACAGTGAACAGGGATTTACACCAATAGATTACAAGTAGTGTTCAGTGGATTGAAGTCCACAATGTGGACTTCGATACGAATTTCAGGATAAATTCGATACAAAACCGAATTTCCTTGTGCTTCGTGATAGCGAATAGATTTTACTTGAAATAGTGTAAAAAAAAAACATACTTACCTCGTCCATTTGATCATGACGGGCGAGCCACCTCCATCTTGCTTGAAGACCTGACATGAAATCCCAAGAGCGGTGATGTATGACGTCACCACGCCGGCAGGTACAAGATTTTGCGCCAGATCTTCAAGCAAGATGGTGGCGGACGGCCCGTCGCGAGCAAATGAATGAGGTAATAGTAATGGAGGTAAGTATGATTTTTATTATTTTTTTAATTAAATTTTACACTCTGTTATTTATTTCAGATGCTTCAATCGTGTACGAACTCGGCATCTGAGGGGTACAATGAGGGGGGCCGTGCAATTACCGCTCCCTGTCATTGCACCCACTACTTACAAAGACATGCACTTCGTGACAAAGTAATTTGTCGCAAAGCAAATTTTTTTCGTAAAATTCGTCGAAGAAGCTGAATCAAGTTTTTGAATAATTCGCCCATCTCTAAAACAAGTTTTACTGATTCTTTTTAATATTTTTTCCAAAAAACTACAGTATATATCAATCTGCTCAGCTCCTCCTGCCCTATCACATGCTGCTGACTGATTCTTAATCAAAAGTACAGGATCAAATAATCACTGCTAGCACCGCAAGGTTCTGAGATAAGTGCTAACATACAGTATATGGTAATCAATTAGTTTAGCAATTTGTGCATGTGGTACCAAAGAAGCAGTTGTACAGTCCTCCACTGTCTGTAAAACAATGTAAGGCCTCTTTCACACTTGCGTTGTCCGGATCCGGCATGTACTCCACTTGCCGGAATTACACTCTGGATCCTGAAAAACGCAAGTGTACTGAAAGCATTTGAAGACGGATCCGTCTTCAAAATGCTTTCAGTGTTACTATGGCACCCAGGACGCTATTAAAGTCCTGGTTGCCATAGTAGGAGCGGGGAGCGGGGGAGCGGTATACTTACAGTCCGTGCGGCTCCCGGGGCGCTCCAGAATGACGTCAGAGCGCCCCATGCGCATGGATGACGTGATCCATGTGATCACATGATCCATGCGCTTGGGGCGCCCTGACGTCACTCTGGAGCGCCCGGGGAGCCGCACGGACGGTAAGTATGCTGCTCCCCCGCTCCCCGCTACACTTTACCATGGCTGCCAGGACTTTAGCGTCCCGGCAGCCATGGTAACCATTCAGAAAAAGCTAAATGTCGGCTCCGGCAATGCGCCGAAACGACGTTTAGCTTAAGGCCGGATCCGGATCAATGCCTTTCAATGGGCATTAATTCCGGATCCGGCATTGCGGCAAGTGTTCCGGATTTTTGGCCGGAGCAAAAAGTGCAGCATGCTGCAGTATTTTCTCCGGCCAAAAAACGTTCCGTTCCGGAACTGAAGACATCCTGATGCATTCTGAACGGATTTCTCTCCATTCAGAATGCATTAGGATAATCCTGATCAGGATTCTTCCAGCATAGAGCCCCGACGACGGAACTCTATGCCGGAAGAAAAGAACGCAAGTGTGAAAGAGCCCTAATATATCCATGAATTCTGGAAGGAGATTATATAGGTTATCATTGTAATTTTCCTCATTTAATATTTGCCATCAGATGCTGCCAATGTGCTCATATCTGAATTCTAGCTGTAGACAGATACCACTTGATCTTTATCATCCATTATGGTTTTCCAGTGTGTCTGTAAAAAATATTATCTGTCCATGATTTTTGATAAGTTGTCCAAATGAAAAAAAATAATCTGGTTGACAGCCTTGGTTGAAGGAGCATTTCCTTGCACTAACACCTAGAAAAAAAACAGTAGCAAAAGTGCTATAAAACAATATGTATTTACAATGCAGTTTAACTGCTGTTTTTGCTGACGCGGCAATGGTGCTACTTCTTGCTAGACTATCACCTCTACATCTTTCCTGTGGTAACAAGGTTTCTTTGTTTTAAACCGTCTGAAAATCAAGAAGAATTCAATGATGATATCAGAAAGACAGGAAGTAGCTAGCTAGACAGAACTGCAAGAAAGGTAACAAAAGATATGGCAGTTTTGTTGAACCCCTCACAGACATACACACCTATGGAAAAACACTTTAAAGAAAGTGACAATATTTTGTGTGACCCATAGCAGTTACCACCTCCCGTTCACTCTACAACAGGAAAGTAAATGAACCTTCAGCAAAGTATGTTGTTTTCTTTAGAGAAGGGGTCGTTCGGGGGGCCATACAAAATTCTCAACTTAAAAATTTGAGTGCTATATTTGGTCAAACATATAATTGACTTAGGGGTAAGTTACAGAAATTGCGCTTTAATTTAAAAAAAATCCAGAGCACTGTATTCTTGCAGCACAAATTGGCACTATGTATATTACATATAGTAGAGGCGCCATTTTGGCCAAATATAGCAGTAAAATTTTTAAGTTGAGAATGTTATATATTTAGTTCTTTATTTGGCATTAATGGCAGCCAAGCTCATCCCAGGGGGTTCAGAGAGGGGTTCACCAAGCTTCCACTCTCTATGCCTCTGCCTTCGCAAATACATAAGCCTCAGGTCACACCCCCATCAGACCCCTCCAGCCTCAGATCAGACCCCATCAGACCCTCCCCAGCCTTCATTAGCCTCAGATCAGCCTCCCATCAGACTCCCCAGCCTACATCAGCCTCCGATCAGACCCCCATCAGCTCCCCCCAGCCTCTATCAGCCTCAATAAGCCCCCCCCCCCCCCGAGCCTCCAATCAGACCCCCCAGCCTGCACTATCTTCAGATTGGACCCCAGTGAGACCTCAGACCAGATGTTTAAAAAAATAAAAAATAAACTTAACACTCCAGCTCCGGAAGGCGCTGCCACTTGGCAGAATCACTCACCCTCCCTGGTCTTCTTCCCTCCGCGCTGTACTGTGACCTGACAGCGCACGGTGTTAGGTCATAGTGCGCACCTACGTGCACTACGTCCTGTCGCTGTACATGTCAGGACACAGATCGGGAAGAAGACCAGGGAAGTTGAGTACAGCCAGCGTAGCATTGTTCTCACCTTCCCGTCCCTCCCGCATGCTAATGACCACTTCCATAATGGAAGTGGTCAGTAGCATTTGCACTATATGCTCTGGCAGTGGGGCAGGGATTCGGGGTCCACATGAAATGATCCCGCAGGCAGGAGGTTCCCCACCCCTGCTTTAGAGGAATGTGTTGATTTCACTTTCAATCTTCATCTGCAGGAGTGGGATCCGGATGCTGAACAACAGATAGTAAAAAAGAAGAAAGTGAAAGAGGAAAAAGTGAAGTTATATAGTGTGACGCCCACCGAAAGCAGGTGAGATTATATACGCTGCAAAAAATGAATCCTGAAATATTATATTGGTCTGAACATGCCACTGTGCTCTATACACACTACCAAATATTCATAAAACACGCCTTTTTAAAACCTGATTTTCTATAAATAGGGGCTATTAAGTTAACATCCACCACAATTTCCTAATATATCTTTGAAGGATGGAACTGAGAATGTATGTCAACCTCAGTGAGCTGGACAAAAATTTTTGAAAAAGAGCAAACAGCAGGAGGCGCTATACAGATAGATTTCAGTAAATAACAGAGGCTATGCAACATTTTTAATTGCATCCAATTACAAAAGTATTCAGATCCAGATGTTGCTTTGAAAAATGTTGAATATTTTTCCTGCGACAACCCCTTTAATATGAAAGTTTATTTATGAACATGCACAAAAATATAAATTAGTCTGTGGACATTGGATAACCTAAGTCTGGAGGAAGGCACCATTCACTAATCTATAGACACATAATCATGAATCTATAGCTGTCACTAACTGACTGAGCCAACGCTCCGGAGTCATAAACCCACAGTGGGCAGAGAGTAAAAAAATACATATCAAACTATACAGTATCTTTTCCCACAAAAGTATTTATTGCTCTGTGCAGCATCTTCTGCATTATTACATACTGACCACTGTTCAAAGGGATAGAAGGAACAAATGACATTGCCTAATTTAAGCTTGGGATCCAATGGGGACTCTAAACACGATACACGTTGCATGTCGCATTGAGTGAATGGGGTCGCATTGAGACTCACCAATTGCCACAACCACTGTCGGAGATGGCAACTAGTAAGTTGTTACACTCTGTTCACTTCCATTGTGCAGTGATTACAGTAGGCTAGTATTGCAACGCTACGATCTTTGGCTGTGTGACGTGTGTCATGGGCAAAGTACCTTTGTAGTTGTCGGGGATATAAAGCAAAAGGCTTTATATAAAAGAAAGGATCAAAGAAAAAATTTCAAAGGCAGTTGATCCTCGAGGTGGACATATGCAAAAAGAGTTTGATCGGTTATTTAATTATATTGTGCAATCAGTAAAACAAGGTACAAGCATCTATGCAAAAATATAAATTATTTATTATACAATAATTAATATACAATCAATAACAATAAATATAAAACCAATGATAGTAAAATGTAGTACCCAAAATCCGCCCATAGATGGTGCTAACACAAATCTACCAGCCCTCTATATTTATGCAATTTTGCTCACAATTATGAGATATATACCATCAATTGATTATGCATAAAAATTAAATAAAGAAAATGACAGACACGAGCCCTTGCTCTTCCAAAACTATGACCAATCTTTGATAGTATTGGTAGTATTGCAATAAAGCTTATAAATTATCGGCTTGATATCAGACTAGGGAATATAAAGATTCCCAACAGAGAAGTTTTCTTGTGGTATCAGTATTAGATCTTTTATTCAGTTATATGCATCGTAACTGAACAGCGCCAACATTGATGTAGCACCTTGATGTAACAGGCCGAACTGGATGGACAAATGTCATTTTCGGCCTTATGTACTATGTTACTATGTTACCTTAACACTATATCCACACAAAATGGGGATTTTGGCTAGATATCAAGTGAATCAATTTATCAACACTACGCAACATAAAATCAGAGAGCAGAGTCTAGTGGAAGTCAGCTCTCAAGAGTTTTTCTGATAATTGGGATTTTCTTCCCGGCATCTTTTCTTTGTTCCTTTGGGATCCTTTTTTTTCTACCTCCTCTATGGGGGTTATTATCCACAAACTTATCAGTTAGACACACCTTCCTAGTTTGGAACTTCCAGATCACTGTCGGATAGGCGTGTACATGTGATAAGGGTGGTGATGTCACTACATCACCCAGAATGCACTTCTGCTCCTGTTATAATGTCACCTACTCATACCTAGGTGGCACTGTTGTATAAGCTATTAGCATCATACTATAAAGAGTTAACTACGCAAGTCTGACTTCATCTTGCATTCTATATATTTGACATCTAGAACCTAAATTAAAACTAGAGGGATTAATTCTGACACTTCTTACCAATTAAGGACAGACTTCTAGATGCGCCTTTGAATGTTTCTCACACTCCTAAATTCATGTTATAGATAATAAAATGATGAGCTTGTTCTCTCACAGAGATATCTGTGCCTCCTCTGCTATACCAACGGTTAATTGATTGTGAGTAAAAACACCACCTCTTTACAGATACTCATTAACAAAGTCCATACCCAAACTGTATTCATCATATAATAGGAATATATGCGTTCCTAAGACTATATATACAATAGAAAATACATAAATGTCCTTAATAAGACGTAACAATATAAAACAATACATATGTCTTATTGAATAAATGGAGAGGAAAAATGTGAAAAAGGGTGGCACTCACCACTGCTGAAATGAAATGTAGTCCTTTATTCTTCATGAATAAAAACGACAGGCAGGAGCATATCAGCAAGATGCACGGACATAAAAGCAGCGACGGCCGTTTCGCGCAAATTCGCTCTTCGTCTGGCCTCTGACCTCACTGCGCTGGTGCCACCCCTACTCTTTTCTATCCTTATGTCATCAACATATGTCTTATTGATTTTCTTATACAAAACTAAGGTTGATTATCAGCGTATATAGATATCACAGATTTTCTGCCTCATTAATAAATACCAAACTGTAGAGGTAATTAGCACCAGCTGCATCTAGAGAGCAGCCTTATCTCCTGTAATAAATCCATAAGGAGACAAGAGGGCCTCTTTTCAGACTGGTACATCCATGAGAAGAAATCTTATTAACAGTGACCTTTCCATGAACTTCTCTCGGCCATCTTTAAATTACATACATATGCAAGATGGCCTCCTATAGTTATATATAATCAAATCCACTATAACTAGGATATTTAGATAAATGTTTTATACACTTATGAAAAAGCACAACATAGTGCCAGCCTTAGAAATACCATATTCAAATACCCTATTAGGGAATCATGAGGTAACTAAGGGAGAGTCTTCTCCTCATCCACCAGAGTGGTGGCGAGCACCTTTTCCTGGAGGACCCATCACGTCAAGAGAGGCTTCCTTTTTTAAGTCCTTTTATCTGTTTTACAGTATGAATAAACCACCAGTAAATGTCCCTGGAGTGCGGGTACGAGCCGTCTATGATTATTCTGGACAGGAGTCTGATGAGCTCAGTTTTAAAGCAGGTAAGGACTTTTCACCTTATAACTTAAAGGGGTTGGCCACTTTCTGGGTACTTGTGACCAATGTGTTTGTAAGATAACTATATAACACTTACTAATATAGCATTTGTTGATATTCTGTGCCATTTGATATATTCCATAAGCCATGTGCCCATGTTGGGCAAATCATCTGTGCCACCCACAATGAGGTCCTGTCCATAAGATGGTCGCTGATGGTGGGTCATGTGACCAGACACTTCACTCAGCCTTCTCTATTCTCATACACTGCACCTGCACTAAACTCCCAACAGCAGATGGCAGGTGCGATGTATCTGAATGGAGGAGGCAGTGTGTTGTGTCTAGAGTTATTTTTGCCTAGTCACATGACCCTCAAACAGCAGCCATTTTATGGACAAGACCGCCTTGTGGACAGCACAAAAGACTTGGCCCACTAGGGGACATACCTTAGGAAATATAGAAAATAGCATAGAATATAAACACTATACTATATTAGAAAGCGCATTATAGTAATCTTACAAACACACTAGTTTATTGTAACCAGAAAGTGTCCAACCCCTTTAAAATGATATCCATATTGTATTGTCTTAACCACTTCCTATAAAAACATCTGAATCCCCATCTGCCAGACACTTAAAGCCCTGACTCTGATCTGCCCAGGAGCACCCACCAAACTGAAAATTGCCAATCTTAGAGTCTCCATGTGGAACTATTTTTCTAGGCAATCCGGCTAAAAGCTGGATGGTTGGGAGGTGTGAAAGTGAAAGATTGGGTCACAGTGGGCCAGATACTAATGTATCTGAGGTCTGGTGTCCTGTCCATATTTTATTTAGCTAAAAACCAAAAAAGGTAAAGAGGTAAAAAAAAAATTGAATATTGACATTGATATTGTCATATAAGCAAGTCCTACAGGACAAGGATATACAGTTGCAAGAAAAAGTATGTGAACCCTTTGGCTGATATGGATTTCTGTACAAATTGGTCATAATATGTGATCTGATCTTCATCTACTGTAAGTCATAACAATAGACGATCACAGTCTGCTTAAACTAATAACACACAAAGAATTAAATGTTACCATGTTTTTATTGAACACACCATGTAAACATTCACAGTGCAGGTGGAAAAACAATAATTGCTTACCGGTAATTGTTTTTCTCGATACCCATGACGGCACCCATGCGAGGAGGACCTCCCATCCGGGACAGGAAACCTGAGGATATAAAAATGTTCACACCCCCACCACACCTCAGTGATTGTGATTACCGGTCTCCGGAATGTGCCAACACCACCAAAGCAATAAAAGATTTTGACAAGAGATATATATACACTGCTCAAAAAAATAAAGGGAACACAAAAATAACACATCCTAGATCTGAATTAATTAAATATTCTTCTGAAATACTTTGTTCTTTACATAGTTGAATGTGCTGACAACTAAATCACACAAAAATTTAAAAATGGAATTCAAATTTTTCAACCCATGGAGGTCTGGATTTGGAGTCACACTCAAAATGAAAGTGGAAAAACACACTACAGGCTGATCCAACTTTGATGTAATGTCCTTAAAACAAGTCAAAATGAGGCTCAGTAGTGTGTGTGGCCTCCACGTGCCTGTATGACCTCCCTACAACGCCTGTGCATGCTCCTGATGAGGTGGCGGACGGTCTCCTGAGGGATCTCCTCCCAGACCTGGACTAAAGCATCTGCCAACTCCTGGACAGTCTGTGGTGCAACGTGACGTTGATGGATAGAGCGAGACATGATGTCCCAGATGTGCTCAATTGGATTCAGGTCTGGGGAACGGGCGGGCCAGTCCATAGCATCAATGCCTTCGTCTTGCAGGAACTGCTGACACACTCCAGCCACATGAGGTCTAGCATTGTCTTGCATTAGGAGGAACCCAGGGCCAACCGCACCAGCATATGGTCTCACAAGGGGTCTGAGGATCTCATCTTGGCACCTAATGGCAGTCAGGCTACCTCTGGCGAGCACATGGAGGGCTGTGCGGCCCTCCAAAGAAATGCCACCCCACACCATTACTGACCCAATGCCAAACCGATTCTAGTAAAAGCAGGGCGGCACTACCTTCTTGAATTCGCGGTGCACGTGTCCGTGGAATGGCGTCCAGACAAACGTTTCAAAGAAGAAGACCAGCACTTCGCAGATGTAGATCAGTATGTAGATTTATTCAGTCACATATTCAAGTGGCATAGTGACTCGTTTCAGCACAAGTGTGCTTTCATCAGACTGCAATGAAACATCTTACACTCCAGCTATTTATACATAAATGAAACACTAAGAAACTGACATCATCAGAGGAGCTCCGCCTCCCTCATTAAATAAAAATTCGCATATCAAATAATCGCAATGAGAAATTCGCAATGAAAAATTTGCAATAGAAAATTCGCTAAAAAATTCGCAAAATCCACTCTGTACTGGCAAAGATTTTCAGTCAAATAGTCCATTTTGGCAGTGATTAATCACGCTGAAGAAAGAAAGAAATATATTTATCAGATTGCATAAGGCCGAATGCCTTATAGGAAGCAGGACACATTGTACTCACGATTGAGGCCCCTGGGCTCCATTGTCTGAAGACGATGGATCCAGTAAGCCTCTCTTTTCAATAACAATTTATTTCTATCACCCCCTCGACGGGGTAATGATACACCTTCAATGATCTGATACCTCAACTGCGAGATATTATGTTTTTTATCATGAGAATGAAGGGGTATTGGAAGTAATAAATTCTGTTTGCGGATAGTAGATTTGTGTTTACTTAGTCTGTCCTTCATTCTCATCGAGGTTTCCCCCACATATAATAATCCACATGGACATTTAAGAATGTAAACCACAAATCTACTATCACAGGTGAACGTGCCCCTTATTGGAATATTTTCACCTGAGTGAGGGTGGGAAAAACATGAACCCTTTATAACGCTGGAACAATTGACACAATTTAAACAAGGAAAAGTGCCCCGTCTAGGTGTAGATAAAAAAACTCTGTCCTCTTTATATTTTATTACTTCCCACATCTGCCCGGACTATTTTATCCCTAATATTTTCTGCCCGTTTATAGCATATCATGGGTGGCCTCTGGAACTCTCCTATCTGTGGATAGGACTTGGATAATATGTGCCAATGTTGATTGACAATTGTCCTCAGGCGCTGGGACCAGGGATGGTATTTAATCACTAAGGGGATCCTTGTTTCTTTCTTAGTTCTATCCGGTGGTGTAGTCTCAGCTTTATTACGCTGTATTTTAAGTAGATCAGGGGGGTAGCCTCGCTCTCTAAATTTATTGGTCATATCGTCTAATCTTGTTTGACACATATCCCTATCACTAACGATCCGTCTAACCCTCTGGTATTGTGAATATGGGATAAATTCCTTGATGGTTGCTGGGTGACTACTTGAAAAGGACAGCAAACTGTTCCTATCAGTTGATTTCACAAATAAATCCGTCTGTATCTTACCTTCTTTGTCCCTAGTCACCCAGGTATCCAAAAAGGAAATTTTATCAGAACTATGGTGTACAGTGAATTTAAGTTCATCCCAGATGGAATTTAAATACGTGGTAAATTCCATTAGGGATCGGACGTCGCCTCGCCATACGCAAAAAATATCGTCGATGAATCGACGCCAAAATATACAATGTTGATGATATAGAGGGCTAGAGTAAACGAATTGACACTCAAAAGAAGGCATATATGTATTTGCGTATGGCGGCGCGACGTTCGATCCCATCGCGGTCCCATGGCACTGCTGGTAAAAAGAATCTTGAAACAAATTTTGCTCAAGAACTATTTTCAAAAGTTCCAGAAAAAAATCCTTTTCTGCCTTTTTGTATGTGCTTGTGCCTAAGAGACCCGCGACTGCATTGATTCCTTTTTCATGAATAATAGATGTACAAAGACTGCACACATCTAAAGTGACGAATATGCAGCCTTCATCCACCTGGAGAGAGCTAATTTCAGATAGAAAGTGGCCAGTATCTCGAATATACGATGGTGCTAATTTAGTTAGAGGGGTTAATACCCTCTCCAAAAAAATAGCTGGATTTGAAAGTATGGAGTCGGTGGACGCCACTATCGGGCGACCTGGTAGATTAATTAGGGACTTATGCACTTTTGGTAGAGTATAAAACACCGGGGTAATCGGATGTTGATTTATAAGAAAGTCCCCCAATTTGGCGTCCACCACTCCATTCTCTTTGGCTTTATCTACCACTCACTGTAAAATTTCTTTGATATGGTAGACTGGATCACTATTTAGTATTTTATAAGTACTACTATCCTGTAATTGTTGTAAAATTTCACTAACGTAATATTCTTTGTCTAAGATAACGATGCCCCCCCCCCCCCTTATCTGCAGGTTTTAGTATTAAGGATTTCTCCTTTAATAAGGAGTCAAGGGCATGTTTCTCCTCCACAGGTAAATTATAATGTACATGTAACTTTCCTTGTTTACATTGTTGCAACAATTTATCCACATCATTTTGCACCAATTTAACAAATGCCAAACCGGTCATGCTGGAGGATGTTGCAGACAGCAGAACGTTCTCACCCGCGTCTCAAGACTCTGTCACGTCTGTCACATGTGCTCAGTGTGAACCTGCTTTCATCTGTGAAGAGCACAGGGCGCCAGTGGCGAATTTGCCAATCTTGGTGTTCTCTGGCAAATGCCAAACGTCCTGCACGGTGTTGGGCTGTAAGCACAACCCCCACCTGTGGACGTCGGGCCCTCATCTCACCCTCATGGAGTCTGTTTCTGACCGTTTGAGCAGACACATGCACATTTGTGGCCTGCTGGAGGTCATTTTGCAGGGCTCTGGCAGTGCTCCTCCTGTTCCTCCTTGCACAAAGGCGGAGGTAGCGGTCCTGCTGCTGGGATGTTGCCCTCCTACGGCCTCCTCCACGTCTCCTGATGTACTGGCCTGTCTCCTGGTAGCGCCTCCATGCTCTGGACACTACTCTGACAGACACAGCAAACCTTCTCGCCACAGCTCGCATTGATGTGCCATCCTGGATAAGCTGCACTACCTGAGCCACTTGTGTGGGTTGTAGACTCCGTCTCATGCTACCACTAGAGTGAAAGCACCGCCAGCATTCAAAAGTGACCAAAACATCAGCCAGGAAGCATAGGAACTGAGAAGTGGTCTGTGGTCACCACCTGCAGAACCACTCCTTTATTGGGGGTGTCTTGCTAATTGCCTATAATTTCCACCTGTTGTCTATCCCATTTGCACAACAGCATGTGAAATTGATTGTCACTCACTGTTGCTTCCTAAGTGGACAGTTTGATTTCACAGAAGTGTGATTGACTTGGAGTTACATTGTGTTGTTTAAGTGTTCCCTTTATTTTTTTGAGCAGTGTATATTCATATCTAGAAAACAAATTGTTTTTTTTAGGGAGGGAAATTTTAGGGGTGCCGTCATGGGTATCGAGAAAAACAATTACCGGTAAGCAATTATTGTTTTCCCCTCCCCCATGCGAGAATAAAATATAAATCAAATTTTAGGGAGGGACAACGGCCTGAAGAACCTTCCTCCCGAAGGCCGCGTCCTCATTGAGATTAAGCCTATAATGCTTGTAAAAGGTATGAGGGGTGCTCCATGTCGCAGCCCTACAAATCTGACTAAGGGAGGCTTTAGCCCTCTCTGCCCAGGAGGTGGCTACTGACCTGGTGGAATGAGCCCCGAATCCCTCCGGAGGAGGAAGCCCGAGGGAAGCATAGGACAAGAGGATGGCTTTTTTAACCCACTTGGCTAAGATTCCCTGGGAAACCTTGCAGCCTTTCAGTCTACCCTGATATTGAATGAAAAGATTTTTGTCCACTCTGCAGGGAGCGGTAGATTCCAGATAGAAGATTAAATACCTCCTGACGTCTAGACAGTGGAATTTCCTTTCCAACTGGTTGGCCGGATTTGGACAGAAGGAGGGAAGGACTATGTCCTGATTCATATGAAAATTGGAAACTACTTTAGGACGGAAGGAGGGAATGGCTCTAATGATCACTTTATCGTCCAAAATGGAAGTATATGGTTGGAAGGCAGAAAAAGCCTGGATCTCTGAGACCCTTCTTGCCGAGGTGATGGCTATTAGAAAGGCCAGTTTACAGGAAAGGATCTCCAAGGATAAATCCTGTAATGGCTCAAAAGGATGCTGGGAAAGGGCCGTAAGGACTGAATTAAGGTCCCACGGAGGAGTAAGGGGCCGCAACGAGGGATGAGCTCTGGAGGCAGCATTCAAAAATCTCTTCACCCAGGGGTGATCGGCTAACCTGCAGTCAAAAAAATAACTCAGTGCTGCCACCTGGATTTTTAAGGTGGAAGCCTTAAGCTTCTTTTCTAAGCCCGCTTGTAGAAACTCTAGAATCCTAGGTATTTCAGGCTCCTTAAGGGGGTCAGGAGTGAAACCCAGGAAGGTGGAAAAAAAACCCAGACTTTCAGGTATTTATTGGCCGTGGATTCTTTCCTGCTCTTAAGTAGGGTGGACACCACTTTGTCTGACAGGCCCCTGTCTAGCCAGATGTTCCTTTCAACCTCCATGCTGTCAACTTTAGAGTATCCGGGTCGGGATGGAATAAGGGACCCTGAAAGAGAAGATCCTCCCTTGGTGGCAGAGGAAAGGGAGGGAGGAAGGCTAACCTCTGGAGAGCTGAAAACCAAGCCCTCCTGGGCCAATATGGGGCTACTAGGACTATGGATGCTCTTTCCCGTGCTACCTTGTTCAACACTGTGGCGAAACCAACCTCGCCACTGGGTTTTGGAGGGGCCTGGCTACCAGCCTCTTGCCCCAGGATTATGGGCCCTCTCATCAGCCAGGATTCCTTTGTTCACAAAGGACTTGTACTAACTTGAACCCCTGGTCTAATTCGTGCCATTTTGGGATGTTAAATGACTATGTGTATTGAAAAGGGTGGGACATTGTATACGCGGAGTAGTGAGGTCTGTTCCATTGTCTCTCTGTGTGTATTGGCGATGTCCTTTGTCCTGAGAGATAATTGAATTACGTCTCGGTTGTCTCCAGGACAGAAGACATTGTGTATTCTCCTGCCTGTGATGATTGCATCAACCCAGAGTGAGGTAATTGGATCACGGGCAGAGGGGAGGATTTTGTGTGGGAGTGTTTGAGTGTATTGGCTGTTTTTACAAAACCCTGTGGGTGGTAACCTTGTTGGAAAATGTGTATAAATCAATGCTTGTGTGTTCAAATAAAGAGTTCCTGTTTTACCCTTCATCATGTTGAGGCTGGTGTTTGGGTAACTGATCGACACTGGGGATTGCTATACGCTGAAGATTTGCTATACTCCCCTGGCTATACTATTAGCTCTTGTAAGAGCTGTTCCTGCTCTCTGGATTTAGGAGAGGTTCACCCACTGGCACCTGGAGCCTTGTCGTAGGTCCAGGGTGGGTAGGAGACGGCGAGACCTCAACCAAGCTTCGGCGGTTCGTGGGGTCTGCAGTGCTTATGGTGTCAAGTGGAGTGCTTGGAGTCCTCGGGAAGCACTAGGAGCATCTATTGACAGAGGTACCCGGTCGGGGTGCTAGGAGATCTGTTACAAACACCTGCGGGATAAGACAAAAGGGAGGGAAGGCATAGCCATCCTCCTGGCTCCAATCCTGAGCCAGAGCATCCACCGCTGTCGGGTAGTCTAGATGGTTGAGAGAAAAAAAAAAATCTGTTTTCCTGTTGGAACGGGATGCGAAAAGGTCTATCAAGGGGACCCCAAATACCTGGACTATCTGAGAAAAGGACTCGTGGTTCAGACACCACTCCCCCTGTCTTAAGTCTACCTGGCTCAGAAAGTCTACTATGGAATTGTCTTTCCCTTTCAGGTGGACTGCTAAAAGAAAGAGGCTTCTGTCCTCTGCTACCCTGAAAATATCTTGGCAGAGGAGGAGGAGAGACAGGACTCTTGTGCCCCCCTGACGATTTATGTAAGAAACCGTGGAGTAAAGGAGCAACTTTTGGTTTCTTAGATGGGGCAGGGCTCTGGATAGGGCCATCTGAACTGCCTTCAACTCCTTGAAATTGGAAGACTGTCTTCTGGTCGTTAGATCCCATCTCCCCTGCCAACATGTGTTGTCTGAATGTACGCCCCATTCCCAGGGACTGGCGTCTGTCGTTATAATGGTCTGTGTTTGATAAACCCATGGGTTCTCTATCGACAGATGATCTGGGGACATCCACCATATCAAAGACGCTCTTGCTATTGAGGACGGATGGAAATTCTAGTGATTCCTGAGACCCGTCCCATTTGTACAAGATGTCGGTCTGCAGCTCTCGAGAATGGAATTGTGCATAGGGAACTACTGGAATGGCCGACGTCATTCGACCTAGAACTGCCATAGCCTCCCTTAAAGAACACTTCGTAGGATAGGAAGAGATCCCTCATCACCTCTATTGTCTTGGCCACCTTGTCTGGAGGAAGGAAGCTTCTCTGAAGTCTGGAGTTTAACTGTATTCCCAAAAATACACCGCTCTGAGAAGGGGTTAGACATGACTTTTTCCAGTTTATTTTCCACCCCAGACCCTGTAGAGTGTTGCATACAAATAAAATGTCTTTCCTGAGTTGTTCTTCTGAATGGGAAAAAATCTGAAAGTCGTCCAAATATGGTACTAGAGAGATGTTCTCAGAAATGCAGCGACCTCTGCCACGATCTTGGTGAAGACCCTTGGGGCTTGAGAAACTCCAAAGGGGAGAGCCTTGTATTGGAGATGCCACCATTCCCCTTTTTCCCAAACTGCTGCACGTAGAAATTTCCGGGATTTCGCATGTATAGGTACGTGGTAATGAGCGTCCTCGAAAATCCAAGGTCGCCATCCAACACCCCTGGGAAAGGAGATTCACTGTGGATTTTATTGTCTCCATCCTGAATCTCTTTTTTCTCTGTTTTGGGGACAGACGGTCCGAACAAAAAAATCTGCCAGTAAGGACTGGAATTCTAGCTGGAACCCACTTTTTATTGCATTCAGAATCCAACAATTTTTTTAGATTGTGCTCCAGGCCGGCAGGAAATAAGCAAGTCTTCCCCCTACCTGGCTTCTGGCATCTTTGGGACTTATCCTTTCCTTTATTATCACTGGATTTAAAGAAAAAACCTCCCGACTTTCTGGGAAATCTTTTTCTCTTTCCCCTGGACCTCAGTTTACTTTTTTGATTTTTAAACCCTGATTGGCGCCCTCCTAAAAAAGGTCTTTTCTGTGGAGTAGGAAACCTCTTTTTATTGTCTGAGGCCTTCTCCAGAATATCATCTAGAGAAGACCCAAACAGTCTAAGACTTTCGCAAGGGAGGGAACAAAGGCGGGCTTTAGACCCTTGATATCCCCTCCAGGGTCTTAACCAAACTGTACGCCTGGCAGCATTGGAAAGGGCGGCAGCCCTAGCGGAAAATCGGACAACATCTGTGGAGGCGTCGGCCAGAAAGTCTGCTGCTTTGTGGAAAGTCAGGAGGGAAGCTAATAAATCCTCCCTAGGGGTTTTATCCCCAATATGGGATTCCAATTGGCCCAACCAGAGTTTTAGGGATCTAGAAACCCATGAGGCTGCAATAGCGGGTCTGAGGCTGGTGGACGCACTTTCCCAAGCTCTCCTGAGGTACACGTCTGCTTTTTTGTCTAGCGGGTCATTCAGGCCCCCCAGATCCTCAAAGGGGAGATCCGCTCTTTTTGCCACACCTACTAAAGGGGCTTTGTCCCAGACGCTGGTAATTGAATCTTCAAATGGATATTTACGTTTAACTGAATTAGGTATGAAAAATTTCCTATCGGGGTTCTTCCATTCTTTTTTGATCAGAGCCTCAATATTCTTGTGAACAGGGAACGCTCTATGACATCTGGGTCCTAAACCTTCAAAGGCTTGATCCACCAAGGATTTGGGTTCTTTTATGTCCTCTAGCTGCATCGTGGACTTAACAGCTTTCAACAGGGGTTCCACGTCTTCCAGGGGAAAAAAGCACTTTCCTGCCGCATCTTGGTCAGAGAAAGAGAAGTCATAGGAGAGCTCCCCTGATTCTATAACTTTAACGTCGGACAGATCTGAGTCAGATTCCCAGGCTGCGGATTGTTTAACTGGGGATTTGCGATGCGAATGTCTTAATGCCTTTATTGAAGATCTGACCTCAGATTTGACCAAAGCCTTAATAGATTTGGACAGGCTCTGCAATTCCTCCATAACCAATTTTCCAATGCATGACTGGCAAAGAGGTTTGGCATAGGAGGAAGGTAACGGGACCCTGCATCCCCCCCAAACTCCTTGTGCTTGGACTTCCCTGATGCCTTTTTAGGAACCTTGGGAAATTTGCAGTAAACAATAACACAAACCGCCAATAAATTAGGGGAAAATACGGATGGATCCTACCCTAGCGGTTGTCCCCCACTCCTCAGGACCAGTACCGGACTAGAAGGCCTCAAGGGTTCACTGGGGTCGGCGCGACCCGAATCCACAGGTTCTGACATCTTCTGTTCGGATTCTTTTCTTGTAGGTTGGCTGTCCCCTCCTGCTGCCGCATTTGTAGCGCGCCTCAGCTTCCTCCTGTCTGACTTTTTAAATTCAGCGCCTAATCCCGGTACTTCCAGGTTCGTGAAGTCACCGGAAGTAGCGCGGTCCGCGCATGCGCAGTGGCCACCGGCAGCTCCGGCCGCCATCTTTGAGAAGGGCCGAGCTGCCCTCAGCCACCGCCGCACCCCTGCCCAGGACCAGCGACCGCCTGAACACGGCCACAGCGATCCCTCCAGAGGCCAGGAGGGTGCAGGAGGGAAGCAGTCTTTGGCAGTTGCTCCCCCAGGAGACTTACACTGCCCGGGATGCGTCCATTGCGGTGCACGGACCTGGACCTCCCCAGCCCCTGGGATGTAAACTCGGTAAGGATCCTCAGGATCTCCCATCCGGAGGACAGGAAAACTGAACTGTCTATTGTTGTGACTTAGATGAAGATCAGATCACATTTTATGACTCATTTTTGCAGAAATTTATATCATTCCAAAGGGTTCACATACTTTTTCTTGCAACTGTACGCAACATTTGTAATAGGGAGATACTTACAATTCCTAGATGACTTCTAATTTCTTGTTTTATTTCATTAACACAGAAAAGGATAACATTATTTACTATTTTGGCTGTTCCTAATTTCTGGTGTAAATTGCACCAACATTTTCCACATTTTTGGAGCAACTTGAGACATATTTATGAAGCAAGAAATCCAAAAAGAATCTTCCAGTGTGGCTCGCCAGCAAAAGAGGTGTAGCTTTGTAAGGGAATCAGTCACTAGTTTTATGGTGTCCTAACGAAGGGGAACATAAACTAGTAATCCCCTTAACAAAATGCTGGGTCATTTTGCTAAAATCTTGTGTTAAACAGCTCCAGCGCATGCCGAAAGAGTCCCCATATTCATGAGCTCACGACTCCTCGCCCACCTGCCTCTGATTGACAGTTTTTTTCCCCATATAAATCAGCAGCATGTGGACGGGGAGAGCCAGGAGCTCATGCATATGGGGACTCGTTCGGCATGCACTGGAGATTATTTTAGCAAAATGGCTGGTTCAATTAAAGGGGTTGTCCGGGTTCAGAGCTGAACCCGGACATCCCTCCATTTTCACCCCGGCAGCCCCCCTGACAAGGCATTTTTTGGAGATCCCGACGTACTGGGGCTCTCCATGGGGCTGACAGGAACCCCGGTGACGTCGCCGGCACTGATGGGCGGGATTTAGCTCTGCCCTAGCCAGTAAAATGGCTAGGGCAGAGCTAAAGCACGCACCTCAGAGCCGGTGACGTCACCGAACACACTGCCAGGCGGAAGTTACCACCCGGCAGTGTGTTATTGAAAACAAAAAAGCCTGTGCCCTGCGCGATTTAGCGCAGAGCGCATCGGAGCATGAGATGCTCCGATGCTAGCCTCAGGGGGGCTGTCTGGGTGAAAATAAGGGTATGTCCGAGTTCAGCTCTGAACCCGGACAACCCCTTTAAGGCTAGCTTCACATGTACACACTTCACATCTTCCGAAAACAGCCTGCCGGAATGAACCGGATTCGGCGCTGCCGGATGCGAATGGGATGTGTGTCGGCCCCTCTAAAGCATAATGGGGTACAGCAGACATTCTGTTTGCATCCGTCTGACAGTCGGAGAACCCGCCAGACACAAATCGCTCGTCCTGTGGTTTGTGTCGGGATGATCCTCCACTTGCCTGCCAGAACAGGCTACCGAAACGCTACTACCGCGGATGTGAAAGTAGCCTAAACAAAGTGACCCATTTTGCTAAGAGGACATGTCACTAGTTAATGTTGCCCTTAGTTAGGACACCATAAAACTGGTGAGTGATGCCCTTTAAGAAGCAACTGTCACAAAATTCTATCTCAAAGAAAGCCAACCAATAGTCGAGTTGAAGTTAGACAACAGTGTCTAGTCATGACCACGTTGATCACCCTCTCTGAGCCACTGTGATAAATCTCTCTAGGCTGCTTGTCTACGTTTACATGATCTACATTTTAGACAGGATTTCTCCCACTTCTTGTCACTCATCTAGTACTAGCCAGTCCTTATGCAGTCTGAAAGGAGTACTTGTTGTAGTACCTGCAGGTCTAGAGTCCTGCTAGAACTAGAGTCAACTATGAGTCACCTATTGGTCACCTTGTAGTCCAAGCGGGACCACACTGAGTGAACAGATCCTTAGCATTTATATAAAAGCTTGGACGCAATTTACGGTAGTTAGACACAGCTGCATATCCCAGAAAGGGAAAAAGGCACAAAAAGTACTAAAATGGTAAATACATGCAGTAATTTATTGATTATATTTCTAATTTGATGATGTCTCTTTGGGTTTTTAAGTGCAACAAAAATTTGTGGCATTGGGGTTAAAGTGGCTTAAAAACATAAAAGAAGTGATACTCGCCTCCACCCTCTACTTCCAGCTTGACAAGCAGAAAACGCTTTGAAATGTCCTCTCACTGGCCGCACCATTGCCCCACGTCTGCCAGTGATCGACTGATTGGGCAATTTAAGGCATTTACTTGCATGTCGAGACAGGAGCCAGACCTGAGCAGCTTCAGCAACAGTAGCGTGGGAATGGTGGAGGTATTGCTTAGTTTACATTTTTAAAGAGCCACTGTACTTCCCCATAATTAAATTTTTTTAAATAGAGAATGGTGTAATTAGCAAATTTCTAAATCTCTTAAAGGGAATCTGTCGCCCCGATTTTGGCTCATTATCTACAGTAATACATGAGTAGTAGTGCAGATAAGGAGTCCAGATCACTATTTTTTATTTTCCTACTTGCACCCGTTCCCTCGCTGTCAGCGCTCAGAGCTGTGTTAAAATACATTGTCAGGACTGCTTGCGCATTTGCACAAGTCCTCTCCATTATGTTACAACAGCAATCTGGACTGTGTTTAAAGGGAACCTGTCACCAGTTTTATGGTGTCCTAACTAAGGGCAACATAAATAAGTGACTGATTCTCTTAGCAAAATGCTGGGTCACTTTCCTTTAATTGACCCAGTCAATCTGCCAACATCTTGTATTGAAAAGCTCCAGCTCATAATGATGAGTCCTGAATATTCATGAGCTCCTGACTCTCCCCGCCCACCTGCTGCTGATTGACAGTTATTTTCCATATGAATCAGCAGCAGGTGGGCGGGGGAGTGGCTATAGCTCTGAATTAAAAATACGCTGGACTCAACGACATCACGCTGGACTCAAATCAGCTCATTAGCATGTGGCATCTTTGTGTGTATATTATGAGGTAACAATCTGTCACACCAGTAAGTGAATACATCTAAGGCACTTTTTAGTAGTTAATGATTGTATATAATTAGTTAGATTATAATCAAATATCCACATGACAGGTTCCCTTTAAGTGCAGTTTTGAGAGCTGACAGAGGGGGAACCAAAGTCAGTCAAAATATAAAAAATATTGATCTGGACTCCTTATATGCTCTAATACGCATGTATATTGCTGTAGATAAAAGTCCAATATCAGGATGACTGATTCCTTTTAATTTAAAAATATGGCTGGATCCACCTGAAAAAAGCTGTAAAGTCAGGGCCACTAGGGGTCTCACTTCCATTTAACTTGCAGTCCACTGCCTGTTGTCAGGCAAGATCCGTCCCAGGTAACAGAGACACAAAATACGGCTGAGAGGAAGTGGGGCATGTCAGAGCTAGCTGAGCTCCTGAGCCTGATAAGAGAACTGCTTCTACACAGCTTCTGAACATCACAGGAGCCTCCTGTATGTCTGCAAATGTAATATATATCCCTCCTTATCTGTGAGCTCCAGAGCTAAAAAAAATAATAATACATAGTGGGAAGTAAGGGAAAGGACGTCACAACAGTACAGTGCTAGCACAATGCCACAGAAGGGAGACGCCCCCTTGCTTCTGAGTGAAATGCATCAAGCTGTGCAGCTGAAACGGAATATGGCTGCAAAAAAACATTAGGGAAACCTAAAAATAACTGTTCCTTCACAGTTATGATTGTACAAAGACACACAGCCCTTATGCAAACTTCTTTTGAAAACTCAGGTATGCTTTAAACTACTCTAATCCAGCTACCAGTTTAAACTTGCACAATTAAGTACAACACATCTCTAACTAAACTTGTCGTAACCAGGTGACGAACTGACAAAGATTGAAGATGAGGACGAACAAGGCTGGTGTAAAGGAGTGACTGATCATGGTCAAATGGGCCTCTATCCTGCCAACTATGTTGAAGTTATTACCGGATAGTGGCTGAAAAGTATCAGGAATTCAGTATTTGGTATATGACAATCAGCTCTACAGGAATTGTACTCCTCATTTGTTCCGATCTGGGCTGAGGTTAGCAAGTGACTGGAGCATGAAAGTTTTTGGACTGTTACTGATTAAAGAAGACAAGTTAGGATAATTATAAAGTTTCCTTAAAATGCTGTTACCCAAAATTCGTCCTTCCTAAGGGATTACCACTGCCTGGGTATTATTAGCACCAGTCTGTCAAGCATTCGTCTGTTTCTTTTATATCAGCAAATCAGAATAAACATTCTTCACTCTGAACTGTAAAACTGCACACAGATTTCAGGAAATGTCCGGTCTGGACCATCATCATACCCAGTGTGATTCACAGTCCCATGGATGCTGCAGTGTAATATTGTGTGTTGCCTTTTGAAGCATAAGTCTTTATGGAGAAATTAGGCTGTATGCCCTATGCCTGCCCCCCCCCCCCCTCCCTCCTCCTCCTGAAGGAATGTTATGTTTTCATTTTGTTTTTTAAAGAAACGCTAATGCAATAGAAAAACAATAAACCACACCGAATTGAACAAATTGTCTGTTTACGTCAACAAGTATGATCCTCTCTGTAACTTACAAAAATATTCGAACAAGTTAAGTGTGTAAAAAAAAAAAAAAAAACGTAGCTAGGGTACGCACACTAAAATACATAAGGGAGATTTATCAAAAAGTGTGAAAGAAAATGGGCTTCCACCAGATTCCACCTTTAATTTTTCAGAGCTCCATCGGAAAATGAAAGGTGGAATCTGATTGGTTGCTATGGGCAACTAAGCCAGTTTTCCTTTACGCCAGTTTTCATAAATCTCCCCCATAATTCTCACATGTAGATCAAACTTGAGGCTTCACAACACAAATACACATCTTACAATCCCAATCAAAATCCAAAGGCAAGACATGCAGATATTGTGGCAAATTTGTTCATGGTGTAAAATGTGTTCTTAAGGACAGAATTTTACCCAAAAAATATGGATTTGAAATCCGTGCAAGTCCCATCTTCCGGCGCGGTTTCTGCACAACTGATCAGCCACACTGAATTGGATATCTACATGTGGGCCTGCGGCAGGTTAAACACAGCAGAGTTGTGTGTTAAAGAGGACCTTTCATCAGTTTAACCCTAGTCTAATTTTAGTCTTACCTTATAGGGCGGCCCCCCACTGATGCCATGGCACTTCACTTTTCTTTCTTTTTTTTTCAAAGATCCCCCCCCCCCGTTCGTCTGCTCTTGGCCCCGTTGATTTTGGTGCCTTATATTATAATGAGCCGACTCGGTTATACTAGGCAGAGACTCGCAGTTTCGTTGGGGGCGGTTCTCTTCTCCCTGGCTGTGAGCGCAACCAATCAGAGCGCACCGCTCTTAGCCAGGGAGAAGCGCATCCAATCATAGCGCACCGCTCTTAGCCAGGGAGAAGCGCATCCAATCAGAGTGCACCGCTCTTAGCCAGGGAGAAGCGCATCCAATCAGAGTGCACCGCTCTTAGCCAGGGAGAAGGACATCCAATCAGAGTGCACCGCTCTTAGCCAGGGAGGAGCTCATTCTCCCTGCTAAACTGCGAGTCTCCGCCTAGTATAACCGAGTCGGCTCATTATAATATAAGGCGCCAAAATCAACAGGCCTAAGGTCTTTGGAAAAAAAAAAAAAAGTGCCATGGCATCATTGGGGGCTGCCCTATAAGGTAAGACTATAATTAGACTATGGCTAAACTGATGAAAAGTCCTCTTTAAGCAAAACTTCCATTAAAGGGGTTGTCCCATCACAGACAATGGGGGGCATATTGCTAGGATATGCCCCCATTGTCTGATAGGGACCCGCACTTATGCCTAGAACGGAGCGGGGAAAATGGTGGCTGGAGGACCCCGGGTTTCCCACCGCCAAGCACTCTCCCCATACAAATGAATGGAAGCGTTCCGTTCTCTGTGTAAATGTGGGTCCCGCTCCTATCAGACAAGGGCGCATATCCTAGCGATATGCCCCCATTTGTCTGTGATGGGACGACCTCTTTAAAGTCAATGGAGGGAAAGTCGAGCATGACTTGCAGCACAAAATTCGTCATGTCTGGATGTTTGCAACTGCCGCAGTTGCTGTGTGTTGCATTGCAACACCACTGGGAGAAAATACATGAAATGTTGCCGTGTACAGGTTATCCAAGTTAATAAAAAATTGTGACAGTCCCTGTAAATGGTCTAAAATAGCAAAAGAAGTGATACTCACCCTTTTTTTTTTTTCTCAATACTCACCATCTGCATCTTTCTGCTCTGTGCTCTGCTGCTGTTTGTTTTCCTGGCTGCAGTGGTGACGTTCCATGCGCACAAGTCACCGCTGCAGCCAATCACTGGTCTCAGTAGTGACACTGTGTATACTGCTGAGGCCAGTGATTGGATGCAACTTTGTGCACAGAACATCACTGCTGCAGCCTAGAAGATGATGGCAGCTGCAGAAGGAATGAAGCGCAGCACTGTAAGAAGGGGGAAAAAAAAAAGTGGAGAGTATAGATTCGTTTATGTTAGACCATTTACAGGGGCTGCCCGGGTTTGTATTTAACTCAGATAACCCCTTTAATGAACCAAATTATTGACATAATTGTTTGTTCAGTGGGGGTGCAACCCCTGCCGATCATCAAGACAAAGGACCATGGCGCCACCCTTTTTCCAGGTAGTGTTTTGTAGAGGTGCAGCTGTGTCTGGTACTGCAGTTCAGAATCATTTACTGGGGCTTGGACCCCCCACCATAAAGGTTTAAAACCTGGATATGTTGTTTTGAGTATTAATTTATTATACTGCTGCTTAAAATAGGTTTGAACTGATGGCTGCTACTGGAAACAGCCGGCAGGACATCTCCATTGTGCTGTCCTAGACTTTAGATAGCTAACAGTGTGCATGATTCTGTATAGGCAGAAGAGGGGAAAGCTGCCAGACACCGGGGGCCACGTTAATTAATCTACAGTATAAGAAAGATCTTTGTTGTCCATGACAGACATTGGGGGAGCGACCCCCATATCTAGATTGTAACTGTGTAGTTTAGGCTACTTTCATACTTGCGTTCAGAGCGGGTCCGTCTGGTATCTGCACAGATGGATCCGCTCCTATAATGCAAACGCTTAGATCCGTTCAGAACGGATCCATTTGCATTACCATGAACATAAAAATAAAAATAAAATTTTTTTATTTTTTTTTCATGATAATGCAAATGGATCCGTTTTGACTTTACATTGAAATTCAATGGGGGACGGATCCGTTTGAAAATTGAGCCATATTGTGTCAACTTCAAACGGATCCGTCCCCATTGACTTACATTGTAAGTCTGGACGGATCCGTTTGCCTCCGCACGGCCAGGCGGACACCCGAATGCTGCAAGCAGCGTTCAGGTGTCCGCCTGCTGAGCGGAGCGGAGGACAAATTGTGCCAGACTGATGCATTCTGAGCGGATCCGCGTCCACTCAGAATGCATTAGGACTGGACGGATCCGTTCGGGGCCGCTTGTGAGAGCCTTCAAACGGAGCTCACAAGCGGAGCCCCGAACGCTAGTGTGAAAGTAGCCTTATATGGCCTGCCTGACTGTAACCTAAAAAACATTATAACACACAAGCAGTTGAATCAAAAGAACACACAAACCATATATATTCTAAAATAATTATTTTAATACTTTACTATCAAGCCCATGATGGTGTCCAATGACATGAGGAAACCAAAAGTACTACTTGCTATGAGATGTTTTTATTCACAGAGTTATAAAAATGGGTTAAATAACCTTCATCTGCAAAAAACTGCATATTGCATGTACATCCATGGCAAATCGCTGGAATTGTAATAGGACAAAAATAGAACCTGGCTGAGTGCTGCCCCACAGTGGAGGGAGATGGGAGTGCACACAGAATCTGTTCGGGAGAATCCTAAGTGTTAGGCCTCATGCACACAAACGTATTTTGTTTCTGTGTCCGTTCGTTTTTTTTGCGGATAGGATGCAGACCCATTCATTTCAATGTCCCTTCCGTAGCCCCGCAAAAAAAATAACATGTCCTATTCTTGTCTGTTTTAGGCATTGGTACAATGGATCAGCAAAAAAAAAAAAAAAAAACAACTGATGGCATACGGATGTCATCCGTTTTTTTTTTGCGGATCCGCAATTTGCGGACTGCAAAACACATACGATCGTGTGCATATAGCCTTCTGCCGGAGGAATCAGCCAGATTGTGTAAGTGATGTAGTAGAAGAATGCCAAAGTTTCTCTAGTAGTATTAAAAGGTAAGTTCACATGTGTTCCGAAATCCGGTAGCCTGATCCGTCTGCCGTATACTGTCGTTCACTGCCAGACTCCGTTAACTATAATGGAATCTGGAGGTAATCCGGCCACTTTATGGCATAAATATCAGGTTTCGGCCCAAGAATTGCTGTTACAGGCAGCAGCTTTTGTCTGGCCGACAGCCGGCATTTGTGCAGGAATGCTGCCAGATCTCCTAACGCTAGTGGGAACATAGCATGATTGAAGTTGACTGAGGGAGTGATTCATAGTTCAAAACAGATGTAATCCCAACTTCTATTTTCAGATAAGGTCCATTAAAATATCCTCTTCCATGACACTTTGCGCCTGCACTTGTTGTAATCCTGGTTGAGGGACGGGTCCCCGAGGCCCTGCATTCATCATGACACCTGCAATTGCAAATCAGAAACATTAACAGAAGGAATATCATGTTAAAGGGGTTATCTGGCAAATTATCTGGATGACCTATGCTCAGGATAGATCATCAATATCAGATCGGCGGGGGTTCGACACCCAGGACCCCTGCTGGTCAGCTGTTAGAAGACCCTGGTGCTGTGGCCTCTTCCTAGCCCATGTGACGTGACATGGCCCAGCTGCAGCTCAGCCGCATAGAAGTGAATAGGGCTGAGCTGCAATACCCAGCATAGCCGCCATACTATGTACGGGCGCTGTGCTTGATAAACTGCTTGGAGTCCGCTGCGCTCACCAGAGGCTCCCGAAAGCAACTGAACGCAGGGGATGCCGGGACTGGGACACTTGCTGTTGTGATAATGATTGATAACCTAATCTGTGGATAGGTCATCTTTATCTTTTCCTGGATAACCCCTTTAAAGTAAAATTTCAACATGTGGCCTATAATCTATATAATGTCATCTGTAAACCACAGATTAGAATGGATTAGGCCATGCTCACGTAGAGTGAAATGAATTTGAGACAACCATCCAAAATTGCACATAAAAATGTTTTATGGGGGTGGTTTTCACAAGCAGAAATTAATGCAGAACAGTGTTAAATGTGTTTACTTGTGTAGTTACGTGCTGACTGCCGTGTGCCCTTAAAGGGTTATTCCTATCTGGGCATTTGTGGCAATATCCAAGGACTGGAGAGGTGCCCGCATATGCATGTCTCTCTCAATTCACTACTGTCGGAGTTCTGAAAGCAGCTTAGTTATTTTCGGAACTCCCACAGCAATGAAGAGAGACAGCCAGGCTTGCCTATGCACCTCTCCCAATCTCTGGGGTCCGCACCTATTGGAGATTTATGGCATATACTGTGGATAGGCCCTTCATGTCCAGATGACAATACCCCTTTAACAAACACTGTGTATTTCTAAGCATTATAGAAGACAGTGCTGTTTCAAGCCCCCTAGGGGGACCTCATTACCGGAGTGTTTACCCTCACTTCCTTACTAGGCCTATTTTTCAGTTTTAGCAATGGGCCTATCTAACTGTAAATAATTACTTAATTTCTGAGCCAACTTACATGCATTTGATATTATTTTTCACAGGACACATTAGACTGTTACAAAAGATTTCAAGACAAAACATTTCTAAAACAATTACTGTATGTTTGCACTGTGAAAATGTACGCTATTAGTGTAATTTATCTACTGGCTGGGCTGACCAAAAGACTAGAGTGCATTTTGGCAGCCCATTTTTCCATACTGCCAGTACAGATGTTGTACAGTGTCAAAATATTAGAAACTCCTTTAAAGTGACTTTTTTATGTTAACCCCCAAGGTATTCATTTTCAGCTTTTAGTTAGTAGTAGTCTGCTATACTATTGCTAAAGCAAGTAACTATAGAAATAACTTTTAATTTCATTTTACTTTTTATAAAAAAAAAATAATTTCATTATTTTTTATTTAATGAAAAAAAAGTGAACAAACCCATTGCTGCCACAGTCAGGAAAGGAAGGGGTTAATTCACAAAAGCCAGACTCACAATTAATTTTACAACCAGCAGGAGGTGTTCTCACATCAAGAAGAGTGCTCCCCTGCCAACTTTTTCCCTTTCCACTGTGATGGATCATTGTAGCACTCTGCTACAACAATGCCACGCAGGGAGACCACTTTGGCTGGTCTCTGTGATACTTACTGTGACTGCAGTTGTCTAGTGACAGCGCAGTCACAGAGATCGGCAGCGCCACAGGGCGCCTGCGGATCATAATGTAACCTGTTGCTTTTATATGTCAGGTTACACATAAGACCTTACCGCCACAACATATACAGTCATGCAGCGGTAAGCAAAAGGTTAAGTTAATTATACCATAAAATAATACCAATAAAAACATGTTCTCAGATGACAATGTTGAACATAGTAACACAATAACATGGTTTAAAAGGCTGAAAAAAGGAGATTTTTGTGAAACTCACCTGTAAAATCTTTTTCTCGTCTTTTCCATTGGGGGACACAGACCATGGGTATAGCTTAGAGATATTAGTAGGAGGGACACTATGCAAATGAAAGAGCTTCTCCTCCTCGGGCTATACCCCCCGACTCCACCAGGAGGAACTCAGGCATTGCACAAGCAGTAGGAGAAGGAGCAAGAAAAAATTATGGAAACCATCGGACCAAGCCATAAGGTCCAACCATAAACAGAAACTGAACTGAAGACCCCTCCTGCAACAGGCAGAATGGGTGGGAGCTGTGTCCCCCAATGGAAAAGACGAGAAAAAGATTTTACAGGTGAGTTTCACAAAAATCTCCTTTTCTCGTACTTTTTTCCATTGGGGGACACAGACCATGGGACGTCCTAAAGCAGTCCATGGGGTGGGAAAAAATCTCAGCACCGCCAGGAGGAACGTCCAACGGTCAAACAGGTACCACAGCCTGCAAAACCCTGCGGCCAAAGACCGCATCAGCCGAAGCCAGTGATGCAACTGATAAACTTCGTAAAAGTATGTAAGGACGACCAGGTGGCCGCCTTACACAGCTGAGACGCAGAGGCACGATTGCGTCTTGCCCAGGAAGCCCCCCACCGCCCTAGTGGAGTGAGCGGTAATCCTAGCCGGGGGAACTCTACAACAAGCGCGATAACCCGCGGAAATAGCCGAGCAGATCCAGAGCGTCATGAACGGCGGACGGAAGCAGTAGCCGCGAGATACACCTTCAGGGCCCGTACGACATCCAGGGAATGCAGTTCCTTGGGTTAGCCGGAGAAGGGCAAAAGGAAGGCAGGACAAGATCCTCATTAAGGTGGAAGGGAGAGACCACCTTGGGCAAAAAGGAGGGGACCGGACGGAGCACAACCTTATCCTGGTGGAAAACCAGAAAAGGCTCCTGACAGGAAAAAGCGGCCAGCTCCGACACCAGTCTGATTTAAAAGCTTGTGATGGGATTTGAACTCACAGCTTCTGCATAATAGCCCAGAACTTTAATCACTATGCTATGTAGCTGTATTAGAAGTTATGGCCACAAGGAAGACCACTTTCCAGGTGAGAACAGTCAGAGAGACCTCCCTCAAAGGCTCGAAGGGGGCCGACTGCAGAGCGCGCAGGACCAAATTGAGATCCGAAGGAGACAAAGGGGGAACATACGGGGAAACCGAATGTGACACCCCTGAAGAAAGGTCTTCACAGGACCCATAAGAGCAAGGGACCTCTGCAAAAAAAGACGGCCAGCGCCAAAACCTGACCTTACAGGGAACTAAGCGACAGTCCCTGCTCAAGCCCAGACTGAAGAAAAGACAGTACCATCGGGATGGAAAAGCGAAGGGGAGGGAGCCCTGAACTCTCACAAAAGGACAGGAAGGCCTTCCAGGTACGATAGTAAATCCGGGAGGAAGAAGACTTCCTCGCTCTGATCGTGGTCCTAATCACTGAATCTGAGAACCCCCTCTTCTTCAGGATGGCGGTTTCAACAGCCACGGCTACAAACGAAGAGACCGTAAATTCTGGTGGAAGAGCGGGCCCTGAGACAGTAGGTCCTGTCTGTCGGGTAGAGGCCATGGGGCGTCCGCCAGCATCCGAGCCACGTCCGAAAACCACGCGCGGCGAGGCCACCCTGGGGCGATGAGAACGGTCGGGATCACTTCCGCCTCGATCTTGCGTAGAACCTTTGGTAGGAGAGGAGAAAATAGGGGAGGCTGAAGTCCTGCCACGGAGACACCTGCACGTCCATCCGTACGCCTTCGGATCTCGGGCGCGAGCCAGGAACACTGGGAGCTTGTTGTTGAACCTGGACGCCACTAAGTCCACATCCGGACGGCCCCATCTGTGGCAGATTTCTTCGAACACTTCTGGATGCAGAGACCACTCGCCTGGATCCATCTTGTTGCGCCTGTCCGCTGTCCAGTTGTCCACTCCTGGAATGTAAACTGCTAACAACACTGGAACGTGCGTCTCCGCCCACGTCAGAATTCTCGTCACCTCCTGCATCACCATCCGGCTGCGGGTCCCGCCCTGATGGTTGATGTAGGCCATGGCCGTGGCATTGTCCGATTGAATCCTCACTGGGAGGCCCGCAAGGAGAGGAGTCCAATGAGAGAAGTCCAAAGAGAGAGAGAGAGAAGTCCAAAGAGAGAGAGAGAGAGAGAAGTCCAAAGAGAGAGAGAGAGAGAGAAGTCCAAAGAGAGAGAGAGAGAAGTCCAAAGAGAGAGAGAGAGAGAAGTCCAAAGAGAGAGAGAGAGAAGTCCAAAGAGAGAGAGAGAGAGAAGTCCAAAGAGAGAGAGAGAGAGAGAAGTCCAAAGAGAGAGAGAGAGAGAGAAGTCCAAAGAGAGAGAGAGAGAGAAGTCCAAAGAGAGAGAGAGAGAGAGAAGTCCAAAGAGAGAGAGAGAGAGAGAAGTCCAAAGAGAGAGAGAGAGAGAGAAGTCCAAAGAGAGAGAGAGAGAGAGAAGTCCAAAGAGAGAGAGAGAGAGAGAAGTCCAAAGAGAGAGAGAGAGAGAGAGAGAAGTCCAAAGAGAGAGAGAGAGAGAGAGAGAGAGAGAGAGAGAGAGAGAGAGAGAGAGAGAGAGAGAGAGAGAGAGAGAGAGAGAGAGAGAGAGAGAGAGAGAGAGAGAGAGAGAGAGAGGAAAATCACCCTCAGTTCCAGAATGTTGATTGGAAGGCGAGACTCTGCCGCCGACCAAATCCCTTGAACCGTGCGAGACTGGAGAACGCCGCCCCAACCCAGGAGGCCGGCATCGGTGGTGACGACCGTCCAGGAGAAAAGGATCTCCCCGACCTCAGGTTCAATGGGGATAGCCACCAACGGAGAGCTGCCCGAACCCGCTGAGACAAGCGGATGCGATCATCTAGACCCAGAGAGGTTTTTGTCCCAGAGGGAAAGGATCTCCTGTTGTAACAAGCGAGTGTGAAACTGGGCATATGGAACGGCTTCGAAAGAGGCCACCATAAGACCCGCATGCATTCCCGTATGGAGAGGAACTGGGATCGCAGTAGATTCGATACTGCCCCCTGGATCTGGGAGGACTTGGAGGGTGGCAGGAACACTCTGGCGGACAAGGTGTCCAAAAACCATTCCCAGGAAGGGGAGCTTCTGGGATGGGAGCAGAGAGGACTTTGGAAAATTGATTATCCAGCCGAACTGTTCCAGAGTCTGAACAGTGATCCGGACGCTGTCCTCGGCCTGCGGAAGCGAGGGGGCTTTTATCAGGATATCGTCCAGATAGGGCAGCAAAGGAATGCCCCTGGTACGAAGAAGCGCCATGATCGGTGCCAGGATCTTGGTAAAGACCCGAGGGGCGGTTGCCAACCCGAAAGGAAGGGCGACAAACTGATAATGACGAGCCCCAATGGCGAAGCGCAGGAATCGTTGGTGAGATTCTGCGATCGGAACATGCAGATAGCGTCATGGATGTCCACGGACGCGAGGAACTCCCCTGGAAGAAAAGAAACAATAACGGAGCGGAGGGAGAAAAAACGTTCCGGTGGTCTGGACGCACACTCTATCTTGTAACCAGACGTTACAATCTCTAGAGCCCATGCGTCCTGAACATGAGTCCAAATCTGCTGATAAGAAAGCAGGCGGCCCCCCACCACGAGGGGTGGGGGCGCCACTTCATGCAGAAGATTCCTTGGGAGCGGAAGGGCGGGTCGACTGTGTCCTCGGGCGCCAGGTAGGCTGGGGTTTGAAAGAGGGCTGCTTGCGGGAGTCCTGTGACCCTCCTGCAGAGGAAGCAGGCGACGACTTGTTCGCAGAGAAGCGGCGAAAGGACTGGTACCGAGAACCGGAAGTCCTCGCCCGAAAGGGTGCTTAGCCCTAGCCTGGGGAAGGTGAGTGCTTTTGCCCCTAGTAGCGGCAGAGATGAACTCATCCCGTTGAGCCCCAAAAAGTCTGGAACCCTCAAAGGGGAGGTACGCAAGGGAACGCTTGGAGGAAGCGTCAGCATCCCATACCTTCAACCAGACCTCCCTGCGTTGAATGACCGAGAGGGCCGAAATGCGGGCAAAAAAGGGACCAATGTCCATGGAAGCCTCACAGAGGAATTTGGAGGCCTGAGACATCTGGAGAATCAAATCCAGCGTGTCCGCCGACGCACCTTGGTCCGCCAGGTCCTGGTGATGGCGCTGCAGCCACATTGAGAGAGCTCTGGCCACCCATGCCGAGGCAAAGGCAGGTCGCAGGGACGTGCCCGCCAGTGAGAATATGGATTTTGCCAGAGAATCTAGGCGCCTGTCCACAGCGTCCTGCAGAGAGGAGCCGTGTTTTTGGCCAACCTGGCTACCGGGGGGTCCACCCTAGGGGGAGAAGACCACTTCTCCACGCTGTCCGCCGGGAAAAGATAGAGAGTATCCATGCATTTTGTGGCGGAAAACTTCTGATTAGGACGGGTCCATGCCCTGGCTATGACAGCGGAAAATTCCTCATGGACCGGAAAGACAGCAGCCTGCGTTTTTTTGGGAGGAAAAAGGGCGAACTCCCTCCTAGTGGAAGGAGGAGAATCCCCTTGGAGATTAAAGGTGTCACGGACAGCCGCTACTAGATCAGCCACCATGGTGGAGAGCTTTGGCGGAAGGTCCCGCTCCGTGACCTCGTCCGAGCCGGACAATTCCCTTTCAGACCTGCGCTCCCTAAGGAGGGAAGAGAGGAGTCTGAGCAAGCTTCTAGCCGAGGGGAAGAAGCGGAGTCATCCGAGGAGGGATGCTGTCGCTCACGCTGCCTCTTAGTAGTCAGGCGTCCTCTGCAGGAACCACTGTGAGCGGACGGAGTGGTTGGCGCTGCAGGATTGGAAACGGACATACGTTCTATGAAAGACATGGCTGCCTTGGCGAACAGGGCCAAATCAGCGGCCGCGCTGGACATGGCAGATGCCCAAGCGGGGGCCGCAGGCTCCGCAGTGACCGGGGGGGGGGGGGGGGGGGGCTGGACTGGGCAAGAGAAGGGGGAGAAAGGTGATTCTGTCCAGAGGCAGGGCAGGAGGCACAGGCACCAGTGACCGAAAGTGGGAGCAGACACTCCAACAGGACCCCATTGGGGTCTGAGAAGAGGTCTTACCGGACTTAGTCTTAGGCATGATGGTCTCTTCACAAAAGTGACTGGAATCAGTACAGAGAGAAAAAAAATAAAAAATCCTACCGCTCAGGCATCCAGAGAGGAGCAGAGGAGCAGCCGTTCAGTGTGAGAAGCTTCTCAGCAGCAGCAGGAAGGAGCCGGAGTTCCGATTAGGCTCCGCCCCTGGCACGATTAGGCTCCGCCCCCGGCCGCGATTAGGCTCCGCCCCCCAATCGCATCATAGGAGCGGGAAAAGAGCTCACTGTGTAAAGAAGGGAAAGAAAATGGCCCCCGGCGCCGCTCAGCGTGGAAAAAACTAAAGTAAGGCATCCCCAGCAAGGGGGATGGCAAGCCCAGAGAAGCGGAGACCGGAGGGGGAAGTGCTCAGAGACATGATATGCCGGCAGAGAAGGAGCAGGGACATCCAGAGACGCCTGCCCAGTTAAGTGCCTCAATAACCCTTGCGCTCCAGACAGAACAACAATGCCACCTAGATCCCCATTCACCCAGGAGGCCCATAGGTCTCAGAGCAGAGAGGTAGGGAGGGAGGAGGGGGACACACAGAGGTGCGGCTTCATACTTATCTGCTCCTGCAGATCTTCTCCCTCGACTCCAGGACCAGCAGGGATGCACCTATTCAGACATCTGACTCCTTGCTCAGGAGTGCAGTGCTCTGGAGGAGGGTGGCAGCAGGTGACCCAGGAGCTGGTGGGATGCCGGAGCTGACAGGTCGAGCCCGGATCCACTTGCCTTCTTGGGGGTATAATGGAGGCAGCCTGGCAACGTCCAACAAACGGCGGCGGGCACTCCATGGGGGACCAGGAAGGCGCAATGCCGACCTGCGTCCCCAGCTGGAAGAAAAATAACAAAAGGGAGACGAATGAAAGTGTCAACCTCCTTCACCAGACACTAAGCAAAGACTGAGTTCCTCCTGGTGGAGTCGGGGGGTATAGCCCGAGGAGAAGGAGCTCTTTAATTTGCATAGTGTCCCTCCTACTAATATCTCTAAGCTATACCCATGGTCTGTGTCCCCCAATGGAAAAAAGTACGAGAAAAGACATCTGTCCATCTAGTTCAGCCCGTTATCCTGCAAGTTGATCCAGTGTAATGATGCCCCTTAATTCCTCTCTGACAGTATGATGCTCCTGAACTTTTTCTTCTCCAGGCAGAAGAATTCCCCCTCGTCTTTTCAGGGCATTTCACATGGACAGATTTTCACCATATTTTTTTGTACGTGCCATTTATATAAATTAATCATGTCCCCCTTACACACCTCTTCTCAAGACTAAATAAATCTTTCCTAATAACTAAGACCCTCCATGCCCCTTATAAGTTTAGTTGCTGTTCGTTGTACTTTTTCCAGCTCCGGGACATCCTTTCTATGTACTGGTGCATATTCCAGATAGTGCCGCACCGAAGCTTAGTAAAGTGGTAATATAACCGTCCCTGTCCCGAGAGTCTATGCCTCATTTAGAACAAGACAAAATCCCCCTAGCCTTAGAAGTAGCTGATGGACTGAATAACAGCATGCAATGTCAATGGTGTAAAAGTACATACAGTGTTACTCCAGTGTTTGTGACTAAAAGTCTCAACTAAGCAGAACCTTGGGGGAACTGGAGGCAGGGCTGTAATAAGAGCCTGACAAATGGCTGACACTCAATGACTAAGTTACGGGGAAACAGAGGGAGCCCAATTCCCCTGTCTAACCGCTTCGATGCCATGATCACTTTTAACTGATGGGTTAAACAGCTGGGATTGGATTTATCTCAGATCCCAGGCTGTGTAACACAGTTGGCACTGGCGGTGCATTGAGTGGACTCCCCGCCTGAGCCTACTCCATACACACCCTTGTGACCAATGACATATATTAGTATTATTGGTCTTTAAAGGTGTTGTGTTGTCCCATCTCACCTCTTCAGGGCTCCCGCTGGTGTGCAGCTCTGCACTTTCTGCCTCTTTTGGGGGACTATTGTTCACATCAACAGCATAGGCAAGCAGCCCTTTAATGATGTCACTGCGCACTGTATTTTCATTAGCTACATCAGCGCTAGCTCAGTAGAATAGCTCCAGGGTTAATGTGCATGTCCTGGAGCTGTTCTACTGAAACTTTAGAGGCTGGTGCGAGCTGGCACCACAGAAGCTGTAAATGTTCCCTGCGCTGCACAAGTGCAGCCAACACTGCTATACTGGAGTTGTGGCCGTATCAACGGACTGAGCATTATAAAGGGGGTACAAGAAAGAAGAAAGTGGCTAAAATTGGTGAGCTTACTTTCATTTAGGCTACAGGATGGGACCTAATCAGTAAGATAGGAATATCCCTTTAAGAGGTTAATAGCGGATTAAGCTCAGATTTTGTTTTACAGGATTTGGAAATCATCTGCACGTACACAGATTTTAAAACATAACACGCTGGCTGCCTACATGATCTAGTAGAAGGTGCTAAGGAGCCTACTGCATACTGTTCTAACTATTCAGTGCAATGTACAACATAATACGGTACCCTCCCTCTAATGGTGGCTACAGGTACGCAACGTGACCCCCATACAGGTAATGACAAGCAAATGAATCCTAGCAGAGAAGCATTTACAGAAATGTAAAGCCATATTTGACTTGCACCTCATGCAAATTAAATGGGTTATCAGAGTAAAAAAAAAAAAAAAAAAAAAAAAAAAAAATAAGGAAGGGCAAAAAAAAAAAAAGGAAATGTGATTAAACAACAACAGAACGCATACTTATCTGTTCAAACCCTCTCCGCTTCAGCATCACTAGACTGATCCTCCCAGCCAGGGTTTGATTGTAGGCAATCACTGGCCTCAGCAGTCTTGTGTCATATACCCCTAAGGCCATTGACTGGCTATACCAATCACATGCAGTACACGTCACCGATGCAGTCATGTAAACCAAGCACAGACAGGAGGATTGGAGCGGCAGGGGTTAAAACAGGCGAGTATGTATTTTTTTTTAACATCTTCCTTGCTTTTTTTTTTTAAAACTCTGACAACCCCTTTATTTATAAAAAATATAAATGGCTACTTTGCCACTATTAAAGGGGTTGTGTCATCTGATATACTGGTGGCATATATTTAGGATACGCCACCAATGTCATATATTGTAGGTGCGGGTCCCACCTATTTCTAGAACAGGGACCCCAAAGTGAGAGAGTGTGGAGTGAAAGGAAAAAAATAAAAAAGTTATGGTCCTCAGCATGTGGTCATATAAAAATGAATGTTGTTATCAATAAAACATGTTTTATTGTGCAAAAATGGTGCCTTGCTCCTGTGCTGCATTCAATTAGGGGTGCAGCAGCGCTCCTAGGAAGAAGCGATGGAAACGGTAAGCTTGGCAGTTTGCTCTGGCTCCAGCCTGCTTTGCTCCCCTGTGCTGCATTCAATCAGGGATGGATCACCAGTGGAAATTAGGAAGAAAAAATAAATTAAAAGCTTGGCAGCTGCCTCCCCTCCTCCAGTTCCCTTCTGTCCTCTGGTCGACCCTGCTGTGCCATGCGACTTTTCATTTTATAGGGGACAGCAGTAGGAAACAAAAAGAGCAAAAAAAAAAGTGCATGTGGTCTTTACAAAGAGGGTCCTTGTAAAGAAACTCTGCTGGCTTTACAGGTTTTGTTTCGACATACCTGGCATGGGTGCCCGTTGTGCCATTTGACTGCCCCACTGCTGTGCTGGGGCCTGATGCATAAGAGACTGCCCTGAGATCTGCAACTGTGGCTGGCCAGGGGCCTGGTGTGGCATCTGTTGCCCCAGTGCTTGGTGAGGAAGCATGCCTTGCGTTGCCTGCTGCAAGTGATGCAAGGGCTGCTGCGCTTGAGGAACTGTAGCCTGCGGCTGGAAGAAAATATAAAACATTTGTTAACATCTTGGACCTGACACTACAAAGTTGATCCAAAAGATATTCTGTTTTAGCAATACCTTTAAGGAGGCCCAGTATTAAAATAAACATTGCAGCCCTGTAGCTATTGTGGTGCGAAATCAGAGCTCGAATCAGGCGCAAAGTGGATTACAAAGTTGGGTACATTCAGTGCTCTGTTAAAAAAGACATCACTTGGTCCACGAGAATCCCTTTTTAGTTCATTAGCAGAGATGTGTGATGTCAAACTTGGAGAAGGCTCCCCTCTCCTGAGAAGGTCAGGCTGGCGCAGGTTATGCTGAGCCGCCATCTGGCACACAAGGGGTCCGACGCCCTCTGGTGACATCACTCACATCTGGTCTCCATCAGCCACATGCACTCATTTAGTTATCGGAATAGAAATCATTTCCACTCTGACGCTACAGTTTTTAAGAAAGGATTAGCTTCAGATTGACAAGTGACGATAAGCATTGGCAGAAGGGGCAGCGTAGGCCTGAAAGCGGCCACTCGAAAATCAAATGCATGTATCAGCTACTTTATATAGCCATCCCTGGCAATTCGAGTTTCTGCAGTTCTCTGTTAATAAAGCTTAAAGGGAGTGTGTCATCGGAAAATGACCCATTGTTTAAATCAAGTTTTTAAGTTAAACATGTTCTTTTCAAATGTTTTGGTTATTTTTACATTTTCCATCTCTATCTAAAAAGCCCTAAAATAACGCCGTTTTCACAAGGCCTAAAATGCCAAGACTTCCTGTTCTTTGACAGAAGCCACACGTGCTCTAGACATAATAAACTGCAGACTTTGTACGTTCAGACCGGCTGTCTCTAGACCTGCCCCAGATCTATCACAGTGGCTCAGGCGTGATAATAAATGTGGTGCAGGGACAGACACTTTTCTCTGATTCTATACAAACTATCCCGTCCCCGATCAGCTAAGCCCCACCCCCTTGTCAAGCATGTTAGAAAAAAAGTGTAGAAATCCTACATGCGCCAAACTGCGCCACATCTTTTGGTAGGTTTTAGGCGCAGACTCATTAGTAAATCTGGCCATTGACTTCTATGCAAGATTTTCCTATGCATGCTCAGTGTGACCTGTAAGCAGATCAGGAGGGAGTAGATAAGCTGTGACAACACCTATTGTGAATGGTGGATCCTGTGTTATCTATTCAGAGGCGATCGCTCTCATCCTAATCCTGCCTATGATGATAATGAGAGGACTACTGAAGAGTTACCAAGTCTTCACATATTATTAGGTCAATGTGAATACTGTATGATACAAGTATTTTTAAAATATAAAATAATAGAAAAATGTGATTAACATAAAAACGGGATTTAATCTATTGGTCACTTTCTTACGACACATTCTCTTTAATAAACGCGTAATGATATTTGATGAAATGTAAAACATAGCTTTGATCATTTAATATTTTCAAGATATTTGGTTGTTGTCAGCAAATTGTAAAAATCCTGTATATAATCAAGCGGGTGACAGCCTTATAGATCGGATACTACTCACAGAGTTGGAGACAAAGGGGGTCATTTATGATTAGATATACACCACTTACATCTGTCGCAGATTTTGGCTAAAAGGTTCTTTACAAAAAAAAACTGCGACCTTTGACCGCTCACGCCAGTGCCGAAAAAGCAGTCGTGATGTGGGCGTGTGAGAGGGCAGGCCCTCATTTATAATTTTCTACACCAGTTTTTGTCGTAGAAATTACTTCAATCTACGCCAGCAAGGGAGCTGGTGTAGATTTAAGCTTGGTGTATGCCGCCGAATCATGCACCGAAGTTATGTAGAGGCCTGCGCCACTACATAACTTTGGCACATCTGCCACCAGCGCAAGGGTATTAAGACCAATGTCTAAATCGCCAGTCTTAATAAAAGGACCTCAAAAGTCTCCAATCAAAGGAATTCTCTATAATCTAAACAGCCTGGACTTGGAGACAAACGAAAGTGTGACATCATCAGAAAATAACACAACCAAGGAATAAGGAGCTCAGCAAAGGAATAAGGACAAACTACTGCAACATCCCCTGAATAGAGTACAGCCGAGGAATAAGACAACTACATAGAATGTGTCGGCAGATAAGAACCATTTGGCCCATCTAGTCTGCCCAATATACTGAATACTATGAATAGCCCCTGGCCCTATCTTATATGAAGGATGGCCTTATGCCTATCCCATGCACGCTTAAACTCCTTCACTGTATTTGCAGCTACCACTTCTGCAGGAAGGCTATTCCATGCATACACTACTCTCCTACTTCCTGATATTACTTTTAAACCTTTGCCCCTCTAATTTAAAACGATGTCCTCTTGTAGCAGTTTTTCTTCTTTTAAATATTCTCTCCTCTTTTACCTTGTTGATTCCCTCTATGTATTTAAAAGTTTCTATCATATCCCCTCTGTCTCGTCTTTCTTCCAAGCTATACATGTTAAGGTCCTGTAATCTTTCCTGGTAAGTTGTATCCTGCAATCCATGTACTAGTTTAGTAGCTCTTCTCTGAATTCTCTCCAAAGTATCAATATCCTTCTGGAGATATGGTCTCCAGTACTGAGGACAATACTCCAAATGAGGTCTCACTAGTGCTCTGTAGAGCGGCATGAGCACCTCCCTCTTTCTACTAGTAATGCCTCTCCCTATACACCCAAGCATTCTGCTAGCATTTCCTGCTGCTCTATGACATTGTCTGTCTACCTTTAAGTCTTCTGAAATAATGACCCCTAAATTCCTTTCCTCAGATACTGAGGTTAGGACTGTATCACTGATTTTATATTCTGCTCTTGGGTTTTTACGCCCCAAGTGCATTATTTTGCACTTATTAACATTAAATTTTAGTTGCCAGATTTTTGACCATTCCTCTAGTTTTCCTAAATCCTTTTCCATTTGGTGTATCCCTCCAGGAACATCAACCCTGTTACAAATCTTTGTGTCATCTGCAAAAAGACACACCTTACCATCGAGGCCTTCTGCAATTTCACTGATAAAGATATTAAACAATATGGGTTCCAGAACAGATCCCTGAGGTACCCCACTGGTAACAAGACCTTGGTCTGAATATACTCCATTGACTACAACCCTCTGTTGCCTGTCCCTCAGCCACTGCCTAATCCATTCAACAATATGGGAGTCCAAGCCCAAAGACTGCAATTTATTGATAAGCCTTCTGTGTGGGACAGTATCGAAAGCCTTACTGAAGTCTAGATAAGCGATGTCTACTGCACCTCCGCCATCTATTGTTTTAGTCACCCAATCAAAAAAATCTATAAGATTAGTTTGACATGATCTCCCTGAAGTAAACCCATGCTGTTTTTCATCTTTTAATCCATGGGATTTTAGATGTTCCACAATCCTCTCCTTAAGTATGGTTTCCATTAATTTCCCCACTATTGATGTCAGGCTTACTGGCCTATAGTTGCCCGATTCCCCCCTACTACCTTTCTTGTGAATCGGCACAACATTTGCTAATTTCCAATCTTCTGGGACGACTCCTGTTGCCAGTGATTGGTTAAATAAATCTGTTAATGGTTTTGCTAGTTCACCGCTGAGCTCTTTTAATAGCTTTGGGTGTATCCCATCAGGCCCCTGTGACTTATTTGTATTGATTTTAGACAGCTGACTTAGAACCTCTTCCTCTGTAAAGACACATGCATCAAAAGATTCATTAGTCTTCTTTCCTAAATGAGGTCCTTTTCCTTCATTTTTCTTCGTAAAGACTGAACAGAAGTATTCATTGAGGCAGTCAGCTAGTTCTTTATCTTCTTCCATATACCTTCCTTCTTTTGTTTTTAATTTAGTAATTCCTTGTTTTAGTTTCCTTTTTTCATTTATGTATCTGAAGAATGCCTTATCGCCTTTTTTCCCATGACTGAGCTAATTTCTCTTCTGCCTGTGCTTTAGAAGCTCTTTTAACTTGTTTGGCCTCTCTCTGCCTAATCTTGTAAATTAGCCTGTCATCCTCGTTTTTTTTTGTTTTTTTTTATAATTCCTAAATGCTATCTTTTTGTTTTTAATGATTTTGGCCACTTCTGCTGAGTACCACAGTGGTCTTTTCCTTTTTTTGCTTTTACTGACAAGCCTAATGCAATTTTCTGTTGCCTTCAATAGTGCCTCTTTTAAGTAGTCCCATTTCTCCTGGACTCCAATGAATCTGTTCCAATCTGATAGGGACTCGTATACCACTAATCTAATTTTAGAAAAGTCTGTTTTTCTAAAATCTAAAACTTTTGTTTTTGTGTGGTGTGACTCAGTCACTGTACTTAGTAAACCACACTGACTGGTGATCACTAGATCCCAAGCTTTCCCCTACAGTAATATCATATACCAATTTCCCATTTGTGAATACTAAATCTAAAATGGCCTCCTTCCGGGTTGGCCATTACTACTACTGCAACATCCTAATAGGACACAGCATAGGAATAAAGACAAACACTGGTGATGTCATTATGATCAGACACAGCATAGGAATAAAGACAAACACTAGTGATGTCATAATAGGACACAGCATAGGAATAAAGACAAACACTGGTGACGTCATAATAGGACACAGCATAGGAATAAAGACAAACACTGGTGACGTCATAATAGGACACAGCATAGGAATAAAGACAAACACTGGTGATGTCATAATAGGACACAGCATAGGAATAAAGACAAACACTGGATGATGTCATTATGATCAGACACAGCATAGGAATAAAGACAAACACTGGTGACGTCATAATAGGACACAGCATAGGAATAAAGACAAACACTGGTGACGTCATAATAGGACACAGCATAGGAATAAAGACAAACACTGGTGATGTCATAATAGGACACAGCATAGGAATAAAGACAAACACTGGTGATGTCATAATAGGACACAGTATAGGAATAAAGACAAACACTGGTGATGTCATTATGATCGGACACAGCATAAGGCCTCATGCGCACGACAGTATGCATTCTGCAAATTTAGATACGCAAAATACGGATACTGTCCATGTTGCATCTGCATTTTTTGCAGACCTATTGACTTCATTGGGTACATGATTTGCATTTTGTGGTACAGGGCATGTTCTATCTTCTTGCAAAACAGACATTTGGATGCGGAAAGCACACAGATCAGCCATGTCCATTGCGCAAAAAAGGCAGAATATGTCCACAAAATGAGGATCATGTACCAACTGAAGTCAATAGGTCCATAAAAAAAAATGCAGAAGGTACACAGACTCCTCCATATTTTGTAGATCCTCGATTTGCAAACCTCAAAACAGATGCGGTCATGTTCCTGAGGCCTTAAGACAGACTCTACTGTGACATCACTACAAAGAAACCCTGGTTAACAATAAACCACAGGGGAAAATGTATCAACACTGGTGTAAATGAAATCTGGCTAAAATGCACACAGCAACCAATCAGATTCCACCTTTCATTTTTCAGAGCCCTTTGGGAAAATGAAAGATGGGATCTGGTTGCTATGGGCAACTAAGCCAGTTTTCCGTTACACCAGTTTTGATAAATCTGAAAAACAGTTTTGATATTATTGTGACACCATCATAATGGAACGCAGTCACCAAGTTTTAGCTGGGTCCTAATTTGGCACTGGTCGGCCATAACTAAAGTCTGCTTTATTTGCTGTTTAAATGATCAGGACTATGACTGTTCACCTCTATACACTTTACATTATATTGGTGGGGCATATCCGGTAGTCGTGCTGCTGAGCGGCGAACGTTTTTTTTTGTGCGCCTAAGAAATCCGCTGACAAACGAGCATTCCTACAAATGTCTGTTTCTAATCATCAGCCTGTGTAAGAGGCTCCTTAAAGAGAACCTGTCACCAGGATTTAGTGCATAGAGCTGGGGACATGGGCTGCTAGATGGCCACTAGCACATCTGCAATACCCAGTCCCCATAGCGCTCAGCGCTTTTATTGTGTTAAAAAACAGTTTTGATCCATATGCAAATGACCTGATATGAGTCCTGTATCCGGAGATGAGTCAAGTGGAAAGGAGCCCAGCACCGCCCCGCGTCCTCCGAATCTCCTCCTTGCTGGCTGACGTCACAGAGCTGGAGCGACGAAATCTCGCGATGCGCGAGCTAGCGCATGCGTAGTTCGTTCCCTGTGCTGATGCCAGTACAGGGAATGAACCTGATGCCGACACTGCGCATGCGCTAGCTCGCACATCGCGAGATTTCGGCGCTCCAGCTCTGTGACGTCAGCCAGCAAGGAGGAGATTCGGAGGACGCGGGGCGGTGCTGGGCTCCTTTCCGCTTGACTCATATCAGGTCATTTGCATATGGATCAAAACTGTTTTTTAACACAATAAAAGCGCAAAGAGCGATGGGGACCTGGGTATTGCAGATGAGCTAGAGGCCATCTAGCAGCCCATGTCCCCAGCTCTATGCACAAAATCCTGGTGACAGGTTTTCTTTAAGGAGAGAAGACATCTCCATGCAGATGTGGCCCTTGCCTGGATTCCCTCTCAGTATCCCAGTGCTGCAGGGTAACAATGCGAATAACTGCCCACTAGTTCAGACTAAGCATCACTGCGGACAGGGACTTATGGGAGGGATGCTAATCTCTGACCAGCGCTCTGGAATATCTTGGTGCAGGATACATAAAATAAGGAGGATGGTCTGTACTGGATAAGAGCTGGAGATGTGAACAGCTGACGGGAAATTGCAGAATTTACATACTGGTCAACCAAATGAATGGCTCTTCAAGTAATGCACGGACGCCCTGGGTCTGCCAGAGTGGGCAGTCCCATGTCTAAAGTGATTGAAGCGTTGAGACATACCCTTCAAAGGGGAAATCTATAAAAATTTTAACACATTAGAAGATGCCATTATAGCAATTTCTAAACCAGGTGATCCTTTCAGAATTCATACATGACTGGAAATGTCTGACAATTCTTCTGCTACCTAACCACTGCTTTCAAAGATGCTCCTTAAAGAGGACCTGTCCCCTCTCCTGACATGTCTTTTTTAATAGCTTCATTCATTCCCCATGTAATAACAATTCTGGAGCATCTATTCTTATGGCTCTATGATGTGCCATTCCTTTATTATTTCTACTAGAAGTTATGACTGAATTGCCATTAGCCTTCAGTAAGGGTACAGAGGGGAGGGAACCAGTTGGGGGTGTGTACCTGCAGACTCGCTCTATCCAATCAGTGCGGCCATTGTCAGTCTGTGCAGGCACACACCCCAACTGGTTACCTCCCCTCTGTACCCTTACTGAAGGCTAATGGCAATTCAGTCATAACTTCTAGTAGAAATAATAAAGGAATGGCACAACATAGAGCCATAACAATAGATGCTCCAGAATTGTTATTACATGGAGAATGCATGAAGCTATTAAAACAGGAAAGTTAGGAGTGGTGACAGGTCCTCTTTAAGGGTGTCCGAGATGTCCAACAAAGGAACTAAAATGCTTTACATGACAACACAACCACTTAAAGGGGCTGTTTCACTTTTGCAAGTGCCATTTATCATGTACAGAAAGTTAATACAAGGCAGTTACTAATGTATTATGATTGTCCATATTGCATCCTTTGCTGGCTTGATTCATTTTTCCATCACATTATACCCTGCTCGTTTCCATAGTTACGACCACTCTGTAATCCAGCAGTGGTGGTCGTGCTTGCACACTATAGGAAAAGTGCTGGCCTCTCTTGTGGCTGGGACCGTGGAAGCTCACATAGGCAGGTGCTTTTTTGTATAGTATTCAATGCACGTCTCGGCGGCCATAAGCCCCCATCTCTGCAGCCTATCAGCATCTCCTCTACCTCCAGCGGCACAGTGCCTGGCGAAGGCCAGACACGGCCGAAAACGTTTGCACAATTTTTGCAGCAATCCATTGCAAATAAAATCAATGAAAGAAACCTTCTGCTGTGATTTATTTTGATTCAAGCACGACCACCACTGCTGATGGATTGCAGGGTGGTTGTGATGTATAATGTGATGGAAAAATGACTCTACATGATAAAGGCCACTTGCTGAAGTGAGACAACCCCTTTAAGCTTACAGACCAGTGGTGTCCCCAATCTCATGGATCCAGCTCCCCCCAATAAGTCTTGGGATGTCACTTTTAGATGATGTGAAGTTCACTTAAAGGGGTTCTGAACTTTGTTTTAACTGATGATCTATCCTCTGGATAGATCATCAGCATCTGATCGGCATCTGAAAGTGCAGAACCCCTTTAAATTAAAAGCAACAAACCATAGGATACTTACAGGCTGCTGGCTGAGCAGTAGGTTTCGGAGTTGGGGGTTGGCACCAGGGTTTTGAGGTCTCAGCATGGTTCCTGCCTGGGGGTTCTGAGGTTGACCAGGGGCTTGCACTGTAGCTTGTGTTGCCTGCTGAGGCGCCTGGTTGGGGCCCTGAGGTGCCTGTTGTTGCTGCATTCTGATTTGTAACTGTAAGGGATGATTGAAGGTCAGTGAAGTCTCACTTCTAGTAAAGGGTAAGAATTGTGCAAGGACAGTGAATAGCACCTAAAGAGATGGTCCAGGTTTGTGGCATGTTAAAACAACTGCTTGCTGTAATGGTAATCGGCACTCAATACACTGACTTTTTGAGGGACTTGTGGTCGGCTGGTGCCTATGCACAGTAGCCAACTAAATAAGCAGAGATGTAGTGCAAAGAACTTGTAGCAAACAGGACGGTGAGCATATTACATAGCTTTTTGCCCTCACCCCAGTATACCTTGGTCCAGTAAAGCTGCAGTAATGCTTCCTTCATAGTGACTGGTCCAGTTGAGGGAAGTTACACCGCTACAGATAAAATGTCATTACAGCCTACCCAAAACACTGGACGAACTTAGAGGGTATTTTAGACACTAGTTTTTTCAATAGGTTCCCCTGAGTTGTTTTAAATTGCTGGGCAGACCCATTACATTCTCTACCATTGCTGTGCATATGTCACCAGAATGTAAGCTGTACGACTGTGGCTAAATACATATGCAGGTTAATACACATGGACGTGGTGTGTGAGATTACTGTGGAAGCTCACCAGATTCTGGGATCTCTGCTGTTCATCCATCATAGTTACCTGGTTCACTGATGTCATGCCTTGTGTTACCTGCTGCCCGGACATCTACAAGATGGTGAAGATAACATTAATTGTTATTCATAAGAAATAAAGTAGCACACACAGTAAGAGGCACTAGTGAATGATTTACTTGCTGCGGTACGGTCTGTGTCACCGGCAGAGATCCAGGTTTATTGGATAAGAAGGCTTGAGGGTTGGGCTGGACAGACCCAGCGCCCATAGACTGACCTGCCCCCATCTAAAAGAGCAAAAAGTGAAATAAATCAGCAGGTTTCATAGCGAGTACTCGGACAAGATGCTGTTTGAGAATAGGTTGTGATCAGATCGACTTGGTTTATTAAGTGATATTCTTATTTAGCGCACCTTACTCAGTGGCCAGCCAATAGGTAAGAGGAGAAGCCTTAAGGTACATTTGAATATCCAACAGGCTATTCCGGTTGCCTGTTCTGGCACAAATGCCAGCTGTTAGCTGCACAAAAACTGTTGCATGCAATGCTTTTTGTCCAGCCAAAACCTGGTATTTATGCCAGAACATGCAACCGGATCACCACTGGACCCCATTATAGTCAATCTGAAAATGACAGATCTGGCAAAATATAGCAGGCTGCTCTCTGCTGGAACAGCCTGCCGGATCCGCTGCCGCAGATGTGACGTGCTCTAAACAAGCTGAATTGTTAAGATTGTAGTATAATTTAGCACAGGATTGCAAGATAATTAGAATTTCACAGGGTTAGAAGCAGAAGACTGAGGTTTATTAGTTTATGGGGGATATTTATCATAACTTGTCAAAGAAAATTGCCCCAGTTGCCCATAACAACCAATAAGAGTCCACCTTTTATTTTCTAAATTTTCTGAAAAATTTAAGGTGGAATCTAAGGGTTGCAAAGGGCAACTAAGCCAGATCTCCTTTGCATTAGGCTACATCCACACAACCGTATGTGTTTTGTGGACCGCAAAAAAAACAAAAAAACGGGTGACATCCATATGCCATCCGTTTTTTTTTTTGCAGATCCATTGTAACAACGCCTAAAATGGACAAGAATAGGACACGTTCTATTTTTTTTTTTGCAGGGCTACGGAACGGACATACTGATGCGGACAGCACACGGTAAAATGAATGGGTCCGCATCCTATCCGCAAAAAAAAAAAAAAAAACGGAACGGACACGGAAACAAACATGTACACGTAGCCTTAGTTTTCAAGAATCTCCCCCAATATGTTGACATTTTGGAGGTTCTCAACCCCTGCAGGTACATTTTATAAACCTACATATGTTCAATAATCCATAATATTTGATAACGTGTCAGACAAAGAAATAAATTAAAAAAAAAATCCTCAAATGAATCATTTTGTTCCAGCATATATATTACCGAATGTTCTCCTGTACAGCAGGGACTTTCAGACAGCCATACTGAAAGGCTTCTATGGGGATCCAAATCAGTTCAGTTGAACAGTGGCAAGTTTAGATATTGCACCCGTATAATGGACACTAAAATACGTCTGCAACATGGACGCCTGAAGGTGACACAATCATAAGACTATGGCTCTGTCTGGATAACCCAGAGGATGGCTCTACCTCCTGATACTATTCAGCACAGTTGAAGCCTGTGCAGGTTACACTTAGTGCAAGCGACAGGGAAAGTAAGGGTCAGAAGGTAACAGGATTCAGATGCAGTAAAAGTCCCTTCTTACATTTCGGTTCTGCAGCTGCACTTGTTTGTGATTGGTGATCACTTGTCGGATACCGTTGACAAAGCCGCTCTGATCATATGGAATCAAACCCATAAAGATTTTCTTCTTGGAGGAGTACAACAGCATAAGAACCCTGACTTCACATGGGGTGGTGTGAGGAAAATGCACACAACCGGCCTAAAACAGGGACAAAAAGAAGAAATAATGAAACTGCAATGCCAAAGATTACGAGTCTGTGCTTCAAGTTTTGTTGAGATGAGAAACTCTAAGACACGTATAAGGCTAATAATATGATGTATACTTACAAAACCGTTCCCCATGATACGGTAGAGACCCTTAAGAGATTCCAGGTCCTTGTTGGTGAAGTGGAATTGCACCATGCGAGAGTTCCTGAATAATGGTCCTAATGTTGTCTGCAATAAGATAACTGCAGTTCTTTACTGCTCTCTATACATTGGGTCTTATTTTACAGCTACTGTACTGCAGTCAAAGCAGCCATAGCTGATGACAAACAGATTATGGCTTCGGATATGACCAGACATTGGGGCTATATAGCCTGGACACCATATATTTCCATTAGGGTTTACAGTCTTAAATGGAATCTCTCAGCAGTTCTGACCCTTTACAACGGCTCGCATTGCTATATAGGCGACAGGGCCAGCAGTGTAAGCATAACTGGGGTGACAACTTTTAATGCCCCCAGCATTGCAATCACAACTACTATGGAGGGAGTGCCTCGCTGTTCAGGGCCCTCACATCTCAGCAGTGAACATTTCCCCAGGCGATGGCTGTAGGGCTGTAGCACCCAATCTGGAGAGGCCAGAGGGGCCTGGAGGAATGTTCAGTGCGGAGAGCTGGTTGGCTTTTCTGGTCACGACCATCACAATAGGTAGGTTCACACTACATATATCTATACACACATTATATTTTTTTTTTTCTACATTAATACGCATAAATAACTTAGAGAGGATTATATACCAATAACTGTTGAGGGATCAGCTGCATGATTAACTTCTGAGGCCACTGATCAGTTTTCCTGGAATAAAAAAAATAATAATTGACTTAATTCTTGATGAATTGCAGTTCACATCTCAATAATGAATACACACATTTGACACAATTACATAAGAATATGTAAATATGCCATGCAACAGAAGTTGTCACTACAACGCCCCCTTCATTTACATCACTTCCTGCTATGCCTGCCCCATGCAAGCACTCTGTACATAAGGGCTCATTCACACGGCCGTTGTTTAATCGTTCCCTGCATTGGAGGCCGCAATTTGCGGTCCCCAATGCATGGGCACCATCCGTGCGGCTGCCGCGATGGGTCCGTGATCCGTCCACACCCCAAAAAAATAGAACATGTTCTATTTTTTTTTGCAGTGCAGAGGCACGGACATCAACCCCATGGAAGAACTCCGTAGTGCTTCCGTGGGACTCTGTGCCTCCGTTCCACACTGCGGACCCATTCAAGTGATTGGGTCCGCATCCAGGATGCGGGGTGCACACGGCTGGTGCCTGCATATTGCTGACCCACTGTTTACGGGCACGGACGACCAACGGCCGTGTGAATGAGCCTTAAAACTGCTAATACAGATATATCTCTTCTCGAATTCAGCCACTTCCCCCTGCAGTCTATGACAAATCTTCATTTCCACCGAGTAAAGGCCGAGAGAGGTGACTAGTAGCTGAATGAGCACAAAGCTCTTCTAATGACTGGTAGGGGCCACAGCAGGCCGATGTCAGTCCGTTTAGACACTTACAGATTTTCTCCAGGGTTGACATACACTTGGCATGGAAGGGAACGTGTCAGCTTTGCATTTGTGTCCACAGATGGAGGTTTAGGCTTCTATATGAAAAACAGATAATACACTTATACCGAGACCATTCAATACGAAGAAAAGAGGTCACCGGACATAACTCACCTCTTGCCACTCAAGCACACCACTCCAGGCCAGCATTTTGTTGGCGACAGACTGCTGGGTATTGGGCAGCTGTGGTGCCCCAATCTGAGGCGCAGTCGATTGTTGAGCTGGTACACCAGGCGGTGCTCCCGTACCAGGCTGTCAGGACACAAAAGTCAGAATTATTTGACCTGATAACATACATTGGTGCCATCTAGAAACAGAATACTTCCATCTATCTCAAACAATTCAGGTCTTAGAATTACCTCTTATTCTGTCAAATTTTTAAATGGAAAGTTAAATAGTTTTATCTTTTGTCTGGAGTGAATAACCAATACGTTACTCATTACAGGGGTTGTCATTGATTTTGTTGTATAGCATTGAAAAACACACCTGCTAGATATGCAGTCATAATAGGGGAACGGGGCACACAGAAATCCCACAAGATTAAAGGTGTACACATTCATTTTCTCTGACAACAGTAAACTATATGATCGCAGCATTTAACCAGGAGTTGTGAGTTAGTCTGGGTCATTAAAGGGGTTGTCTCACTTCAGCAAATGGCATTTATCATGTAGAAAAAGTTAATACAAGGCATTTACTAATGTATTTGGACTGTCCATAATGATTTCTTTGCTGGCTTGATTCATTAGTTCACCTCATTATACACTGCTCCTTTCCATGGTTATGACCACCCTGCAATCCAGCAGTGGTGGCCGTGCTTGCACACTATCGGAAATGGTGCCAGAGAGGCCGTGGCTTTTCCTTTAGTCTGCAAACACAGCCACCGCTGATGAATTGGACTGTGGTTGTAACCCCTGGATATGAGCAGTGTATAATGTGATGGAAAAATGAATCCAGCCAGCAAAGGAGGCAATATGGAGAATCACATTGCATTAGGAAGATCCTTGTATTAACTTTGTCTACTTAATAAATGCCATTTGCTGAAGTGAAACAACCCCTTTAAATCTACAGCCAGCTTACTTATTGGAGCCATTGGATATCAGGGGGAAATTAAGTACAATTATATTGTCAATCTCCTTAGAGGATGCCTAACATTTCCATACACTTACAGGACTGAAGCTCAGGTGCCTATTGCTTTAGAATTCGTACTCCCATACAGCTCTGTGTATGCGAGTATGGACTCCCCTGTGGATGCACTAAGCACTGTACAGGCCAGAGCATCGCTGGAAGGATCTCCCATAAGACATTGCTCCTCTTCTAAAACCTGACATAGCCCATCTATGCCAGGCTTTAGGAGAGCAGCGCTTGTACAGGCAGGAACAGCAATGCTCTGGCCTGTGGAGCGCTCAGTGTGGCCGCAGGAGAGTCTGTACTCCCATACACACACCTGTACGAAAGTACAGATTCTGAAGCGCAACAGGCACCTGGGGAAACGCTAAAAAGAGTATATTTGAAAAAAGATTTTTAGAGCATTTACAATAAGTTTTAATCAAGTATATAGATTTAGACACACTAAGCTTTTCAGAATGAGCAGTGGAGTCAAGCAAATCTAAAAGGTGTCTGAAATGCAGGACAATACCATCGTCTGTGGGACAGGTGGTTGTGGAGCCGTCTGTTGGGTCATCATTCCCTGAGTCGGTCCAGGCCCTGTGGTTACAGTGGAAACTAAACTTGGCTGAGGAGAAGACGCTATTAAAGCAGCGGTAGAGGTAACCATCTTGGATGCTTGCCCTTGAGGCATTGTGGGAGCCGGTGGTTGGTTGAATGGTGGGCCAACAGTCGATGCCGACGGCAAGGCTCCAAGTCCAGGAACTGAAAGAAAAAAATGCAATAAAGACAGACTGAAAAGAACCAGAACTAAGGAAAAAGTAAACTGGTATTACCAAAATGCATCAAGAAAACGCCCCAGAAACGCAAGTATACCTCCTAACAGTCACGTTAAAATTGGAAAAACCCTCCCAAAAATGTCACATTTTTATTGTAGATTTTTAATGTGTCTGCAGGAGACACTATTGCATTTTAGTTTCAAAAAATCATTTATTTTATGATTCATATAAGAAAGTTACAGCATAAAGATACATTACAGATCAATATTACATCATAGATTATCTTCAATATGCGTTATTAGATAAGATCTAACAATAAAAAGAAAAGAAAATAAACAACTCGGATCAATCAATATCAGAAGTAAGCAAGCACAATGAGAGGCTATACAATCGAATACATATGCATTATAACGTGAAGGTGTATCTGAGGTCCACAGAAAAAGTAGATGACATCCAAGGGTTCCAGACTTTTTCAAAAACATCAACAGTATCTGTCCTGATTGCAGAAAGTCTTTCACAGAGAAGCAATTTGTTGACCCTATCTATAACCGCTTGTTTGCTAAGCGAGGGTGTACGCCATTTAAAAGCGACATGAATTCTTGCAGCCAGCAAGATAAATTGTGATAGCTTAAAATTAGCCATGGATAACCCAGAGGGTTTGTCGCCCAATAGACATTAGGAGATCGTAGCTAGATAACTACAGCTTAAGGTGGAAGCAATTACTGAGCAAATCTGATCCCAAAAACGTCCCACCACAGGGCAATTCCACCAAGTGTGTAGCATCGTACCGTCCGCATCACATCCCCTAAAACACTTCTTGGATACCTCTGGGTACATAAGATGTAACCTGGCTGGAACCATGTATGTTCTATGTAAAATTTTAATAGAGGTCTCAGCTAGGGTAACTTGCCAGGAGCCCTTCATAAGTGTTTGCGAACGCTGGAACCAAGTGGAAGCAGAGGACTCCCGTCCCATGTCGCTTTCCCAAGCCAACATGTAAGGAAGTTTTATCCCTCCTGGGTGAGCATCAAGGTATCCATACACTCTGGACAGGAGACCTTGTTTATACAGAGAATATATGGCCATTCTTTCAAAAGGGGTGAAGTCTATGTTCTGGGCTGACCCTACTAATGACTTCAAAAAGGAGAAGATGCTATTAAGATTAAAATGTTCTCCATCAGGAGGAGAGTGTTTCTCCAAGAAACCCCTTTTAGAATCTAAAGTGCCTCTAAGGAGAAATTTGTGTAGTGTGCAAAGGTTGTTGCTGATCCACCAGTGAAAAGACGTGGGATGCAAACCCGGGCGAAACAATGGGTTGCCAAAAATCGGGGTCAGCGGGGATGGAGTGGACTGCAACTTATATTTGAAACGTACTGACCTCCAGAGTATCAATGAATAATGTGATAGGAGGGATGTGCTACGGACGGTCGACGGCAAAGATGAAGCCGTCCATATCAAGGCCTTCCAAGTATAAGGCGCCATGTTAGACATTTCTACAGAGACCCATAATGGCTGCTTTCTCTTGTCCAGTTGTGTTAAAAAGAGCTGAGCTAACCTAGCAGCTCTAAAGTATTTCAAGAAGTCTGGTACTGATAACCCCCCTTGGGATTTATGTTTGCACATCGTGGATTTAGAAATGCGAGGTCTCTTATTAGCCCATATAAACTTCATAACATCCCTTTGCAGAGATTTTAAGTCGGCTGAAGGGACTGGGACTGGTAGCGTTCTAAACAAATACAGTAGTCTTGGAAGCACTACCATTTTGACTATATGAATCCTGCCAATCCATGATACCGGCAGGGAGGTCCAAGATTTCAGATCTTGTCTAATTTTATTGTACATCGGGGGGAAGTTAAACTTGTAAACCAATTCTGGTTTGGTCGACAATAACAAGTCATCCGCAAATAAACTCAGTTTGTATTCCGTCCCACCTATAGTCACTCCGCTAATGTCAGGGTTGCCTCTAATATGAATGGCCAAAGGCTCCATTGCTAACGTAAAGAGGGCAGGAGATAAGGGGCAGCCCTGTCGTGTACCTCTATAAATCCTTATAGGGGAAGGACTAGAGGTGGGAAGTTTAAGGTTCGCTTCAGGACAGGAATACAATGAATTCACCGCTGCAAGGAAGGGACCACTTATTCCCATCTTAGATAGTACTTTGTTTAAATAGACCCACGAGACTGAGTCGAACGCCTTTTCTATGTCTAGAGCCAATAGTACTAGAGGTATTTTACGTTGATTAGCTCCCTGCACTAAATTTACAACTTTTCTTATATTGTCTGGGGCTTCTCTCCCAGGGATGAACCCCACCTGGTCCTTATGTATTAAATCGGGTAGAATGGCGTTCAACTGCCTGGCTAATATGGAAGTGAAGATTTTGTTATCTAAATTAAGGAGTGAAATTGGCCTATAGTTCGAGGGGTTCAAAGGGTCTTTGTTGGGTTTGGGGATACACTATTGCATTTTAACCCATTAGTGCCATAATAAATTTTAGCCTTAAGGGCCAATAATATTTTCCCCCTTTGTGACAATATATAATATACAATACACATTACATAAAGATTGTAGTAGGAAAGAAAATGGTGCACGGCGGCACCTGTGATTAACCAATTGTCCTACCACAACCCATCCAGAGCTCCATGATCCCAGGAAGGAAGCTAGATAGGAAATAGAAGCTATCCCTGGGTAAAAATGACATGGTGATGTTAAATTGGCAGGGAAAGGGAGATATCCCTAATTTCGCCCTAGGCGGGGGGTACTGCTCTGGCCCTGATAACTAGATGTATGTAGCAGCCTAACAGCAGAGCACCCGCCCTGATAAGGGCGACCCTGTCAGGAACCTTGCCCTGAAATAGAAAGCCCTAGTACGCCCTGCTCCTATCTATCCCTACGTGCATGTTTCACCTTCAGAAGAAGGACTCATCAGGGGAAACATGGGGAGCTGAGCACAAATATAATTGGGATTCGTAGTAACGGCCGTAATGTAATGGCCCCAAATCTTCGGATCTCAAATGATAATGGAGCTGAGTCTAGGTAAAGAGTCAGCTCAAAAAGCAAGATGGGGGCGGTATTGTGGCATATGATGGTAGCAACAGTCCACCCTGACTAGGGGCCTAGTATGCACAGGCGATGATAGGCCTAACTTACCAACAGAAGCCACTGGTCTTTTAAAAGGAGCGCCATCCTAAAACGAGGCTTGGCTCTCTCCCTGAGACGCGGTGATCATTGATGACGTCACCGCGCATTGAACGCGCCTGGACATGCGCAGTTCCTCTGACGTGGTTGCCAGGTGACCGGGACGCATCTCCGGCAGCAGTCAGTATAGCGATCCACCAGATGAGCGACCGCAGTTTAAAAAAATGGTATTCAAGACGTTATATATAGATAATTTTAAAGCTGATGGCATCAAGCAAATATGAACACACACAGTTAGCCCATATCAGGGCCGTAGAGGGAAAATTCAAGATAGGAGTCGGCAGTCCACCTAATCGATGCTGCTGCCGCACCTATGTTATGTGGTATATATGATAATAGACAATCGCACGTGTCCAACTCGGTACACGTGCAGCCTATATACAACCTGAGATAATGTGAATACAAGGAATCAAGTTAAAGGACTAGATGAAGCAACTATAATTTAGCTTCTCATTTAATCCTAATGGAGACATGGTTTGTAAACGATAAGTCCACCGGGCCTCATGCTGTAGTAGAATGCGGTCCCAGTCTCCGCCACGTATAGGTGGGTAAACCACCTCGATACCTATAGCTTTTATGCATTTAGGGTTACCCTGGTGACACTCATGTACGTGTCTGGACACTGCAGTGTCTCTGCTGTTAGCAATGTCACCCAGATGTTCCCCTATGAGTCGGCAGAACTCCCTTTTTGTTTTCCCAATGTACTTCTTTTTACAGTCACAAGTAATCTTATAAATGACCCCCTTAGTCCTGCAATTAATAAAATGCTTGATAGTAAAGGATTTCTTTAAGTTGGTACTGTAAAAAGTTTTGTTACATTGGATCGTATTGCACGCAACACAGCCGCTACATCTGAAATAACCTTTGGGTTCGCGGTCCAACCAAGTGCCCTTTTGTGGGGCAGGGGTATAGTGACTTTGGACCAAGAGGTCCCTTAGTCAGTGACCGCACCAAACTACTTACCCCTGGGGGTAAGAAAAATGAGGATCAGAAAATACGCCTCATTACCACGTTTGATGGTGCGTCAGGTCGCGTGAAAGAGATCCTGAAAAAACACTGGCCTATCCTGTTAATGGACCCCGACATCAGGGAGGTCATTCATGACTATCCACAAGTCACTTTCAGGAAAGGTAGCAGCATAAGGGACCTCTTGGTCCAAAGTCACTATACCCCTGCCCCACACAAGGGCACTTGGTTGGACCGCGAACCCAAAGGTTGTTTCAGATGTAGCGGCTGTGTTGCGTGCAATACGATCCAATGTAGCAAAACTTTTTACAGTACCAACCTAAAGAAATCCTTTACTATCAGGCATTTTATTAATTGCAGGACTAAGGGGGTCATTTATAAGATTACTTGTGACTGTAAAAAGAAGTACATTGGGAAAACAAAAAGGGAGTTCTGCCGACTCATAGGGGAACATCTGGGTGACATTGCTAACAGCAGAGACACTGCAGTGTCCAGACACGTACATGAGTGTCACCAGGGTAACCCTAAATGCATAAAAGCTATAGGTATCGAGGTGGTTTACCCACCTATACGTGGCGGAGACTGGGACCGCATTCTACTACAGCATGAGGCCCGGTGGACTTATCGTTTACAAACCATGTCTCCATTAGGATTAAATGAGAAGCTAAATTATAGTTGCTTCATCTAGTCCTTTAACTTGATTCCTTGTATTCACATTATCTCAGGTTGTATATAGGCTGCACGTGTACCGAGTTGGACACGTGCGATTGTCTATTATCATATATACCACATAACATAGGTGCGGCAGCAGCATCGATTAGGTGGACTGCCGACTCCTATCTTGAATTTTCCCTCTACGGCCCTGATATGGGCTAACTGTGTGTGTTCATATTTGCTTGATGCCATCAGCTTTAAAATTATCTATATATAACGTCTTGAATACCATTTCTTTAAACTGCGGTCGCTCATCTGGTGGATCGCTATACTGACTGCTGCCGGAGATGCGTCCCGGTCACCTGGCAACCACGTCAGACGAACTGCGCATGTCCAGGCGCGTTCACGTCATCAATGATCACCGCGTCTCAGGGAGAGAGCCAAGCCTCGTTTTAGGATGGCGCTCCTTTTAAAAGACCAGTGGCTTCTGTTGGTAAGTTAGGCTTATCATCGCCTGTGCATACTAGGCCCCTAGTCAGGGTGGACTGTGGCTACCATCATATGCCACAATACCGCCCCCATCTTGCTTTTTGAGCTGACTCTTTACCTAGACTCAGCTCCATTATCATTTGGGATCCGAAGATTTGGGGCCATTACATTACGGCCGTTACTACGAATCCCAATTATATTTGTGCTCAGCTCCCCATGTTTTCCCTGATGAGTCCTTCTTCTGAAGGTGAAACATGCATGTAGGGATAGATAGGAGCAGGGCGTACTAGGGCTTTCTATTTCAGGGCAAGGTTCCTGACAGGGTCGCCCTTATCAGGGCGGGTGCTCTGCTTTTAGGCTGCTACATACATCTAGTTATCAGGGCCAGAGCAGTACCCCCCGCCTAGGGCGAAATTAGGGATATCTCCCTTTCCCTGCCAATTTAGGGATAGCTTCAATTTCCTATCTAGCTTCCTTCCTGGGATAATGGAGCTCTGGAACCTCTGGGTTGTGGTAGGACAATTGGTTAATCACAGGTGCCGCCGTGCACCATTTTCTTTCCTACTACAATCTTTATGTAATGTGTATTGTATATTATTTATGTGTATTAAAAGTTACGTTTTAGACTTAACATATTCCATATGATCGCCTTCCTAGGCTTGTTTTGATAGATAACAGGTTATCCAAAACGATTTTTCATCCCCTTAAAATTCTTACAATACAATGTACCAAACCAGAGATATGGGCAGTTAAAGCAGCCCCTCCCCCCCCCTCCCTGTCAGTCTGTAGGAGAATGAGGAAGCAGCTGCAGAGCTGACAGGCTGCAGGAGGGAAGAAAAATAGTATAAATATATAGAAATGTGACATCATCATCATTGTAGTGACCCAGATAATGAAATTATATTATTTTACCTGCGATTATTCCCGACTTGATTTCGAACAGTGATTTCTCCTGTTTGGCTGAGACTGAGACTAATGAGGTCATTTTGGTCTTGTTGAAAGCCTGGAATCTCAGCTTTCAAACAAAACCAGTTGCATGTTTCTCCATTCAAGGGATAGCAGCATCTAAAGCAGGCCTCCCCGCTCCACTTTCTGCCGGAGCTGGACTCAAGCAAAACAGTGGCGGTTAAATGGGTTTTCCAGGCTTTTAATACTGATGACCATACTGCGATCAGCGGCAGTTAACCCTTCAGGTGCGGTACCTGAGGGGTTTACTGCAGCGGATCGCTGCGCCTCCCCCCCCAGTATAATAAACATTGGTGGCGCAGTGCGCCCCCCCCAAACACCCCAGTATAATAAATATGGGTGGCGCAGTGGGAAGTGCCAATGAGGGTTAAAAAATTTATTAACTCACCTCCTCCAATTGATCGCGTAGCTGCCGGTCTCCTTTTCTTTTTTTCAGGACCTGCGGGGACGTCACTGAGCTCATCACATGGACCATTAGCATGATGATGGATCATGTGATGTACCATGTGATGTCATGACAGGTCCTTTGACAGGTCCTGAAGAAAGAACAGGAGACCGGCTGCTACGCGATCAATTGGAGGAGGCGAGTTAATAATTTTTTTCTTTTATAACCCTCATTGGCACTGCCCACTGCGCCACCAATGTTTATTATGCGGATCCATCTCACAAATGCATTGCAAGAACGAATCCATCTCTCCGCTTGTCATGCGGACAGACGGATCCGTCTTATCTTTTCACACATTTTTACCGGTCTGCGCATGCGCAGACTGGAAGGACGGATCCTGCATTCCGGTATTTTGAATGCCGGATCTGGCACTAATACATTCCTATGGGGAAAAATGCCGGATCCGGCATTCAGGCAAATCTTCAGTTTTTTTCGCCGAGATAAAACCGTAGCATCCTGCGGTTTTATCTTTTGCCTGATCAGTCAAAATGACTGAACTGAAGACATCCTGAACGGATTGCTCTCCATTCAGAATGCATGGGGATATGCCTGATCAGTTCTTTTCTGGTATAGAGCCCCTGTGACGGAACTCTATGCCGGAAATGAAAAACGCTAGTGTGAAAGTACCTTAAAATATTAAGTTTAAATCCCCCCTTTCCCAATTTTACATATAAAATATCTAAACAATAAATAAATAAATAAATAAACATATTACATAGTGCTGCGTCCGAAAAGTCCAAACTATTAAATTATTAAAAATTATCTCCTATGCGGTGAGCATTCGCCATTTTTTAGTCACCTTGTCACCCCAAAAAATAGTATAGGACTGTTCTATTATGGGCCGAACGTTTCATAAAATGCAAAATGCACGCAGCTTTTTTTGGAGTTTTTTTTTTATTTAATTTTTTGCGCTGTATTAAGTATCGCAATACTTTTTTATGGTGACAAAAGCGAATCAAAATTTTGGTATCGAAACAACCCTACGCCGATCTGATCAGCATAGCGTTGTCACGATACCAAAATTATGATTCGGTTTCGATTTGGCGACTAAAAATTTTATTTGGCTCCTAAATTTTTCAGTTCAGGAGCCAATGGCTACTAGGTATTTTTTTTTAGTCTGGAGCACTGTAATGTGAATTTTTTTTCTTGGTCTGGAGGATCACTTTAAATGGGAAATACACTCAAAATGTGTGTGTCTAACATATCAGAAAATCATGAAAAGATGATCCTGGTAATATCTGTGATCTTGGATCACCACTGATGAGAGATTAAACCTCTTTGGCACTGCTCATAGATTTCTGTTAAAGGGAACCTGTCACCGGGATTTTGTGTGTTATAGCTGAGGACATGGGTTGCTAGATGGCCACTAGCACATCTGCAATACCCAGTCCCCATAGCTCTGTGTGCTTTTATTGTGTAAAAAAAAAGGAGACTTTTGTATTACTTACCAGTAAAGTCTCTTTCTCGCTCTTCCTTGGGGGACACAGGAAACCATGGGTATAGCTCTGCTCCCTAGGAGGCGTGACACTAAGTGAAAGCTGTAAGCCCCTCCTCCATCAGCTATACCCTTCAGCCTGGAGAAGAGACTGCCAGTTGCGTGTCCAAGTAGTGAAAGATAACCACCAACCGGAAAAAAGAACTGTCTAGCCCCAACGGGGGCAACCAAGCCGGAACCACAACTGTAACCCAAATGAAGGGCGGGTGCTGTGTCCCCCAAGGAAGAGCGAGAAAGAGACTTTACTGGTAAGTAATACAAAAGTCTCCTTTTCTCGCCCATATTCCTTGGGGGACACAGGAAACCATGGGACGTTCCAGAGCAGTCCCAGAAGGGAGGGACCAGAACAAACTAGACCAACACCAGAGGCATCAATCAACTGCCGCCTGCAACACCAGACGGCCTAAAGCGGCGTCAGCCGACGCATGAGTATGCACCCTGTAGAACTTGGTGAAGGTGTGCAAGGAGGACCAAGTGGCCGCCTTGCAAATCTGCTCCGTAGAAGCCCGATTCCTCTGAGCCCAGGAAGCCCCGACCGCTCTAGTGGAGTGAGCGGTAACACCAAGGGGCGGAACCTTGCCCTTGGCGAGATAAGCCTCAGTAACAGCCATCTTGACAAAACGGGCGATAGCAACTTTGGATGCCGCCATCCCTCTGCGCGACCCCTCCGGAACCACAAAGAGCGAGTCAGTACGCCTGAAAGAGCTGGTTACCTCCAGGTAAATCTTGAGCACCCTGACAACGTCCAGGCGATGAAGCTTCCTCTCCCGTGGGTGGGAAGGGGAAGGACACAAAGAGGGGAGAACGATGTCCTCGTTCAGATGAAAGGCGGAGACCACCTTAGGAAGGAAGGAAGGGACCGGACGAAGAACCACCTTGTCCTGGTGGAACACTAGGAAAGGTTCCAGACAGGAAAGTGCCGCCAATTCGGACACCCTCCGAAGAGAGGTGACGGCTACAAGGAAAATAACCTTGGAGGACAGAAGTCGCAAGGAAACCGTCCGCAGAGGCTCGAAAGGAGAAGCCTGGAGCGCTGAGAGAACCAGGTTCAGGTCCCAGGGCGGTACCGGAGGGCGGTACGGGGGAACCGCGTGAGCCACGCCCTGAAGGAAGGTCTTGACAGGACCAAGGGGGGCCAGTGGGCGCTGAAACAAAATGGATAGCGCAGACACCTGACCCTTCAAAGAACTCAGGCCTAGACCTTGGGCCAGTCCGCTCTGCAGGAAGGACAAAACGGTGGGGAGAGAAAAGCGGAGCGGAGGAATCCCCAGATCGGCACAGAACCCCAAAAAGGTCCTCCAGGTCCTATAATAGATCCTAGAAGAGGACGGCTTACGGGCGCGGATCAAGGTGCGGACGACGTCCGCAGAAAAACCCCTACGTGTCAGGACGGTGGTCTCAACAACCACGCCGTCAAACGTAGGGACCCTAAACGCGGGTGGAAGATCGGTCCCTGAGAGAGAAGATCTTCCCTGGCGGGCAGCGGCCAGGGCGCGTCTGCCAGGAGCAGCATGAGGTCGGCATACCAAGACCGGCGGGGCCAGTCCGGAGCGACCAGGATCACCGAGACGCCTTCCGCCGCGATCTTCCGAAGGACCTTGGGCAGGAGAGGGATGGGAGGGAATATGTATGGGCGCGCGAAGCCTCGCCAAGGAAGAACGAGGGCGTCGGCACCGCAAGCTCCCGGATCCCTGGCCCTGGACAGATAGGCGGGGACCTTGTGATTGAATTTTGAGGCCATGAGGTCCACGTCCGGTATGCCCCAACGAAGGCAAATGGCCTCGAATACCTCCGGGTGAAGAGACCACTCGCCGGGGTCGACAGTGGTGCGACTGAGGAAGTCCGCCGCCCAATTGTCCACCCCTGGAATAAAAATTGCCGATAGGGCCGGGACGTGGGCTTCCGCCCAACGGAGAATGCTGGAGACCTCCCGCATTGCAGCAGCGCTGCGAGTGCCCCCCTGGTGGTTTATGTACGCCACAGCCGTGGCGTTGTCCGATTGTACACGAACTGGATGACCCTTCAACAGATGAGTCCAGTGTCGTAGAGACAGAAGGGCCGCTCTCAGCTCCAGGACATTGATCGAGAGTTTGGACTCCAATGGAGACCAAATGCCCTGGACGGATCGGGGAGGAAACACGCCTCCCCAGCCCAAGAGACTGGCATCGGTTGTAACCACCAACCAGTTGAGTGGCAGAAAAGACCTGCCCAGAAGAGGGGACTGTAACCACCAGCGGAGAGATGACCTCACCGGAGGTGATAGATGGAAGGGATGATCCAGAGACTGCGGCGATTTGTCCCAGGAGGAGAGGATCGCCCGTTGGAGAGGGCGGGAGTGAAACTGCGCAAATGGGATTGCCTCGAAGCAGGCAACCATCTGCCCCAAGACCCGCATGCAGAAGCGGAAGGACGGTCGACGGTGGAGAAGGAGACCCCGAACCGCCCCACGGAGGATCAGACGTTTTTCCGGAGGGAAGACGTACTTCCGCCGCTCCCGTGTCTAAAAGCATTCCCAGGAAGACCAGTTGTCTGGAGGGGGGAAGGGAGGACTTGGGGAAGTTGATGACCCAACCGAACCTCGCCAGAGTCTCTAGAGTGAGATCCACGCTGGCAACCGCTTGAGAAAGGGACGGAGCCTTGATGAGGATATCGTCCAAGTACGGTAGCAGAAAAACACCCCTGGAACGGAGTAAGGCCAAAACTGGGGCCAGGACCTTGGTGAACACCCGGGGGGCTGTTGCCAGCCCAAAGGGAAGGGCGACAAACTGGAAGTGGAGGTCCCCCACGGCGAATCGGAGGAAGCGATGGTGACACCGGGCTACCGGAACATGGAGGTAGGCATCCTGTATATCGATGGAAGACATGAAATCTCCCTGCTCCAGGGAAGCCACCGCGGAACGGAGGGACTCCATCCGAAACCGTCGAAGGAGGAGAAAACGGTTGAGTTTTTTGAGGTCCAAAATGGGCCGCACCGAACCTCCCTTCTTGGGAACTACAAAGAGGTTCGAGTAGAACCCTTGGAACCTTTCCTCTAGAGGAACGGGGGTAATCACCCCCCTGTCCAGTAAGGCTTGAACGGCCGCGGAGAACGCAGCCGCGCTTTTCGGGTCCCGCGGCGGGCGGGAGCGAAAGAACCGATCTGGAGGGAAGGATGCAAATTCGATTTTGTATCCGGAGGACACAATTTCGAGGGCCCAGGCGTCGGAGACGTGAGCCAACCAGACGTCCCTGAAAAGGAGGAGCCGGCCCCCCACCCGGGTGGGTGGGGGCGCGCCTTCAGGCAGAGGATTGCTTTGCTGCGGGTGTGCGGGCAGCCTGCGGCTTGCGCCAGGAGGGCTGCGCCCGAAAAAACGGCTTCCTACGCTTGTCCTGGGGAGGAGCCGAAGCGGCAGCTGTGGTGGGAGCCCCAGAGGCCCTGCGGGAGGACCGAAAACGAGACGCCCCAGGGCGTCCGCGGGGGGCGCCCCTGGCTTGGGGTTGAGGAAGATGGGTGCTTTTACCACCCGTGGCCTCTGAAATAAGTTCGTCTAGGCGAACCCCGAAAAGGCGGGAACCCGCAAACGGTAGCCCCGCCAAGGAACGTTTGGAGGCAGCGTCCGCTTTCCAAACCTTCAGCCAGAGCTCCCTCCTGACGGAAACTGCCAGGGCGGAGGAGCGTGCAATAAGGGCTCCCGCATCAAGGGAGGCCTCACAAACAAAATTTCCGGCCCGAATAATAAGCTGGGCCAAGGAACGTAGGTCCTGGATGGGGACGTCCGAGTCCAACTCCTGTTCCAGCTGCGCACCCCAAGCAGAGATTGCTTTCCCTGCCCAAGCAGAGGCAAAAACCGGTCTGAGAGCAGAACCGGAGGCAGCAAAAATGCCCTTGGAAAGGGTCTCCATGCGACGGTCCTCCGTTGACTGAAGAGAGGACCCGTCGGGAACAGGGATGGCCGTGTTCTTTGACAGCCGGGCCACAGGGGGGTCCACCTTGGGTGGGGAAGACCATGTGGCCACGACATCGGCTGGAAAAGGATAGCAAATGTCCAGCTTCTTGGGGTTGACAAAACGGGCGTCCGGGCGAGCCCAAGCCTTAGACACCACAGAGGAGAAATCAGAGTGGATTGGAAAGACTTTTGAGACCTGCCTGGGTCTGATAAAGGAGACGCTAGCTGCGTCCGAGCTAGGGGGATCATCCTGCACCTTAAAGGTGTCACGAATATCAGAGATGAGTTGACCCATCGCTGAGGCTAGCTTGGACGGCAGGGCCGAGTCCATTTCCAAATCTGAAACCGCCAATTCACCTTCAGAGAGCGAATCCTTTGGAGAGGAGAGGCTCGTCTGGGTGCGCACGCGTGGCGGGGAGAGTGAGGCCTCAGAGGAGGAGGCTCGCTCTACTCTAATACGCTTCTGAGAGTGCCTAGCTCGGGAGGGGTCACTAAGGGAGAGTGAACCCGCTGCAGCGGCAGAAGCAGTGGACCCGGAGGGCGCGACAGTCAGAGAGGCGTCCTGCGGGGTAGGTGGCCTGTCTATTAGGCGGCCCACGACATGAGTGAGGCTTTCCACGGCCTGGGACAGGGATCTAGCCCAGTCAGGCGGGTCAGAGGAAGCAGGGAGCGACACAGCGGGCGACTGAGGCTGCGGTGGAGCCCGGCATGCAGTACAGTGCGGATCAGACTGCCCCCGGGGAAAGGGTTCCCTACAAGCAGTACAGGCATGGTACCAAGGCTTGGCGGCTGCAGAAGGGTCTGACATGGTGGAACAAGATGTTGCACTTAAAGTCGGAGACCCCAAAGAAAAGGAACGGGGATAACACCCAAGCGACAGTACTGTGGCACGGAGGGGGTTAACAGTCCTACCAGACCCGGATGATGCAAGCGGCAGCGGTAAGGGGAACAGACTGAGGAGGCTGTGGAGGAGAGGCAGCAGCACGGAGATGAACGCTTCGGATCGCCCTGCAGAGAGGATTCCACGCAGCACTGTGAGAAGTGGAGCCCGATGAACCCGGAAGTAGCGGAGCGCATGTAGGAAGCTCCGCCCCCCCTCTGCCGCTCTGAAGCAGAGCCGCGCGCGCGCGGCAAAATGATTTTAACCCCCCAAGTGATAAAGTGCCGGCCATGAAATGGCGCCGTTCACGCCATGTAAGCGGCCCCCGCCGCGCCTGGATGTGGCAGACGGCTTGCTTGCATGCAGCCGTCCCCTGTAAAGCAGCGTCCCTGCCAAGGACTTGCCCAGATAAAAAACTCCCCTCCAACTATGCCCGTTCCGGGGGGGGGGGGGGGGGGGGGGCGGGAGGCGGAGGCTGTAGCAGTGTGGCATGTAGCAGTGGCCATGGCCATGGGGGACGTAGCAGCGGTGGGAGGGAGGGAAGGGGAGGGGAGGCTGGAGCAGCCACTCTCACCATCCGCTGTCTTCACCCTCAATCCGTCCAGCAGGGTCGCCCCTTCAGCTCCTGGCACCGCAGTGGCAGGAAGCCGGGGGAGGGACTTGGCGTGCGGGCGACCCTGAGCTGGCGGGACGCAGGGGAGCGAGGCTGCCCCGGTCCACCTTGTCTTCTGTGGGGGAGGCGGCAGTGCGGAATTACCGGCACTGGCGCAACTCAACCCCGGGAGAAACAGAGGGGTCTAATGCGCCTCTGTTGTCCCTGTAGGTAGAAAAAAACCGAATTAAAAACAACAAATAACGCAAAAATAAAAATCATAGGAAACAACCCTGCATAAGCAGGGGGTGTCTTGCCTCCTTGGACACTAAGCAAAAACTGGCAGTCTCTTCTCCAGGCTGAAGGGTATAGCTGATGGAGGAGGGGCTTACAGCTTTCACTTAGTGTCACGCCTCCTAGGGAGCAGAGCTATACCCATGGTTTCCTGTGTCCCCCAAGGAATATGGGCGAGAAACAATGATTTGATACATATGCAAATGAACCTGAGATGAGTCCAGCGTGAAGGAGCCAAGCATCGCCCCGCATCCTCCAAATCTCCTCCTTGCTCCCCGATGTCAGAAAGCTAGAGCGCCGTAATCTCGCGATGCGGGAGCTATCGCATGCGCAGTGTCGGCATAGTGTTCCTTCCCTGTGCTGGCATCAGCCTCAGGGAACGAACTGCGCATGCGCTAGATCGCGCATCGCGAGATTACGGCGCTCCAGCTTTGTGACGTCGGGGAGCAAGGAGGAGATTCAGAGGATGCGGGGCGGTGCTGGGCTCCTTCAAGCTGGACTGATCTCAGGGACAGGAATCATCTAAGGTTCATTTGCATATCTATCAAATGGTGTTTTTTTTACACAATAAAAGCACACAGAGCTATGGGGACTGGGTATTGTGGATGTGCTAGCAGCGATCTAGCAACCCATGTCCTCAGCTCTATATACAAAATCCTGGTGACAGGTTCCCTTTAAAGAAAATGGCACAAAACATTCTCAGGAAAGGCTCAAAGTTCCCGTAAAGTAAATCAATGTGCAGTGCCAAAGGGGTTTGAGTGATCTGATCTGTCTTTACGTGTCCTTTTATTCTGGAAATCAGTGAAGGGAGATGACCGAAATATTGAAGACACAGACTTCACCAATGAGTTACGTGTATCTATAACACATTAGACAATCATTTTCACTGTATTTAATGGTAAACTGTACAGTCATGCACTTCAAGGGAAGAAGAGCAGCAAGAAATACTTACACCGATTCTGGTTATTGCTCTTCTGCATCTCGGCAGCTTTAACTGCAGACTGGGCAGCAAGCTGTGCGGGTGTCAAGTTGTTTGTCTGAGAAGGATGCTGAAAAACATAAGATCATCACGTGTGAGAGGATGAGACACTGGATTAGTAGCAGAGCTGGAGCGTAGCTATCACAATGTACGAGCAGTGTATAATGTGCTGGAAAAATGAATCCAGCCAGCAAAGGAGGCAATATGGACAAACACAATACATTAGTAAGAGTTTTTTGGAGAGGGGTTTTGGGGCAGTTTTTTCAGCCAAAACAAGAAGTGGATCCAGCAGGAAGGAGACATGTTGCCTTCCTTTATATTTCCCATTCCTTTCAAATCCACTTCTGGCTTTGGCTCAAAATCTCCTCTAAAACCTCCATATGAACCTTCCCTAATAAGTGGCAGTTGGAATGCACCTCAGAGTTTTTGCCTTCCTCTGAATCAACAGTGTAGGATTATAGGTTGGACTTGACGAACCTCTGTCTTTTCCATAGAACTAGGTAAGGTAAGAGGTAACTATTTGCTGACAGTCTTGTGAGCTACATCATCAATTCTGGTTTTAGCATAAAAGTTATTCTTTGCTTTATAAAAAGCTATAAGATTTTCCAATATACTGTCTGTATGAATTGTTCACGTTACAAGATCTCCGCTTGCTGTCATGTAATAGGAAAGCTCATTGTTTATTCCCGGGGTGTATGAATCTGCTCTGCTCATGTGATGGACACATTGGTCAAGGTAATGTGCACACACTAAGGCCCCTTTCACACGGGCGAGTTTTCCGCGAGGATGCGATGCGTGAGGTGAACGCATTGCACCGCACTGAATCTGGACCCATTCATTTCTATGGGGCTGTGCACACGAGCTGTGATTTTCACGCATCACTTGTGCGTTGCGTGAAAATCGCAGCATGCTCCTCTTTGTGCGTTTTTCACGTAACGCAGGCCCGATAGAAAAGAATGGGGTTGCATGAAAATCACAAGCATCCGCAAGATTTTCACGCATGGTTGCTTGGAGACGATCGGGATGGGGACCCGATCATTATTATTTTCCCTTATAACATGGTTATAAGGGAAAATAATAGCATTCTGAATTCAGAATGCATAGTACAATAGCGCTGGAGGGGTTAAAAAATAAATAAATAAAAAATTAAACTCACCTTAATACACTTGCTCGCGCAGCCCGGCTTCTCTCCTGTCTTCTTTTTTGCTGTGTGCAGGAAAAGGACCTGTGGTGACGTCACTCCGCTCATCACATGGTCCGTCACATGATCTTTTACCATGGTGACGGACCATGTGATGACCGGAGTGACGTCACCACAGGTCCTTTTCCTGCACACAGCAAAAAAAGAAGACAGAAGAGATTTAGCAGACAACGGCTCTGACGTTAAAGTGTAACTGCCATTCGATTTTTATTTGTGTAAGGGTCCATTCACACGTCCATAGTGTATTGCGGATCCGCAATAAACCCGGCCAGCACCCCCCCCAATAGAAGTGCCTATTCTTAGGACATGTTCTATTTTGTTGCGGAGCCGCAGCCCGGAAGTTCGGGGCCGCGCACCGGAAATGCGGATGCGGAGAGCACATGGTGTGCTTTCCGCATCTCTTCTGGCCCCATAGAAAATGAATGGGTCCGCACCCGTTCCCGATATTGCGGAACGGATGCGGACCCATTTGCGGACGTGTGAATGGAGCCTAATACATAGGGTTTCAGTAATGTATGATTTCAGTAATTAAAGTATATTACACTGATGTTAAGTTGCTTGCAAAGGTCTTGGCCATGCGTCTGTCTAAAGTGATTCTGTCTATCATACACTCTGATCAGACTGGCTTCATGCCTCAGAAATCAACGTCAATTAATATTAGAAGAGTGTTTGCTAGTATTCAACTTCCAGCTGATAATGTTGGAGATAGAGCTATCCTTTCTTTGGATGCGGCCAAGGCCTTTGACAGCATTGAGTGGCGATTCCTGTGGAGAGTTATGGCGTATATGGGATTTGGAGATGAGTATATATCCTGGGTCCGGGTGCTATACTCTAAACCCGAAGCATGTATCAGGGCGAATGGAGGGGTGTCCCCCAAGTTCAGTCTGGGCCGGGGTACTAGACAGGGGTGCCCGTTGTCGCCTCTGCTATTTGCAGTTGCGATTGAGCCATTAGCCGCAGCAATTCGTAAATCAATGGACATCCGGGGGTTCCAATATGGGACAGTTAATAATAAAGTGGCGATGTATGCAGATGACACCCTGCTTTTTCTGGGAGATACTGGTCCATCGTTGGAAGCGGCTATGAAAATCATTGATTGCTTCGGGGATCTGTCGGGTCTGACTATTAACTGGAGTAAGTCGGCGATTATGCTGCTCGACGGGCAAGTGCAATCACAGACAGTCCGAGACAGAAATATTCCATGTGTAGCGACCTTTAAGTATTTGGGTATCCATATATCTCCGAGAATCCGAGACTTTGGGCGCCTTAACTTTGACCCGTTGGTTATCAAATTTCGTAATAAGACTAAGGCATGGTGTAAACTATATCTGTCGGTGGCGGGAAGAGCTAATCTCATTAAAATGGTGTTGATGCCCCAGCTACTCTATGTTCTACATAACTCCCCCGTCTGGCTGTCAAAATCCAAATTTGTTCCTATCAATGCTACTTTCAGGGAGCTCATATGGCGGAAGGGGCAACCGAGAATTAAGCTTGAAACGTTGCAATATCCTAAAACAGAAGGGGGCCTTGCAGTGCCAAACCCCTGGGTGTACTTCCTGGCTGCACAATGCCAACATTTTAAGGGGTGGATGGAACTGGAGTCGAGTGAGATATCGTGTCAGTTGTTTAAACATTGCTTGTCCTCTAATGACCTAATGCTGATCCTTGAGACTAGGGGGGCTGGAAAGAGTGGTCCGATGGGCGATTTTGGACACTTGATGCAGTCCGTATGGAATAAGGTCAAGCTCCTGAGGGGGGTTTTCGGCAATACGGAATATACTCCACTGTGGGGCAATCCTGTGCTGCCGGAATTCCTCTCCCTGTCTGAGTTTGGGGCATGGAAAAGGAAGGGTATTCTGAGGTTGGGCCATCTTTTGGAGGAAAAGAAGTTCATGTCATTTGCCAGATTTCAAGAGAAGTATGAACTGCCTAGAACTCACTTTTATAAGTACCTTCAGGTGAGACATGCTTACAACTCCACATTTAAAGGTACGACTATGGTGGCTGGGAGAGATGCTGCATTGCACCAGATTCTGTCCAGGGGGGCGAGGAGAGGTATGATTTCCTGTATATACAAGCTGCTGCTTGAGAAGTTTCTAATGTCGCATCCGCTTACGGCTAAAAGTAAATGGGAGAAAGATGTTGGCGAATTAACTGATGACCAATGGTCTGACATACTGGAGGCGATACCTCTCTCTTCCTTGAGTGAAGGACGTAAACTCTCGCAGCTGTTTATTGTCCATAGGGTCTACAAAACACCGTTTTTTTTGTTCCGTATAGGGTTCAGACCCACGGATGAGTGTCCAAGATGCTCTGTGGTGTCTGCAGATTTGTTGCATATGATGTGGACGTGCGAGAGGTTAGGGAGATACTGGGAGTTGGTACGTCAGACAATACAGGATGTTTACAAGGTACGAATACCCTCTGACCCGAAAGTGTGTGTGTTAGGATATGTCTCTGAATTGGCCACTGGGCAGGTGCATAAAATAGCTATAGGGAGAATGTTATATGTCGCTAGGAAGTTAATAGCCCTACATTGGATACAGACAGCGCCGCCAATCCTAGGCGAATTCCTAAGTGCGGTTGACACAATGCTGAGTTATGAACGGATGGTGTACCAGAAGCGTGGATGCCCAGCGAAATTTGAAAATTTTTGGGATCCATGGCTGTCGTTTCGACGTCTGAATAGAAATGTTTAAAAATGTGCCTTTGTATTTTGTAGGTTAGGGTGGGGTGGGATGGGGGGGGGGGGGGGGGGGGGGGGGAGGTTGGATTGGAACTGGATTAATACACATAGTTTGGTGCCCTTTTTGTTATTAGTCCTATGGATAATATGTCTCTATGTCATCCTTGTATGTATTGTGGAAAAACGTGTATTTACACTGTAAAATGTTTAATAAAAATGATCTGATTTAAAAAATAAGTATATTACAAAAATCTTCAGTATCACTGTCCCTACACATTACACAAATAAAAATAGAACGGCAGTTACACTTTAATACGCCTTACAGCCTTCTTGGCAAATTAGACGCATTGAAAATTTGGTGAGAACTTTCACATGCAAGGACTAAACTGGCAAAATTACATCCCCATGAGCCCTCTCTCTAGACACAGGGGGTCCATTCAGTGTCATATGTGTAGCAGGCGGGAAAACAAACACTGGAGGATACCGGGCCCCCAAAGGCTGGTATGTGTTAGGATATCTCACAGATGCCATTCACTGGCGTCTTGATCTCGGTTGCAGTGGTGCAAGATGTGCCAAAATTATTGATAGATGCATGCCATATAATAATTCTGGAGCTTAGGTTTCAGGCATTACTTGCACCAGAAAACTGAAGTAAGTAATGGTAAGTGTGTTGTGCTACCCGCCTGCAAAGCTCCACCACTTTTAACAAGAGGAGAAGCAAAAAGTTTCACGGTTTTTGCACAAACCACTACTTGCGCAAAATTTTTTAACTTTTTGAAGCCTCAATTCTAGAGCAGGTAATATGATCACAAACAAGTCAGCCCCTTAAAAAATGAGGCACATTGCTACAAATTAAACGCATAACAACTAAGAAACATACAAAATATATAAATAAATGATAACATAGGCTTACGACACCACATTTATGAGCATACCATGTACGGAGCCTGGACTTGTGGAAGCTGGTGAGAAGGGGCACTGGGAAGCTGGGAGGGCACCACAGGGAACTGCGGCTGGGGAAGAGGCTGTTTCGATGGAATGGCTCCCCCTACTGTAAAGGAAACACAAGATGTAACTACTGTATTATCAGTGCACAGAGAATATGGGAAACATGCAGACATACACACAGCCAGGGTTGGCTCCAGGTTCATGTGCGCCCTTGGGCGATAAATCTCAGTGGGCCCCCTTGAGGCATTTTTTTTACATTTACATGTCCCCCTGTGGCTCCCACACCGTATAATGACCATCAGTGGCCCCCATACAGTATAATAAGCACTAGTGGCCCTTCACACATTATAATGACCCCCAGTGCCCCCATACACACAGTATAATTAACCCCACAGTGGCCCTCCATTCAGAATAATGACCCCCAGTGGCCGCCACACTGGGTGTTATACTGTATGGAGGGGGCACTGGGGGTCATTATACTTTATGGGGGGGGGGTCACTTGGGGTCATTACATTGAATGGGGGCTCTGGGAATCATTATACTAAATGGGGGGCACTGGGGGTCATTATACTGTGTAAGGGGCCGTCAGAGTGTAATGACCCCCCAGTGGCTTCCTCACATACCTATCATGCTATATGCTGGAGCACAGGGGAGCCGGCAGTCCTGTCATTCACTAACCACAGCTCCCTGCGCTCCTTCTCTCCTCAGGCCCGCTGCAGCAGTCAGTGAGACACACGTGAGGATGTCACCCCTGGGCCGGGCCTGGAGGAGAGAAGGAGCTGTGCAGTGATGTAGCTAGAACTGACTGGGCCCCAGAGCAAATTTTAGTATGCCCTCCACCCCTTCACCCCCTAGTGGGTTCAAATCACGTTTTTCCTATCGGTTTGATGTATACAAATGTGCAGCACCCCACGATTTTGTATCCTGCAGAGTCCAGTAAAAAATACATGCGTTAACGTATATTTTTTTCTACCATGGAACTATATGGTAAACGGACGCCACTGTATGGCATCAGTCTGAGGCATCTGTTAACGCATACATTTTTGGTATTCATTAAACGGATGGCAAAAATGTGAGGTGAACCCAGGCTTAGTGCCAGAAAAAGCACCAGTACACAGCGGAGCAGAGAGGGGAGGCCGCCAGGTACTGACAGAGCGCACAACCTGGGTCTGGCGGTCAGGGATGAGGACTGTGTTTCCCAAGGATCATTTATCTATTGGGAAATACAGGGCACAGTATAATACACTAGAATCTACAAGTTTCACCCGAAAATAAGACCTAGCCCTATCTTGCAGCCCTACTCCAAAAATAAGCCCTAGATAATTTTTATATTTATGGATTCAGCAGCTCAGGAGCGCTCACTAATGGCTGCCAGGGTGGGCAGACAGGACCTCAGCGCTCTCCCAGCTGATCGGAGGCGGGCAGGAGTTACGATACAGCAGCGCAGGCCAACACTTAGCCTTCAATGAATCCGCTAGCCCGCTCATACATCGCGGCTGGGGGCTTGACTAAATGCAAAATTATGCCAGCAGCCGCGCTTCCATCTATGGTACCATCCGGGTACATCGCTGGGCGGCTTCTCTACCCTGTACTGCCGCCAGCCCGCATGTTCTAACTTACCCCTACCGTAGCTGAATGAGGCAGCAGGAGGATGTCCATCTCCTCTCTGCTGCCTGGACCTGGAGGTGCTGATTGGTGGTGAGCGTGTCCTGCTCCCTCCCCCACCTCCACCAATCAGCACCCTGTCATCTCTCACGCCGGATCTCCCTGGTAACGTACCGTACACATTGCTGCCTACGGGTTCAGGTCAGTGTACGTATGGTACCAGAAAGAAGTGTGGCATTGCCTGCCAGAGTACTGTACTGGTATCATACTGTAGCACTGTGCCACCCACTGTGATTCTACTGTATTTTAATAAATCTAGATTTTTTGCTCAAGCATTAATGTGTGATTCCTAAAAATAAAAGTTTTACAAAAGGTATGTTTATCCTGCTCTCCCAGGCCCAGACCTAGCATTGTGAGGCTAAGTTTACACGGCAAAATCAGCGGCAGAAAAACCTGTAGTAGATTATTAGCTGAAAACAGGTAGTTTTTCGTAGCAGATTTCAAATTTTGTGGAGGTTTTAGTTGCGTTTTTAGAAGAGTATTTGGTTGAGGTTTCTCTGCTTCCCCATTGCCTTCTATGAAATCCACAATCAAATCTGCTTCCAAGAAGTAACGGGTCAATCAGTGATTGAAAAAAACTCTATCATTTTACATTGTGTGCCCAAGGTGGAGTTTTTAACATTAAAGGGGTTATCCAACGTCTCCAACAGCCCCCCCATGTGCCGGGCCCCTCACAAGTAATATACTTACCCCGCTTCCGGTCCCCGCACCACCACTGCTGCTTCTCCCTGTACACGGGGGGAGCAGCAAATGGCAGGCGGGGACGAGCCTCCCTAGCATCTTGGGTGACGCTAGGGAGGCTCGTCCCCGCCTGCCATTGGCTGCTTCCCCCTCCTGACACCGGATATTTTCATCCGTGTACAGGGAGATATTTTCATCCGTGTATCAGAAAAGTGAGCATCTCCTGATCCTCACTGGGCAAGATAAGACCGCCACAGTGGATATACCGCAAATGTCTAAGGTGAGAAAACTGCTTTAAGGGCAATTCTCTGGTACAATTTTTGGTAGGGACAGTCTCTCTCCACAAAGATGAGCCATACAACTAACCTGGAAGGACCATTCCTCGAATGAGTATCATGTGGCGAGGGTCCTGGCTGTAGTCCTTGGGCTGTGGCTCCATCATACTACCCACTGGCATGGCTTTCTCAAAAAGCGTCCTCAGGGCTGGCAGCTTCCGAGGAGAAATAATGGAGAAATGGATTCCCCTCTGGCAAGATAATCAAACTGCATGAGAAATTTGACTGGCAATATCCTTCAAATAAAGGTTAGCAAATTGACATTTTTTTCTAAACTTATTAAACATATAGATCCTTTCTGTAGCTACAGCAATGCAAACATAGAAAATATAAGCCATCAAACAGCATCTACCTCCCCAATCTTCTGGACCAGGTTCTCCGTTGTGTACCCAGAGTAGGTTGTGCTCTCTACAGCAGGAAGCAAGTATGGCGGAGAGTTGCAAATTAAGATGCAAACTTTGTGCGTCTGCCCACTACGAGAGACAAATGACGAGTATTATTACCAAAGCACAAGATCCTTGTCATGTAACAAGCAAGGGAAAAACGGAGACAGGTTTCTATGATCACGCGTGATCTGCTGCTCTGTTCTGTCCCCTGTAGATGACATGTGGCTACTGCCATACAGTAATCCATCTCTCAAGCATTTTCACTGCCCTGATGTGTCCTGCCATAAGAGACCAGTCTGAATTCTGCAAGCAATATGGGAACCAAATGCATGGCCAGGACATTCAAAGCAGCTTTATCGATGATCCAGCTTCTAATACTACCAGCAATATGAAATGAATAGCTGACCATGTCATCTGTTTATTACCCGAGTAAAGGTTCCAAACAACTGGTTGAGTTTAGTCACTCATAAGGCACTTACATCTGTTCCCTCATCTTCTTGAAGTCGTCGAACAGTTGCAGGGCAGTGCTAAGTCCTTCAGCGATGAGGCTACAGCTCTCCCCTCCACCTCCCATAAACCTGCACAGAATTAATGACAGAAGATTGTAACATTTTTTTTATTAATTCCCCTTTCCATAACAGTCATTTTTCTATATCGGATGTATGGGTTATAGCTTTATAGCTGTTGGGATGGTGTGTGGTGACATTTTTTCATTAAAACTTTTATTTTCCGAGGGACATTTAACTTTACAATTTTTATTTATTGCTGATTTCTCCTGTAACTGGAGCGGACATAGTAGCCCTAGTTACAGGGGGGAGTACAGCCCCCAGAGAAGTTGTATAGGGCTGTACAACCTCACTGCAGAGCTCATCTGGGACTGATAAGACCCAACAGCTCACACAGACTCCCACCAATCACATGACCACTGGGACTGGAGCAGGAAGCAGCATCACCACTTCCTGATCTATATAAACAGTGCTTGCTGGGCGCTGTGTAAAGAGTGATCATGGTGGTGAAAACATGTCCCAGCTTTCTCCATTACCATGCAGGTGTGATCTCTTCAAGTACGTTTTAAAATATGTCTGTAGAGATGAAGGATGACTTGCTGGATGTATATAGTCAACAGGCGGTCAGGAAAGGGTTAAAGCGATACTAAGTTATATCGCTTCTTTATGTTTTACTACTTGCACAATAAAAAGCATTTTACTTTGCGCCACTTTGTGGAATGCATAAAACTTTTTAAACACATTTTATTCTGTACAAAAAAAGCAGCAATTCTGGCATTGCTGTTGTAGTTCTGTTATTTTGGGATTATAATTTTTTTTGCACTGTTCACAATGTGTGATACATAACATGCTCATTTTATAATACAGGTCAGTACAGATGCTGCGATATCAATTACGTGTAGGTTTTTTTATAGTTCTTTTTCACAACATTTCAATGAACTTATATATTTTTTCCTTTCAACAATATTCATTAGTCCTGCAAGGACACTTGAACATGCAATCATTGTATCGCTTACATAATACAGGGTACTACGCATGTTGGTATAGCCTAATAGGGGTATGTCAATGGCAGACATGGGGACCTCTGACTGCCATGGGCATCGAACACCACCTCATGATTGCATTAATGGGGGTACTGGTAGCCACTGAAGTGTTAATCTGCTGTATATCTAGAATTTAAAAAATAACAATTCATATAAATTCAGAAATAAAATAAAATTAAAAAATAAATACATATATTTAGAAATAAAAATAAATAAATAAAAAACTCTTACACGATGCTGTCCAGCCACTGAACAAATTCATAAGCACTGCTGGTGGGAGCGTGACACTGGACATAGGACTCCGGGGCACAGTCCACAGTGTTGAAGACCACAAGACTATACTGTGTGCCGCCATACTGAAACACAAGACATTACCAGTCAGCATGTGGATATCAGTATAATGACCAGTGACTATTTACAGCTAACATGTGTAACTCACATCTCCTCCAAAGTCAGTTTCTGCTGGAGGGCCACCGTTAAAATATCTGGAGAAAAAAATATTATTAATTATAATGGTAATGTTTAGAATATGCAAAAAAATAAGGATTTTACAGGTAAGCACAAAAAAATCCTTTCTCGCCGAGTTCATTGGGGGACACAGAAGACCATGGGTATAGCTGCTGCCACCAGGAGGCGACACTAAGCAAAAAATGTGTTAGCTCCTCCTCTTAGCTATACCCCTCCTGCAGACACTGAGCTAATCAGTTTGTACAAAAGCCGAAGGAGCAGCCAGGAGAAGCCAACAGAAAACAATAAAAAGGAAGAAAAACTGAGATGGGTCAGAATCAAGAACAGGAGGGACTCATCAAGGAGAGCCAGCAATGTACTTATAGGGTGGGAGCTGTGTCCCCTAATGAACTCAGCGAGAAAAGGATTTTACAGGTAAGCACAAAAATCCTATTTTCTCACTCGTATCATTGGGGGACACAGAAGACCATGGGACGTTCAAGAGCAGTTCCATGGAGAGGGAACAAAAACAGAACTAATCCAAGGCCGATCATAAAGGCCCCGCACAGAAATGCGGGGGAAGGACACCCAAAGAACCCTGAAAAAGGGACAGGAAGAACCATTCCCCAGAAGGCCAGCCAGAGAGCAGCTGAATACGCAGAGGCTCCGGCGGGGCAGAAGAAAGAACAGCCCAGGGAACATAAGTCACTGCTTAGGAGACTTCAGAAGAAGTGGAGAGCACACAGAATATCCACAAGATGGACAAGAATGAAGGCAAGTCAGTCACCGGAACAAACGGAGCGACTGCGGAAGATAAAGGAGAGAGAAACATAGCCTGGAACCAGAAGACTTCTAAGGAAGTGAAACTCAAGGATCAGAACCCCGGGAAAAAACCACCCTAGAGTCATCAACAGTCACAACATGGCCTGAGAAGAAAAAAAGAGAGGAATTCTACGACAGCTGGTAATAGGCAGCGTGCGAAGGAGCGGTGCAAAAAGAAACCACTAAGTGGAATACTGATTGGAAGAAGACGAACCGAAAATGGAGTCTGGATATCAAGGGCCAGAGAACTGCAGATGTGACAAGCTTGCCCCCCATGGTGGAAGAACTAGGGGGGCCAGAAGGCAAAAAAACAGGCTGCAGAAGAGAAGCACACTCCAGCGGAACCATGATGACCAAGTCAGGGCTAGAGAACCTGGATGTCAGGCATGAGAATGGCCCACAAGAAAAAATTCTTGAGGGAGTGAAGAAACCCAATGGGAACAAGGCAGTGGAACCGACTCAAAACACACAAAGAAATTGGGGAGTAACCTGGTAGGAAAAGAGTATCCTCCGGGATCAAAAACGTCCCCTTCAGACCTACGGCCAAGGGGTTTGCTTCATAAGAGTGTTCCCCAAGGAGAATGACAATGTGGTAAGCAGAGGCATGTAGAGCAGGACCTTAAATTCCATAACAAGAAAGGAGAGAAAGAGAGATAATGCAGCAGCACTCTGCAAACACAAATAAAGTACAATAATGCCATAAATATAGAAAACATTCTGGTGCTAATGCTACGCTTATTTAGCAAATTTGAGATTCTTGGCAAATACATTTGTACAAAATTATTTGGGCCCGTCTGCCAAACGTCAAGGTGATCTCTATATGATGGGAACCTAACACTAAATACTACCTGTTATGTGCCATAATGGCCACCATAAAATTCAGGGAGTGTAGGTTCCACATGCATGCTGGGTTCACTATGCTTTTTACCATTTTTAGTGCCACCTCTAGGGCCAGAGGAGAGACTCCACCTGAAAATGAGGTCAAACAGTATTGCAATACTCTACCTGAGAAGGAAGAAAAAACTGGAAACCAGTGCAGACATTCCACCTACTGAAGGAGTGCGGACGCTGAGTGTGCCAATGACAATCAACAAAATGAGAATGCTCCTCACAGGGATTCAAGGCACAAGGAAGGGTATGTGGTGTGCCAACACTCTGTTAAAAAATTCCAAGGACGTTTATGTCTTGTCAATTAGTGGGTTTTGAACCCTAGGATACTGCATGAGAGCCAGACACCCCATCAGTGAGCCACAGACCTACCTGGAAGACAGAGGCTGCCACGTAGGCGCCCGACACCAATCAATACAATGACTACCTGAGGAAGGGGATAGATTGAAGTAATCACAGTATCCAGTAGTAGTGCCAAAAGACCAACTATGACGGGGGATAAGGCGATTGTAGGTAATGTGTCTAGCAAATAGGGCAACCATGGACCGGGATGCAATGTGACAAGGAAGAATTGATAGTAGTCATGGTAGACAATGTTCAAGCCATTACTCCACCTAAGAAAGACGGATAATGCAATAGGATGGACAGTTTCCAGTGGTAGTGGAATTACTCCACCTACGGAAAGAGGGGAACCCGACAAGATGTACAGGGTTCACTGGTAGTGCAACTACTCTACCAATGGAAGGAGGGTAAGGCTACAGGATCTACAGTATGCAATTATGGTGCAACTAATCCACCTACAGAAGGGGGAAATCTGACAGGACGGATGATATCCAGTATTAGTGAAATTACTCCGCCTGCAGAGGGGGTAATGCGACAGGACATAAGGTATCCGGTGGAAATGCAATTACTCCACATAGGAAGTAAATAATGCGATAGGCGTACAGCTGTCACAGAAAATAATGCACTATAATAGATGCAAGCATAACATACGGACTAAGCCCTCACTCTATTGATAAAATCTGAGACACTTGGTCAATACATTTTGATCAAACACATCTAAGCCCATCTACCAAGCGACAAGGTGGTCTCAGTTCAGGCGGGTCCTACGCTACATCTGCCTATGCCGTTATGCATTTATGTTGAGGAGCGCAGACCCCACACATATAGTGTGTTGCTCCTAGTTACCTCCATGTGCAACAGCAACTGGTGGGAGGAGCTCATGGGGCAGCTGGTGGGGTGAAGACATGGGAGCGAAATTTTCACGCTCTGAAAGTACAGTCGTCGCCGCCCCCCCTCAAACACTCTGGAAGTGCGGCCTAGTAGGCCGCAGAATTGAGGCCTCGTATACAGGCGGGGCCGACCGAAAGAACTTCTGGTTGGGACGGCAATGCAGGGAGGGAGCAGGAGTGCCAATGGGGAACAAAGGAGGCCGAGAACGGGCATATCGATGCCCAGTGAAGAAAAGCAGTGGCTGCTGAAGGAGACATGCGACCGCCGGGAATGCACCACACAGCCTGGATAAAAGTGAGGGGGCTAGGGACCAGAATTGGGACTGAGGGCTGGTGAGTCACTAGTTACAGGGAAAGGGCCAAGGTTTTGAGAAAAACTTATATTCCTGTGTTTAGTTAGAGAACACAGGAGAAGGGGGGCCAGCAGGGGAGGTAGGTAATATACTTACCCTGACTGTTTATGCCCACCCTGATTCCATCAGTGTCACCTTCCTCAGTGTGCTGCCCCTTGGGGAGGACGGCTACACCGGTAACAGGGGGGACTTCAAGGAGTAGCAGATAAGGTGACACTGTAGCTGGCGGATAACAGTGGATTTGAGATCCACTGTTCCTCCTTTTCTTCCAGAGGTGGGGAACGAGGAGCGGGCTTGAGGACCCACTGGTCTCCCCCCTCAGGTGTGGGAAAACAAGTGGTTAGAGCCTGCTTGTAGCCCGAACCTGGAGAAAAAAAAAAAAAGGAAAGACCTTTGGCAGACCTGCAGAAAAACATATCTGCCTCCTACGGACACTAAGCTAAAACTGATTAGCTCAGTGTCTGCAGGAGGGGTATAGCTGAGAGGAGGAGCTAACACTTTTTTGCTTAGTGTCGCCTCCTAGTGGCAGCAACTATACCCATGGTCTTCTGTGTCCCCCAATGATACGAGCGAGAAAAAAGAATTAACCACACTTGAGTTGTCCATCCCTTATCAAATGGAAGCTGATTCGGTCCAGGTTTACTAGCCACATCTGGTCAGACATCTAAATGTAATATTTTATGGTGCACAAAACCCCAATCTCACACAGAGCTGAGAGATCTGATCTGAGAACAGGGGTTCCTGAGTCTCCTATCTGAGTGGAGCGATAGAGCATATGCGTGACAGACTTCGCTCACTTCTAGGAGACTGCTGGAGATAGCCGACCCCTGTGCTTCATAGTCCCATAGGCAGTGAGTGGAGCCATAGACCTATAATAACCACCCCACTTAAGGCTATTCTCACACTTGCGTGGTTAATTCCGGTATTAAGATCCGGCAAAGGATCACAATACCGGAATTAAAAGGATCCGTTTTTGTTTTGCACATGAGGATGCATCTGTTCCGTTAGGATGCGGTTGTGTGAAATCAAAACGAAAAAAAAAAAAACAGATCCATCACTAAATACATTGAAAGTCAATAGGTGACTGATCCGTTTTTTTAAGCTCCTAAAAAAAAAAAACTGATCCGTCACCATTGACTTACATTGTTTTCAGTGCCGGCTAAAAAAAAATTTCCGTTTTTATGACCAGGCAAAAAACTGCAGTGGTTACAAAACTGAATGCTGCCGGGACAGAAGACATCCTGAACGGATCTCTTTCTATTCAGATGGCATAAGGACTAAACGGAAAAGTTTTTTTTCTGCTATTGAGATCCACTGTCGGATCTTAATACTGGAAAACAACAACCCAAGTGTCAAAGTAGCCTAAGGCTACTTTCACACTAGCGGCACGGACCTCCGGCAGGCTGTTCCGTCGGGTGAACAGCCTGTCGGTTCCGTCCTGCCGCTAGTGACTGTATGCCCCCGGACTGCCGCTCCGTCCCCATTGACTAAAATGGGGTCGGAGTTCCGGCGGAAGCACGGCGAGGGGCTGCTGGGATAAAACTACGACATATCTGACATTTATTCCGGCAGCCTCTCACCGTGCCTCCGCACCGCCCCCATTGTAGTCAATGGGGATGGAGCGGCAGTCCGGGGGCACACAGTCACTAGCGGCAGGACAGATCCGACAGAACAGCCTGCCGGAGGTCCGTGCCGCTAGTGTGAAAGTAGCCTAACACAGGGACTTGGGGACCACCATGAAGATTGCACTGATCATGCATTGATCACCTATCCTGTGGATGGCTGATTGGATGCAGTCACTTTTTGCCTCGTGTGAGGTGCTGTAGTAGATTTCCTTTAACACACACACAAGACATAACTTACTCTATCGCTGGAAGAAGATAATGTTTCCTCAAAGACTCAAAGTAAGGTCCCAAATTAGCTGTTCCTTCTATGACAAAGACAACGTCAGATACTATGCCTCCATTTCCCTGGGTAGATGCGTCCATTGCTCGAACTGTTCTCTATGATCTGCAAGAGACAAATATCAGGACTGGTTAATAGCTCCATTGTATGCATGCTGCAACATAGCAAACAACTAATGTCTACACTTCAAGAGGCGTTTTCTTTCACACAAAAAAATAGAGGACCCTGCAGTAAAATGAGGAGACGCCGGCAAAAACTTCTGGTAGGTCCTAGCAGCAGAAACACTAATTGTCCCAGCAATAACATCTCCCATTGGCCAAAAACATCCCCAAAAATGTAAGCACTAACAGCAGGGTCTTGATGTACTGACTACCTGATTTCTGGGATTTGTGCACAGCCATGTTGATGGTCAGGGGGTCTTTGTTCAGGGAATGGGGGGGGGGGGAGAAATAGGGATCGACCGATATTGATTTTTTAGAGCTGATACCGATAATCTGTGAACTTTCAGGCCGATAGCCGATAATTTATACAGATATTCAGTGAATTTTCATTTTAGAAAAAAAAAAATAATCTACACAAATCTGCTGAAAATTAATGTTTATTGTTAACGTGTAGATTTTTATTTTGTAAATCTTTCTTTTTCATTTATACTTAATTTTTTTTTTTACTAACTTTTAGCCCCCTTAGGGACTAGAACCCTTGTCCTATTCACCTTGATAGAGCTCTATCAGGGTGAATAGGACCTCACATTCTCCCTGCTGCTCTGTGCTTTGTGCACACAGCAGCAGGGAGCTAACTACAGCAGCCAGGGCTTCAGTAGCGTCCTGGCTGCCATGGTAACCGATGCCACTGAGGAGGGGAGAGGGGACCCTGTGGCCACTGCCACCAATGATTAATACTGGAGGGCTTGGGTGGGGGGGCGCACTGCGCCATCAATGTTTTTAATACCGGGGGGGGGGGGGGGATGCACTGTGCCACCAATGAAAATCACTATCTCATTAATTTATAAACAGGAGGCGGGAGCTGGCTGCAGAAGCAGAATCACATAGCCGCCTCCTGACCTCTATGACAAGTAGCTGCGATCTGCGGTAGTTAACCACTCATGTGCGGCACCTGAGGGGTTAACTACCGCAGATCGCAGCTACTTGTCATAGAGGTCAGGAGCCGGCTATGTGATTCTGCAGCCAGCTCCCGCCTCCTGTTTATGAATTAATGAGAGGGTTATCTTCATTGGTGGCGCAGTGGCAACAGCCCCTCCCCTCCTCTTGTCCTCCCTCCTCTCATTGGTGGCGGTGGCAGCACAGGGGGGAGGAAGACACTGCTTCCTTCTCCCTGTGCTGCTGACAGCAGCGCGATCCGTGTTCTCGATTCGTTATCGGAATATCGACAAAATAGATGCCGATGACTTTCAAAATCCTGAATATAGGCTGATAATATCGGTAAAACCGATAATCGGTCGATCCCTAGGAGATGCCATAGGGGAGACGTAGTGTTACGTGGCGTATGATCAAATGAAAGGTCAGCAAAGTAAACCGTGGACAGGTCAGGTCCACCAGGGCGACTGTCACTTATCAGCTCGTCACTCTAGCTTACAGAGGGGGGCCAAAGCAAGGAACCCCCACCCCTCTTTGGAAGGCTACTTTCACACTTGGGTTGTTGTTTTCCGGTATTGAGATTCGGCAGAGGATTTCAATACCGGAACAAAAATGTTTCCGTTTAGTCCTCATGCATTCTGAATGGAAATACATCCGCTCAGGATGCATCAGGTTGTCTTCCGTTCTGGCAGCATTCTGTTTTGTGACCGGACACACAATCTCTGCAACGCCAAAAAATGGATCTGTCACTGGAAACAATGTAAGTCAATAGTGATGGATCCGTACTGCGCCGGAGCTCCGCCCCATTATAGTCAATGGGGATGGAGCGGCGGTACGGCGAAATAGCGGAAGGACGGATCCGACAGGGTGGACAGCCTGTCGGATCCGTCCTGCCACAAGTGTGAAAGTACCCTTAATCAGCTTTAGGCTAGGGCTACACAACGACATGCACAGCTCAGCAGACAGTATCACACAGGATAGGATTAGATACAGAGCTCAGCAGACAGTATCACACAGGATAGGATTAGATACAGAGCTCAGCAGACAGTATCACACAGGATAGGATTAGATACAGAGCTCAGCAGACAGTATCACACAGGATAGGATTAGATACAGAGCTCAGCAGACAGTATCACACAGGATAGGATTAGATACAGAGCTCAGCAGACAGTATCACACAGGATAGGATTAGATACAGAGCTCAGCAGACAGTATCACACAGGATAGGATTAGATACAGAGCTCAGCAGACAGTATCACACAGGATAGGATTAGATACAGAGCTCAGCAGACAGTATCACACAGGATAGGATTAGATACAGAGCTCAGCAGACAGTATCACACAGGATAGGATTAGATACAGAGCTCAGCAGACAGTATCACACAGGATAGGATTAGATACAGAGCTCAGCAGACAGTATCACACAGGATAGGATTAGATACAGAGCTCAGCAGACAGTATCACACAGGATAGGATTAGATACAGAGCTCAGCAGACAGTATCACACAGGATAGGATTAGATACAGAGCTCAGCAGACAGTGTCACACAGGATAGGATTAGATACAGAGCTCAGCAGACAGTGTCACACAGGATAGGATTAGATACAGAGCTCAGCAGACAGTGTCACACAGGATAGGATTAGATACAGAGCTCAGCAGACAGTGTCACACAGGATAGGATTAGATACACAGCTCAGCAGACAGTATCACACAGGATAGGATTAGATACAGAGCTCAGCAGACAGTATCACACAGGATAGGATTAGATACACAGCTCAGCAGACAGTGGGGCGGGGTACTGTAGATGTCACTGTTATAGTGGATACTGTTGATATCTTTCAACTACACACACAAACATTAAAGGGGTTCTGCACTTTGTTTTAACTGATGATCTATCCTCTGGCTAGATCATCAGCATCTGATTGGCAGGGGTCCCGGGTGTCGGACCCCCGCCGATCAGAAGCTGATGATCTATAGATCATCAGTTAAAACAAAGTGCAGAACCCCTTTAAAATGCGGGTGTAGCAAACTGTCAGTACTGCATATGTACATTTTTTCAGTCTCTAAATGTAAAGACATGTCAGATTCACTGACAGCAAACAGAGATTTTGAACTGGATCAAGCTTTACTCATAGAAAATCCTACAGAACACTGTGACCTCCTGGAGCTACAGCAGTGCACCCAGAACACCTTACATATCTGCCCCGAATCACAGCAAGCAATGCAGGCAAATAAAGCCATCCAGTCCTGCTGAATGGGCAAGGCACGCTGGGCACTGTAGTTCTCCAGCAGCCGGCCAGACGCTACAGTTGGTCCTGTACCTTTCTAGAGCACACCCCGTCCCATATACGCCTCCCACAAATACCTCGACTCTGCCAGGAGCTGTCTTCCTGGGCGGAGGGTGTGTGCCCCCTCTACCCGGGCACAAGGTCCAGCAGATGCTGTGCCCCAGTCTTCGTCCCGGAAGCTCCCTCTCTCCACACCAGTTCACTACCAGCGACACGCCGGCGCAGGGCGGCTAGAGGAGCGCCGCTTTGTATACAGAATAAGGCTTACACCTCTGGGATGGATTAGTGCTGTCTGGCTCACGGCGCTCTTTGACAGAACTCACACCTTATGAGGCAGTAGGCGCAGCACTGGCTGTATCTTTGGTGCCACCTAGAGGCTTGTAATGACATGACACCAACAATAGAACTTCCATCACTTTCAGTTCTGTATTGCTGGAATATGATCAAGTTTTTAGATGTATTGCAATTTATAAAAGTAACGTAAGATTAGCCTAATATATAAAAACAATGCAATGGAGTTTGTGATTCTGTACCATGGGTCTAACAATTGTTAGAATGCTCCAGTTCCCCATCTCATACCTCCCAACTTTTGAAAAGAAGGAAGAGGGACACTATTGCACACTGTGCCAAATTTTTTCCCAACTAGGCCACGTCTCTAACTCCGCCCAAAACATAACTAAACACCTAATCCCACCAATTCCCTTAAATGCCCTCATATAGTAATTATTCCCCCCTTTATGCCACCACACAGTAGTTATGCCAGCATTGTGCAATGAGCAGGACACTGGGTCAGTGGGGGTGCTATGCAGTGGGTCAGTGTATATGTATATAAGTTTGTGACGCCAGTTGCAGCTTGCGCAGGTACTGTAGCAGGGCCCTTTAAGATGTTATAGCTCATGTACCAGGTGAGGAATGCCAGAGGGGGATATTGTCTGTGTATAGCAGATATGGTAGTGTCAATGGTGTCTCCTACCTGTGGTACGGCTGGACTCCTGTATCCCGGCTCACATGCAACAAAATGAGTGTTGTTAATAGGAGTAATTGAGGAATGATGGAAATCCACACAGATAATAGGGTCCAACTTGTCTTTACTTGGTGGTATGATATGCAGCTTTGATCCATACAAGTTACAGCTTTAGTCTAGAGTCCCAGCAGGTTTTGGCAATATGTGTCAGGAATCTATATGTATTCTGCATCTGATCATACGCCTATTAGATCTGGCAGGTATCTGTCTTCTGCTCTGTCTGTAGTCTGCTTAATATGGGTCTGACTAGCTGGTGAGGTACTTATCTTCTCTTTGTCTTTGGATCTGTACTCACAGGACTGCTCGCAGGGTATGATGGTGGCTTCCTGGAGATCTGATAGTTCTGTGAAGGGCTGCTTTCTTTGTCCACAGCTGAGGTAAGGGACTCAGGCTGGGAAGGTTGATCTGGGGCCTCATCCGAGGCTTGGATCCTTGGTTGGGGTCCCTGTTTCTGGGAGCTCCTACTAACACAGCCTACCCCAGCAGGGGGGTGGCTCACACACTGACTAGAACTTTCCTTCCTCCCCCTGAAGTAGGATGTGGGAACATTCCACTCCTCCTCAGATAGGGGGAAGCTAGCCTGGAATGGTCTATTCCAGTCTAGGTCTATTAACTAGCTATGGTCTGCTTACATATTGCTGCCACCTGCTGGTGTACATGGAAATTACAGCAAATATATATATTAACAGGCCTAGAAAATGCACATTATGGAGAGAGTGATGCAAACTTATACCAGATGACAATATACATACACTTAACATTATGAAGCAGGGGAACAGAAGTTTAGTGACATACTTCAGGATGTTACATACCCCGTTACTTTAAGTGAAGCCGTCCTCGGCGTATGCTAGGATAAGAGGAATAAGCTCTGGGTACCAAATAAATAACGTGCTGCATGAATTACATATAAGACATTACATAAACAAAACATTTAACGGTTTCCTCGAGGTTCCTGCCCGCTAGAGTAAGGTGTCCGAAACACAGTTTCCTTCTCTTGGTATAACCAGGTAACCTATTACTGCACAAAGCAATACCTTTACTGACTGACTTTGTATATCGTCCACCAATATCAAAGAGAGCATGGGGGTGTTTTTACTCTGTAATCCCACCATTATGTAATGGAATGCCCGCAAATAGAAGGGTGGCTTTATCCTGTATTCCCTTCCCTGCATCATAGCCTTGAATAAATTTGGCTTATAGCACGATCACTATGAGGTCTATGAGGAAGCTAAATTATGGCTCTAAGGCTTGAGGCGCCTTACCTTAGGCAAACGCTCAGAAGGGGAGGTATTCGTCATCTCCGTGTCTTCTGGCTAGTCACAGGAGGAGGGCTTTTAATCCCGTGCGCTCCTGGAAATGAGACACCTCCGGATGGGAACAATCCGGAACATAAAACAAGCGGGAAGGAGCAGCCTAGGGCTTCTAACGATTCCCGAAGCAGCAGGGGTACCTGTGAAGTAACTAGACCTGTCAGGACTTACCACTTGGTCCTACCCTGGGTACCTATGGGTATATATCACCAGGTGTAGGCCATTAGTATTAAATGGCCCTATGATGACAGTCCGTATGAAGGGGGGAGAGAACAAGAGCTGTGAAAAGGCACACTTTAAGCAAGTTGCTACATTTTGGTTAAGTGCAATGGTTAAGTGCAATCATTCTGAATCGTGCATAAATTCACATTGTGGCATCTGGACGGATACTACACACAATGGGCAGGTTACTTAAACGTTACATAACTGTAAACTGTTACAATAGTGCAAAATTATCATAATAGGACAATCACAAAGAGCTCAGGTATCACGTTTGAGTCTTTTCTTTGGGTGCAAGCTTTTATGTTGCAAACATTTGATATAAAATAGTGCAAATTTTATTAAGTGCAAGGATAGGCTCAACAATAACTTGAGTCCGTATTCCTGGAAGTGCTTGTAGTTGCAGAATCCTCTGGAAACTGATAAAAGTTCTTTGCAATCCACAGGGCAAAAGAGTTAATTGTAATCCAAAGGGTTAAAATGTCATATAATAATAGCAGCAACAGGCTATCAAGTAACCTGAGAAAGGGGATAAAATGTTCAACTTGGAAATGAAGGGGTTAAGTGCTGATGGGGGGGAGTCCTTACTAGCATGACCATCTGGATGAGGACAAAACACTGGCAACCTGAAACAAAAGGGTTAAAACACACAACATGCCAACAGGTCCTCACCCGTCAGGTAGCAGTCCACGGAGTGGCTCCCAAACAATGTCACTTTAGATTTTTTTTTCTTTGCAGGGGACACCTTATAGGTAGGTGTCCAGCTCCTCATCGCTGCTGGAGCTGCTAAAATGCATTAGAGGTTGCTCTAGCCTCTGCTGGTAGCTCAAAGTAGTGTTGGTGGTGGTGCGCCACCGCCCTCTACCGGTGACAGTAGGGATAGGCTGTACCGACAGCCTATAGAGAACGCTGCAGTAGCTTGCCGCAGACCGGAATCCACAGCCGGTGCAGGTAGTGGCAGAATCTCTGGCTGCAAAGGCTCTGGGAGGCCTGGAGCAGTTTGTTGGGGCTGCTTCCAAGGAAGCACATAGGGAGGCATGAAACACGGCTGCACCTTGGGGTTGAATGTCAGGACACTGTTATTTATTTGTCCCACCCTCAGGGTTGGTGGTGGTGACAGGTCTGGAATCAGTGGCGCTGGTTCAGGCTGTGACCCCTCTCTGAATTGTAGGCGGCCATCGGGGCTTCTTGTAAACAACGAGTCTTGCCCGCAGAGCCTGGATCCTCCTGCCAGGTCTCTGGGGTGACGGCAGGGGAGAGTGGTTTCTGCAACAGGGTGACTCCAGCTGCAAAGAGTCCCTGCATGGACCTCATAGGGGTGTATTCCACTTGGTCCCCCACATACAGATTGTGTCTCTCCTGGGGCAAATAGTGGCGTTTCACTGAACGACGGCCCACAAATACCTCAGTCCCGGAATAATTGTCCTGGAGGAATCCCACACCTCGCTCCACCGAGAACCATAGTACTGTTCCGGTTCTTCTAGCTAACTTGGGGTCGCCTGGTTGGGGGTCATCGATCACCTGCTTCGCCCATTCCTCAACTGCCGACTTGTACTCCCACGCGGTCTAGGCGAAAGCAGTAATCTCATGCGGCATGTCTGGGTTCAGGCTGCGGAGCTTGGCGTAGCTGGGTGGCGGAGTGGAATCTCCAGCCGCCTCCGTCGCACCAAGATGCACAGACAGCGGTGCAGGTTGGGGTCTGGTGACGTTGGCGGGTGTCGCGGGACGCGATGCAGGCCTGGGCCTGACGGCAGGAATCGGGGTCTCTGGACGCGGTGCAGGGGCGGACTCGGAGCGGGCCTGGGCCTCAGGGAGCAGGGTTGCTCCTACCTGCTGTCGCGGCCGGGCGGCCGGTTCCGGTGTCCCCTGGTCACGATCCTGCAGCTCCATCTTCGTCTGCGCCGCAGACTGGATGCTGGTGACAGTAGCGACGGCCTCTGCGGTGGATGGCTCGACGTCAACTTCCATTCCGGTGGGCACGTCTTCTTCCGCGGTGGCACTTGAGTCGGCGGAGGGATCCACGGCCTCCGGGAACTTGATCGGGTCCTGGCTCTTCACATCAGGGATCGGGGTCTCAGCGACGACCTTCTCCGACTCCTCTGGGATGCTGGCCAGGGTAGGTGATGCTGGGTCTTTGGACACGGAGGGATCCACTGCCTCCGGACCGGCACCAAAGGTTGATGGGCCGCGTCTCTGTAATAGTTGGGAGACCTGGATCTCCAGCGGCTGTTCTGGGTAAACAGGCTCTCCACCGATGGACATCTCGTTCCACTTGGGACGCGGGTAGGCCATCTTTGCTGTCCTTCTGAACACACTGATCGCCAGAACTAAGGGAGGGGCGCAGAGGGTGGAGTCTTTATCACCTCGGGTCTCAATAACAAGTTCATGGAGGGCAGTCTCTCCTGAAGGGGCGTATTCGACATCTTCGCGCCTTTCTTGAGGGGGTGTCGCTAGATTTTCCCGCTTCTGGGGGGCGTAGACAGCATTTTCACGCTCTTGAGAGGGCGTTTCTTTATTCCTTTGTTTCTGGACATGAAGATGAAGCGCCATTTTAATGAATATGGCGAATTTCACAATGCCGAATTAACTCTTTCTATGCAGGAGCGCGCGTCCAGCGCTTTTTTGGCACGACAATACAAGTAAGAAAGTCAATTTTTTAGCGATTTTTGCACAATCTTCAGCCTTGCTAATACTGTGAAACATGCGGTTTAAGTCCGTTTTTAGCGCACAATTGGACGCAGTTCTGTTGTTAGGGATGGACACACAATTCAATCCGATCCTGTTCGTGACGCCACTTGATGCAATGAGCAGGACACTGGGTCAGTGGGAATGCTATGCAGTGGGTCAGTGTATATGTATATAAGTTTGTGACGCCAGTTGCAGCTTGCGCAGGTACTGTAGCAGGGCCCTTTAAGATGTTATGAGCTCACGCACCAGGTGAGGAATGCCAGAGGGGGATATTGTCTCTGTATGGCAGATATGGTAGTGTCAACGGTGTCTCCTACCTGTGGTACGGCTGGACTCCTGTATCCCGGCTCACATGCAACAAAATGAGTGTTGTTAATAGGAGTAATTGAGGAATGATGGAAATCCACACAGATAATAGGGTCCAACTTGTCTTTACTTGGTGGTATGATATGCAGCTTTGATCCATACAAGTTACAGCTTTAGTCTAGAGTCCCAGCAGGTTTTGGCAATATGTGGCAGGAATCTATATGTATTCTGCATCTGATCATACGCCTATTAGATCTGGCAGGTATCTGTCTTCTGCTCTGTCTGTAGTCTGCTTAATATGGGTCTGACTAGCTGGTGAGGTACTTATCTTCTCTTTGTCTTTGGATCTGTACTCACAGGACTGCACGCAGGGTATGATGGTGGCTTCCTGGAGATCTGATAGTTCTGTGAAGGGCTGCTTTCTTTGTCCACAGCTGAGGTAAGGGACTCAGGCTGGGAAGGTTGATCTGGGGCCTCATCCGAGGCTTGGATCCTTGGTTGGGGTCCCTGTTTCTGGGAGCTCCTACTAACACAGCCTACCCCAGCAGGGGGGTGGCTCACACACTGACTAGAACTTTCCTTCCTCCCCCTGAAGTAGGATGTGGGAACATTCCACTCCTCCTCAGATAGGGGGAAGCTAGCCTGGAATGGTCTATTCCAGTCTAGGTCTATTAACTAGCCATGGTCTGCTTACATATTGCTGCCACCTGCTGGTGTACATGGAAATTACAGCAAATATATATATAAACAGGCCTAGAAAATGCACATTATGGAGAGAGTGATGCAAATTTATACCAGATGACAATATACATACACTTAACATTATGAAGCAGGGGAACAGAAGTTTAGTGACATACTTCAGGATGTTACAATTGTGCCTGATTCACAGATTATGCCCAGATATGTGCCACCTGACAGTAGAGATGCCCAGATATGTGCTCCCTCAGAGTAGTTATGCCAGATATGTGCCCCCTCACAATAGTTATGCCAGATATATGCCCCCTTACAGTAGTTATACCCTGATATGTGCCCCCTTCACAGTAGCGATGTCCAGATATGTGCCCCCTCTCAGTAGTTATGGCCAGATATGTGCCATCTCACAGTAGTTACGGACAGTTATGTGACCCCTGACAGTAATATGCCCAGCTGTGCCCCCTCACAGTAATATGCCCAGTGAAGTGCCCCCTGACAGTAATATGCCAGCTGTGCCCCCTGACAGTAATATTCTGCCCAGCTGTGCCCCTCACAGTAATATGCCCAGTGTGCCAGCATTAGCCAGGCAAGGCCAGAGTTAACAAACCTGGCCCAGCCCTCTCTGGAGCTCAGGAAGTGGGCTGGCTCCACCCCCTGGTTCCAGAAGATTCCAGTCAGAGTAGCTGTACAGAAGGAGGAAGAAGGAGCTGTCTCCATGTGGTCCTCTTGCATATACTCCAGCTCAACCCCTGATGCCCCAGATAGCAAATAATTGTGCTGCAATTTTGAAAATGACTTGCTAAGCTATTGCAGACTTGTCAAGCTTCACAAGTATGTTGCAAACTTGTAGCAAGTCTGCTTTGCAAGTCTCCAGATTAACTTGCTTTTGCACACTTGCTGCAAGTTCTCGTTAAGTTATTACGCTCTTGCTAGAGACTTGCCAAGCAAATTTGCTGCAAGTTGAAAAAGTGTCAACTAGAACTTGTGCTGCAAGTTCTCTGCAAGTGTACAACTTGCCAGATAATGTGTGCAGCAAGTTAACAAGACTTACAATTTAACCCTGCCACAAGTTTGTGGCAAGTTATCCTTGCTATCTGGGGCCTTGCAGTGGCATCTCTAGCTTTCAATTTTTTTTGGGGGGGCACACTGGGGGCCAGGACAAAAGTAGGGGAGGGGCAGCTATAACAACGATACATTTACACAAGTATGCTTAGAAATGCTGCGATACTTTACCAAATACCTAAAACCGCAACAGGGAAGAAAAGTTCTGCTGTCTGTGTTTAAAAACAAAAACAATCACTCAGATTTCAACATGTCCTAGTTGCCTGTGGATGACACTTATAGGGAGGGGGATCTGTGGATGACACTGCTATGGGGGGGATCTGTGGATGACACATACCGTATATAGCCTCTTATGCTATATGTGTCATCCCTATTTATGCAGCACGCCAGACCTGCAGGGTATTGCGATTGTGAGGTCACGGTTAACGGCAAGCGAGGGTTACTCACAGTTCTGTAGGGAAACCCTGGGCAGGCATACAGCAGTGAAGGAGAGGTTGGCACAGGAGTCCTCTGGGGCACACTCTGTATTTAGGGACCAGGCCTGGTGGTGGATGAGGTGCCCTGGATGTTGCAGGTGTTTTATGTGCCTGGGGCAAGGTCCCTTTAAGGTTCGTGACGCCAGTGCCTGTAACGGTGGCACACCGATTGGTAGTATTAATAAGTGAGGTACACAGATGGTATGGTGAACCAAACTTTGCTTTACTGTAATCAGTTCAACTTTATACAGTTGGGTGTCAACTCAGTTCCACATATCAGGTACACTTCACAAGCAGGCTTTCACAATTATGGCAGGTATACTGTTTCCTTGCAAGATACTCAGAGGGTAAACAACAACACACTCAGAATCAGGCTGTACCTTCTCCTCAGAGATCGTGTACACTGTTCCTTAGAACTCCTGTCTGGTTTTTATCCCAAGGCCCGGATACCTCAATGCTGGCTTTTATCCTTGGTAACAATCTTCCTCAGGTACTCATCCTTGCTTTACATTACTACTCCTTCTGCCCTTCAGCTTACTTGTACTAGCTGGAAACACTGGCTCTGCTTGACTTGGTGGGAACTGCAGGTTTTCTCCCAGGAGGCAAACTCTTCCCCTGGGGTGAATCTTCTGAGCTAACCATGGCTCTCTTGATCAGCAGGTAGGCTAGGATCCCTCTACTAGCCTCCTAGTAACAACTAGAAGCCTGGGCTGTCTAGCTGCATGTCAGGAGAAGGCCCTCAGCTTGTCCCTGGCTGGTGCCTTCTAACTTGTCTCTGCAGACTCCTGACTCTGAACTCCCTCTCCCTGTCTGGGCCTGGACCTTTATACTAGGGGGTTCTCTAACTCCCTCTAACGTCTGGGATGTCTAACTGCACCCAACTAGGCCTGCTATTGCATATTACAGGGGAACATTGCATATAAAAATACATTATAAAATACATAAGATGCACAATTAAATATAACATTCCTGTCCCTTGTGAGTAGGAGTAACGCACACACCAATTGACCCTTGTGTAGTGCCCACGCCTATCTAGTGGGACACTACATACCACCACGCTATAACGTCGCCCGACCTCGGCGCAACATGGAGGGGCCCTGCCCAGCTGGATACTGCATCTGAAAAAGAGAAAACGCAAAGCAGGAAAATTTTCATCTACATTTGCAGAAGCACATTATATGCATAAATCAGGCAGTTCCACTGGCTTAGGAACAAGTGACGGTGAAAAGGGGCGTCGTTCTCTTCTCTCAGGAAAATGTGAGGGAACAGGGGCGCTGACCTGGCACAGCGTAGCATTATTACCAGGATAGTCCATAAGTGCAAATTGTCCTTAATAGAACAGCAGAAAAATGTAAACAATTTAAAAGTTCTTGGAGGCTCAAGGAACAAATATGAGTCCGTACCCAGGTTCCTTTCTTATTTAGAGTGAGTGTCTTTCACCAGCAAGGCAAGGTAGCAAATCACAGAGGCTCGCTTACAGTGGAGTCCATCTCTGGGCACATTTCTTTAAAAGAGCAAAAATCTCAGAGGCTCAGGTACTTTTGAGTCTATCACTGGGCACGTTTCCTTAGAATTAGGTTGCACAATAAAATGACAGCACATAAAAGATAGCCCACCCTTTCAAATGGCATAATATAAAAACAAGTGCTGTAATACCCTTAATCAACCTGAAAAGGGGGTTAAAGGGTTAAAGGTGCAACAAAAATAGGCACAACTTGGTGTGAGATCGTAGAAGCAGGCAGGAGGTCCTGTAAACAAGATGGTTTTGCTGACATTTTTATTTCAGTGGGTGACCACTACCACTGAGCCGTGGGTAACTGGCAGCAGCAACAAAGGACCAAAACAAAGGACTCCTGTCCTGAAAGGGTTAAATTTTCAGAAGTAATCCCTTGGCAAAGCAAACAAATCAAGGGCCTAGCAGGCTAATTCACAGGGGCATATCATAATCACCTGGCTCTGCTGGCAAATGAGGCCGGTAATAATCCTCCACAGGCGGATGTGCCCACAACACGGTATTAGGGGGCAGCTGCAGCATGAAGGGACCCCTAATAGGTATTGGCCCCATAGGCCTAGGGGTGATGACAGTTGCTGACCGCACCGGTGCAGGGATAACAATCGCAGGTTGTGCTTGCCTAGGTACCGCCGCCGCAATCGGTCCGGTGGGCTCTGCGCAGCAAGTCACAGGGTGAGAGGGCCTTCTTGGGGGCCTCGACACAGCTGTGGTAGCAGAAGGTGGCCGGCGGGTAGGGACAGGCACCCTTACCTCTTCCTTCTTAGGCGGCGTCTGGATCCTGGCGGTGGCAATCTTGCGTAACTCCCGCAACTTCTCCTCCAGACGGACGATCTGGTCGTCGAGGCTCTCGGTCTCAGGATCGCTGTCCTCCGCTGTCGCCGCCGGCACAGGTACAGTAGATGGTGCATCGGACGCAGCCGCTGCAGGCTCTGGTGGCGCATCAGGTCTCTTACCCTTCCGGATATTCTCCAGGGTAACGCGGAGTCCTTTCAGATTCTCCATTTCTTGAATTGTTTTCTCCCGGCGAGGCAGCTCAGGGGACGGATAGGGGCTCACTCATTTCTCCAACACTGTGGGCTGCCAGAAAACATTCGGGCCAATGAAAGAGCCCCGCTCTTGGAATGCATGATGGGCCGGTTCTGGAGAGCGCGCTGGTTTGCGCTCGCAGCCAGAGTAGTCCTCACCTGCCTCCCAGTCCTCCGGTTCTTTCTTGGGACGGGTCACGGCAGTAGCATATGGGCCTCGCAGGCTCTCGGCTGGGGTGAATTCCACTTCCTCTCCCTCGCGGAGGTTATGCATATGCTCGGGGAGGTAACCCCGCTTGACGGATCTCCGGTTTACGTATAAGTCTCTGCCGGTAGTATAGTCTTGTATGAACCCGTAGCCACGGTTCTTATCGAAGGCCACAACCAACCCCTTTCTCCTTTCCAGGCGGGGTTGGGCGTTAGTGTGGCGCTCGTGAACGGTCTTTGCCAGTTCTTCGTAGTATATCTTGGTCTTGGTATTTTTCTTTATGGCGGCCTCCCCGATCTCTGCCATTAACGCTGACCACTTGAACGAGGGCTGAAAGAAGTCCCTCCAGGAGCCATAGTAGTTCTCCGGTCGCGTCCCCAGTGGCGGGCAGGCGGGCTTCTCCGGTCCCGGAGAGTAGGCCGGTGGAGCGTCCTCTGGCTCTACACCAATATCATCCATTTCCAGCAAATCAGGCGCAGACATCCCAGCAGAGCAGTCTTCACTCTGCAACATGCTCGATCCTTCTCTGGAGAGCGACAGGGTGGCGCCAATAAGTTCAGACAGATCCTCCCAGTGCAGGCCGCCCCCCAGGTACTCCAGTATGGGGGAGGCGGAGTCCATTTCTGCAGACATGCAAATGTCCAGACAGGGCGGTGGCGCCGACATTGAGCCTTTTCCCGCTCTTTTCGGCAAAAAGGCGCCAACTTTTACCGCCAGTTCAGGATGAAGATGACGCAGCAGTAAATTCAAGCAAGCTCAGCGGCCATCTTTAGCAAAAACGCTGTCTATTCACTGACAGCAAGCGGTGGCTTAAACAAGCAGCAAACAGTCCAGAAAACACTATTTTCACACCGCTACTTAGGACAGTCTTTTGGGCCCAGCAATTTTCAATAAAACAATTAGGGCTTGTCACTTTAAGGCAGTCTTTAGCACACAGTTTTATATCCGCAATGGCGCAGGAATGTTCCGTAAATCCTGTTCGTGACGCCAATTTATGCAGCACGCCAGACCTGCAGGGTATTGCGATTGTGAGGTCACGGTTAACGGCAAGCGAGGGTTACTCACAGTTCTGTAGGGAAACCCTGGGCAGGCATACAGCAGTGAAGGAGAGGTTGGCACAGGAGTCCTCTGGGGCACACTCTGTATTTAGGGACAAGGCCTGGTGGTGGATGAGGTGCCCTGGATGTTGCAGGTGTTTTATGTGCCTGGGGCAAGGTCCCTTTAAGGTTCGTGACGCCAGTGCCTGTAACGGTGGCACATCGATTGGTAGTATTAATAAGTGAGGTACACAGATGGTATGGTGAACCAAACTTTGCTTTACTGTAATCAGTTCAACTTTATACAGTTGGGTGTCAACTCAGTTCCACATATCAGGTACACTTCACAAGCAGGCTTTCACAATTATGGCAGGTATACTGTTTCCTTGCAAGATACTCAGAGGGTAAACAACAACACACTCAGAATCAGGCTGTACCTTCTCCTCAGAGATCGTGTACACTGTTCCTTAGAACTCCTGTCTGGTTTTTATCCCAAGGCCCGGATACCTCAATGCTGGCTTTTATCCTTGGTAACAATCTTCCTCAGGTACTCATCCTTGCTTTACATTACTACTCCTTCTGCCCTTCAGCTTAGGCTACTTTCACACCTGCGTTCGGGGCTCCGCTTGTGAGATCCGTTTGAAGGCTCTCACAAGCGGCCCCGAATGCATCCGTCCAGCCCTAATGCATTCTGAGTGGACGCGGATCCGCTCAGAATGCATCAGTCTGGCGGCGTTCAGCCTCCGCTCCGCTCAGCAGGCGGACACCCGAACGCTGCTTGCAGCGTTCGGGTGTCCGCCTGGCCGTGCGGAGGCAAGCGGATCCGTCCAGACTTACAATGTAAGTCAATTGGGACGGATCCGTTTGAAGATGACACAATATGGCTCAATCTTCAAACGGATCCGTCCCCCATTGACTTTCAATGTAAAGTCTGGACGGATCCGTCTGAAGCTACTTTCACACTTACAATTTTTTCTAAACTATAATGATAGTGGGCACAGAAGTTATACTGAATGCCCACCATGGTGCCATTGAGCATTAGTTTAAGGGTTAATTTATTTATGTCTTTACTATTTTCCCGCCTTTTGTATTTTAATATACAATTCCCTTTACATTTTCTGAGGTAATTCTAAGTGAGGATTCTGATTGGTACCTGGTTGCTCACCTGTTGCTGAGGTACCTGTTTTCTGCCTCTTCCTGATTGGTTGTGGTTATTCTTGGGCGGGAAAATTGAATATTTAAAGAGGATCGCAGCAGGTCCGCAGCCTGTCCGCCGCGGAGCTTGGATGAAGAGGACGTCGTAGCCTGGAGGCAGAGGTCGTCGTCTGAAGCCCTGGTATATTGCCGGCGTAGCTGCAAAAGAGCTATTTGCTTCGTCGGCATCTCCAGGCGGAAGCGAGCGGCAGAGGGGCAGTAGCCGAATATAGCTGTAAAGAAGCGGAGAAGTAGCGGCGGACTGAAGAATATTAAAGAAAGCGGAGTCAAGTAGCAGTGTGGCGTTTGAAGGAGCGAAGCAGCGCCGAGGCAAGAGGTTCAAGTAGCCGAAGATTCTGAAGTAGAGTCCGCTTACTGTCCAGCTAGAAAGAAAGCCAGAACTTACCGTTCCTGATGGAAGAGCTCCTGCAGAGACTGATTCATCGCGCCGAGTCAAGAGGAGGGGAGGCGTGGCTTCAGCGATGTTTGGAGGACGGCTGCTCGGCTGAGGAAGAAGATGCGCGTTCACGTGACGTCGCGCGGCGTGATGACGTCAAGGAAGAAGCGACGGCGTCTGTGATGTCATCAAGAAGCGCGTCCCAGTGCGCTGAATCGCGTTCTTCAAAACGGATCAAGCGGCCGAAGAGGGCTTATTCGCCACCAGAAGCAAGTTCCAGGAAAGGTAGCAGTGTGCGCTCCTCCTCCAGATGTGCGGTATCGCAACCTGGGGTTTTGAGTAGAGCGCAACTGCCGGCCTCCAGCGCCCCCAGCATGGACCAAGGACCGGAGACTGGTGAGGAGATATGTGGGCAGAGCTTTGCTTTGCCCACCAACATAGGAAATAATGATAGTAAATTGTTAATTAGCTTAGCTAAATTGTTTTCTGAATGGGCTGCAGCTAGTGCGCCTGTTACAGTAGATCAGCCTGCGTCAGTGTGGAAGGATATTTCAGCTGATGCAGGTGCTGATATTGTGATCAGTAATAAGTCAGCTAATAGTTTAGTTTTAGATAATGGAGCTGGCATAAGTGAGACCTGTTTAAAGGAAGCGTTGACATGTGACGGCTCTCCTTTGGGGTTTCATTTATCTCAGTCGGTTAAGGAGAAAATTTGGAGGAGGGAGTACATTGATATTTTATCGTTGCTCCCTTCTGCAAAGGATTCATTTAAAATTGAGAAGAAATCATTTGAGAAGGAGGAAGATAGGAAGAGGGTTGCGCCAAGATCTTTTAATAATTGGCTACAGGCCTTTTTCATCTATTCTTCAGTATTTTGCGCAAAGCATCCTAATAGTAGTGTTGGTCTGTTTCAGCATATGGACTCCATTTTAGAGGCTTACCGCAATTTTGGGGGCTTCGCATGGTTTACATATGATGAAACTTTTCGTCAGAAATTAGCGGTACATAGTAACATGAGTTGGGGATCTAAGGACGTGGGTCTTTGGCTTAGTTTAATGTTGCCGCAAAAAAGTGGTTTTCAGGTTAGGTCTAATTCAATGGTGTCTGGTGCTGTTGCGAAAAAAGGTGTTTGTTTCGCATATAATGAGTCAGCGTGCAGATGGTTGAACAATTGTAGATACAGGCACGAGTGTTCATTTTGCTCGGGCGCACACCCTGTTTTTCGGTGTTTTAAGAAATCTAACCAAACCGCTGTACAAAATCAATCAAACAGAGATTTTTCAAAAAGCGCAGACACCAGTGAAATGGGAAAAAATGCTTCCATGGCTAGATTTGTTTCCAGACCGTCTGAAGGCGGAGCTAATTCATAGAGGTTTTGTTAATGGTTTTTATGTACCTAAATTTACTGGGAAAGGTTGTTTAATAAATGATAATTTGCCATCAATTAGGAAGCATTTAGATATTGTTGAGGATAAGATTGTGAAAGAGTTGAGAGAAGGTAGGATAGCTGGCCCTTTTGATTCCCCCCCTTTTTCTGATTTTAGGGTTTCTCCTTTGGGAATTGTACCAAAGAAAAATCCTAATGAGTTTAGATTGATCCACCATTTATCATATCCAGCTAAAGAGTCTTTGAATGATTCTTTGGACAAGGATATAGCGTCGGTAGCTTATACTTCTTTTGATGATGCTGTTTCTCTTATACGTACAGTTGGGGAAGGGTGTTTTATGGCAAAGGCAGACATTAAGGCCGCTTTTCGTCTTTTGCCAGTAGATCCAATAGGTTTTAATTCATTAGGTTTTCAGTTTAACGGTCAATTTTTCTTTGATAAATGTTTACCAATGGGGTTTTCTTGGTCTTGTTTTTACTTTGAGTCATTTTCTTCCTTTTTGAACTGGGTTGTTATTAAAGAGTTGGGTTCTATGAACGTTATACATTATTTAGATGATTTTTTATTTGTTGGTAATTTTAGTGATTGTTCTCGTTTATGTGAAGGATTTTCACAAATTTGTCAGTATTTTGGTATTCCATTAGCACAAGAGAAATCAGTAGGGCCTGGTCAGGTGATCGAGTTTTTAGGTATTATAATTGATTCCGTTAATATGGAAGTCAGGTTGCCTATGGAGAAAATTGAGAAAGCGAGATTGTTAATTAAGAAAATTGTTTCAGTAAAGAAAGCTCAGCTGAAAGAAGTGCAGAGCTTATTAGGTGTACTGGCTTTCGCGTCAAGAGTCATTCCAGTAGGTCGTGTCTTTTCCCGGAGGTTATATATGGCGACGAAAGGGTTAAAATCTCCATATGCTCATGTTAGGATAACCAGAGTTCTTAAAGACGATTTAGCAGTGTGGGATGAATTTCTAGTTCATTTTAATGGTCGTTGTGCTTGGCAGGAAGAATTCCGGGAGGCAGGCTCATTAGGTTTATTTACGGATGCCTCAGGTTCATGGGGGTACGGTGCATTTTTGAATGGCCAGTGGTCTGCTGAACCATGGCCGGATTGGTGGGTTGAGTTAGGTTTGAATAAAAATTTAGTGTTGTTAGAATTGTTCCCTGTAGTGGTTTCATTGGTAATTTGGGGTAATGTGTTTAGGAATAAGAGAGTTTTAATTTTTACTGATAATAAGGGTGTGCTATTTGCAATTAATTGCTTGTCTTCTCATTCAGAAGTAGTTGTTAGATTGTTACGTTATTTGGTTTATTGTTGTTTAGAGCTTAATGTTTGGTTGAAAGCTAAATATATTCCTAGTAAAGATAATAAAATAGCTGATTCACTTTCCCGCGCACAGTGGGAAAGATTCTTTTATCTAGTACCACAGGCAGAGAAAACTGGAATTCCGTGCCCAAAGCGAGTTTGGAATCTTATCCGGACGTAATCAACAGTTTTATTAAGAAGTCTGTAGCTCCGCGTACATGGGAAGTATACTCATTAGCGTGGAAGAGATGGTGTCAGTTTTGTATAGTTTTTAATCTTTCATGTTTTAATTGTGATTTGGATGTATTTTTTCAGTTTCTTTGTTCTTTGTTAGATAAAGGTTTCAGTTATTCAGTTTTACATTCATCAGTTGCAGGTGTGTCGTTCTTTTATAAAGTAGCTGGTTATCAGTCGTTTTCAAATCAATTCATAGTGAGACAATTTTTGAAAGGTGTTAGAAGGTCATTTATAAAAGCTGATGTTAGACGACCAATCACTTTTGAGTTACTCGGGTCTTTAGTGTCAGTATTAGAAGGGTGTACATATTCAATTTTTGAAGCGATTTTATTTAAAACTGCTTTTGTGGTGATATTTTTTGGGGCACTGCGAATAGGAGAGTTAGTAGCAGCCAATAGAAGGTCTGTGTCGCCACTAGAGGTTAGCGATGTTAAATTATTTGTTAATTCAGTTGAAATTTTTATTAAAAAATCAAAAATGGATCAGCTGGCGAGAGGCACATGGATTAAGTTAGCTATGTTGAACGAATCACGGCTGTGCCCAGTTAAAACAGTGGGTGATTTTCTCAGAGTTAGACCTCAGAACAAAGGGTCATTTTTAATTCATGAGGATGGGTCAGTTTTAACAATTTATCAATTTAATGCGGTATTAAAGAAATGTTTGGAATTACTGAATCTAGGTAAAGAGAAGTATTCGTCTCATTCTTTCCGAATTGGCGCAGCAACAGTTGCTGCCGGCCTGGGATTAAATGAAGCGTTAATTAAGAGAATTGGTCGATGGGAATCTAACAGATTTAAGTTGTATGTTAGGCCTAATCTGGTTCTTTAATGATTTTGATCTTTTTCAGGTCCAAAGGAGATGGTTATTTGGATTCTGGGCCATTCTTTTGTGTTCTGGGCAGAAAGAAGGGCTGCGGAGCGTAATTATTTGAAGAATAATTGTTTTGGTTCTTGTTTTATTTCCATTTTTTGGTTGGGTTTCAGGGGTTTAAAATGGTACCAAATCATTCCGATATTGAGGGGTGAGTTGGTTTCATTACCACATCCAGATGTTTTAATAATTCATGCTGGTGGTAATGATTTAGGCAAAATTAAGACCTTGGATTTATTAGATCATATGAAATCAGATATGTTAAGTATTAAATCTATGTTGCCTGATGTAACAGTGATATTTTCTGAAATTATACCAAGACTGATTTGGAGAGGGGAGCAGTTTGGTTTTATGGAAAAAATAAGGAAGAGGATTAATAGAAACTTGGAAAAATTTCTTCCTAAACTGAATGGATGGTCTTTAAGACATACTGAACTAGAAGGTTTTGTTACAGGCCTTTATCGGAATGATTTGGTTCATTTGTCTGATATAGGAAATGATATTTTTAATTCAGGTTTGCAGGACATGATAGAGAAGGCCGTGGTTTTTAGGGGGGGACATGTGGGATAATTCCCTCATGTCTGGTGGGTTAGTCACCCAGCTTTGCTGGGGGGATAATTTGTGGACTTATGAATTTTTAAAATGAGTATTTATTTATTTATTGGTTATTTATTTATTTAATTAATTATTATGGTTATGGTATTATATTGATGTAACCCTTAATAAAAGACCACGGCCAATTTCTACCACAATTTTGGTTTGTGTTTATTTTATTAGTATAAGATTTATTTATTAATTATTATATATATATATATGAGTATTGCTCATATGGCACCATGATAGTGGGCACAGAAGTTATACTGAATGCCCACCATGGTGCCATTGAGCATTAGTTTAAGGGTTAATTTATTTATGTCTTTACTATTTTCCCGCCTTTTGTATTTTAATATACAATTCCCTTTACATTTTCTGAGGTAATTCTAAGTGAGGATTCTGATTGGTACCTGGTTGCTCACCTGTTGCTGAGGTACCTGTTTTCTGCCTCTTCCTGATTGGTTGTGGTTATTCTTGGGCGGGAAAATTGAATATTTAAAGAGGATCGCAGCAGGTCCGCAGCCTGTCCGCCGCGGAGCTTGGATGAAGAGGACGTCGTCCCGCCCGCCCTCCCTGTTATTAAGAAGAAGAAGTCGTGGTCTGATATTGAAGGGGGGTTAGTCACCCAGCTTTGCTGGGGGGATAATTTGTGGACTTATGAATTTTTAAAATGAGTATTTATTTATTTATTGGTTATTTATTTATTTAATTAATTATTATGGTTATGGTATTATATTGATGTAACCCTTAATAAAAGACCACGGCCAATTTCTACCACAATTTTGGTTTGTGTTTATTTTATTAGTATAAGATTTATTTATTAATTATTATATATATATATATGAGTATTGCTCATATGGCACCATGCAGACGGATCCGTTCTGAACGGATCCAAACGTCTGCATTATAGGAGCGGATCCGTCTGTGCAGACATCAGACGGACCCGCTCTGAACGCAAGTGTTAAAGTAGCCTTACTTGTACTAGCTGGAAACACTGGCTCTGCTTGACTTGGTGGGAACTGCAGGTTTTCTCCCAGGAGGCAAACTCTTCCCCTGGGGTGAATCTTCTGAGCTAACCATGGCTCTCTTGATCAGCAGGTAGGCTAGGATCCCTCTACTAGCCTCCTAGTAACAACTAGAAGCCTGGGCTGTCTAGCTGCATGTCAGGAGAAGGCCCTCAGCTTGTCCCTGGCTGGTGCCTTCTAACTTGTCTCTGCAGACTCCTGACTCTGAACTCCCTCTCCCTGTCTGGGCCTGGACCTTTATACTAGGGGTTCTCTAACTCCCTCTAACGTCTGGGATGTCTAACTGCACCCAACTAGGCCTGCTATTGCATATTACAGGGAAACATTGCATATAAAAATACATTATAAAATACATAAGATGCACAATTAAATATAACATTCCTGTCCCTTGTGAGTAGGAGTAACGCACACACCAATTGACCCTTGTGTAGTGCCCACGCCTATCTAGTGGGACACTACATTTCCCCCTCCATAACAGTGTCATCCACAGATCCCCCTCCCTATAACAGTGTCATCCACAGATCCCCCTCCCTATAACAGTGTCATCCACAGATCCCCCTCCCTATAACAGTGTCATCCACAGATCCCCTCCCTATAACAGTGTCATCCACAGATCCCCCTCCCTATAACAGTGTCATCCACAGATCTCCCTCCCTATAACAGTGTCATCCACAGATCTCCCTCCCCGCCTCTCACAGGAGTGTACATTTGACATTTCTAAACTGTAATCCATATCCTGCAGTAACTTTAACTTTAAAATCAGGATTAATCGGCCGCTCATCTCTACTAGTACCTTAACCTTACACCACTCGGCTAGCTTCGGTAACAGGGCCAGGCTACAGCCTACAGGCACTGCCTGTTAGTTGTTACCGAGCGAGTGCTGATTTCTGCAGGTCAGAGGATACGGATTACAGTTTAGAAGAAATGTACACTCCTGTGAGCGGTCCAGTGGCGGATCCAGAGCCTGGTCTCGGGAGGGGCATTTCCAGATTATTTTCTGTCCGCCGCTACAAAACAATGGTGCTTATAGAACAGACTACACAGTGTAGAGGTATACTGTATATTGTGTGGCACAGTGTAGAGGTATACTGTATATTGTGTGGCACAGTGTAGCGGTATACTGTACATTGTGTTGCACAGTGTAGAGGTATACAGTATATTGTGGGGCACAGTGTAGAGGTATACTGTATATTGTGGGGCACAGTGTATGCTATATGTGTATAACAAACATGTTTCACATGAAAACTTACAGTTACTTGGCTTGGCCCTTGGGGATCTCGGACACCACTTCAACACTTTGGCCGGGGGGCTCGGTGGAGCTGATGTGTTTTATCCTAATGAGAAAGATTTCATAATAAGGATTTGGAGAAGTGGCAGAGGGATAGCAGAGCAGGGAGAGGCTGGTGCTGCTACTAGGGGGTCATACCATGGGGGAGTAATAAAGCCCACCATAATGCCCCCCCCCCCCAGTAGAAATAATTCTCCTTATAATGTGACAGTGCAAAAAATACCCCCTTGTAATGCCTCCAGTTGAGCTAATGTCCCCGTAGTGCCCCCATAATGTGCCAGTATAAAATACCCCTATATAGTGCCCCCAGTAAATGCCCCCATAGTGCTCCTCTCCCCCCTTCCTCCTAGTGCCCCCCATAATGTACCAGTATAAAATGCCCCATATATTGTGCCCCAGTAGATACCCTCAGTGTCCCCCATAATTTGCAAGTATAAAATACCCCTTCTTAGTGCCCCCCGTAGATGACTCCATAGTACTCCTCTCCCCCCTTTCCCATAGTACCCACCATAATGTGTCCCAGTATAAAATGCTACTGTACAGAGCCCCCTATATAAAATATCCCTTCTTTGTGGCCTCAGTAGATGCCCCTATAGTGCCCACCAATAATGTGCCAGTAATAAGTGCCCGCAATAATGTGCCAGTAATAAGTGCCCCCAATAACGTGCCAGTAATAAGTGCCTCCAATAATGTGACAGTAATAAGAGTCCCCAATAACATGCCAGTAACAAGAGCCCTCCCATCACATGCCAGTAACAAGAGCCCCCCATCACGTGCCAGTAACAAGAGCCCCCCATCACTTGCCAGTAATAAGCCCCCCCATCATGTGCCAGTAATAAGCCCCCATCATGTGCCAGTAATAAGACCCCCATCATGTGCCAGTAATAAGACCCCCCCATCATGTGCCAGTAATAAGCCCCCCTATCATGTGCCAGTAATAAGACCCCCCCATCATGTGCCAGTAATAAGCCCCCCCATCATGTGCCAGTAATAAGCCCCCCCATCATGTTCCAGTGGGGGGCACAGAGTGATGTAGGGGGGGCTGTGGCCCCCTCTGGCCCCCCCTTGGCGACGCCACTGATGCCCTGGTCACCTCTGTCACTTCCACGAGCTCCAGGAGATACAAGCAAGCAAGATCTAAAGGAGGATGATTTGCATGGCTACAGCGAGAGAGACAGTGTAAGCTGTGTACCAGGGTGGGCTTCCCAGGATACAGCGGAGTCACAAACAAGGAAAACAACTCCAACACCAGCTTTTGCCAATACAGAATTTTACTTAAACGTGGTAATGAACACAACCACAAATGCTGGGAACATACAATAAATTTACAAACACCCAGCCCGAAGGTTGAGACCCTAGTGCTGCACAGTGTGGCGCCCTCCGATGGATGCAGGAGGAAAGTGTGGTAATTTACCTATTGGCGGGCACAACTAAACTGCCAGACCTTACCTGTTATTACACTAAAAAAAACAAGAATAACTGTTTGGGTGTGTGGTGTGGGCTGGCCTGCGGTGCACCACAACAGCTTTCAATCTTACAAAGCTCTACAGTATTCTCCCCTCCCATAACTGGTGTTGTAGCAAGTGCCTGAGTATTCCTACTGAGCAAAACGCCATCCTGGCTTGAGTTTGTGGGAAGTTTATCAGCTGTCTAGTGTGAAATGTCCCTTTAAGTTATGGAGTTCTTGCAATAGACAGTAGAAACACTTGTGGCCTGACACAGAGACCCTAAGGCCTCTTTCACACGGGCGTCACGTTTTGGCTCCGGAGGCGTCCTGGGTGCAATGCGGCAAACCCACGCGAGTAGGTACCCAATTGCAGTCAGTTTTGACTGCGTTTGCGTTCCGTTGTTCAGTTTTTATCGCGTGGGTGCAGTGTGTTTTGCACGCGCGGGATAAAAAACTGAATGTGGTACACAGACCCAAACTTCTTCACAGAAGTTCAGGTTTGGGTTCAAGGTTTTGTAGATTGCATTATTTTCCCTTATAACATGGTTATAAGGGAAAATAATAGCATTCTGAATACAGAATGCATAGTACAATAGGGCTGGAGGGGTTAAAAAAAATAATAATTAACTCACCTTAATCCATTTGTTCGCGCAGCCGGCATCTCTTCTGTCTTCATCTGTGAGGAAAAGGACCTGTGGTGACGTCACTGCGCTCATCACATGGTCTATTACACGATCCATCACCATGGCGCTGGATCATGTGATGAGCGCGGTGACGTCACCACAGGTCCTTTTCCTCACAGATGAAGACAGAAGAGATGCCGGCTGTGTGAACAAGTGGATTAAGGCGCGTTAAATTATTTTTATTTTAACCCCTCCAGCCCTATTGTACTGTGCATTCTGTATTCAGAATGCTATTATTTTCCCTTATAACCATGTTATAAGGGAAAATAATAATGATCGGGTCCCCATCCCGATCGTCTCCTAGCAACCGTGCGTGAAAATCGCACCGCATCCGCACTTGCTTGCGGATGCTTGCGATTTTCACGCAGCCCCATTCATTTTTATGGGGCCTGCGTTACGTGAAAAACGCACAAAGAGGAGCATGCTGCGATTTTCACGCAACGCACAAGTGATGCGTGAAAATCACCGCTCATCTGCACAGCCCCATAGAAATGAATGGGTCCAGATTCAGTGCGGGTGCAATGCGTTCACCTCACGCATTGCACCCGCGCGGAAATCTCGCCCGTGTGAAAGGGGCCTAAGGGTACTTTCACACTTGCGGCAGAGGATTACGGTATGACAAATGCATTGAAATTCCGGATCCGTCTCTCCGTTTTCATCTGGAAAAACGGGTCCGGCATTTATTTTTTTCACACCGCAATGCCGGATCCGTTTTGCCGGAACACTCGGGGCCAGATTCGGCATTAATGCATGTCAATGGGAAAAAATGCTGGGTCCAGCATTTCGGCAACTGTTCCGGAATTTTGGACGGAGATAAAACCGTAGCATGCTGCGGTATTATCTCCGTCCTGAAAAGTCAAAAAGACTGAACTGAAGACATCCTGATGCATCCTGAACGGATTTCTCTCCATTCAGAATGCATTAGGATAAAACTGTTCTTTCACGGTATTGAGCCCCTAGGACGGAACTCAGTGCCGGAAAAGAATAACGCTAGTGTGAAAGTACCCTAACTAACTTACTACAGGCCTGGTCTCAGTCTCTAGGCGCCAACACTGTAATGAGGTGTGTGCACAATCTTACCAACCCGGGTCTGCTCTGCATCCGCTAATGACTGAACAGAACAAATGTCTCTCCAACAAGCATGCGGTCCTGCAGTGTATGTAGCTTTGCTCCTCAACTTTCATCAGCGTTCCTGGAAGCAATCCTCCTTCCTCTGCACAGGATCAGGGTCTTGGGCACAATCAGTTTCACTTAGCTGCCGCTCTGGTCACTGAGGTATGCTCCCTCACCTGGATGCTGTCGGATCCTCTGCTGACAAAGTTCCTCAGTCTCAGCTCCCTCTAAGATGGCTGCTCCCTTTCAAGGCTCTCTGTATGTAACTCCATCTCTCATGAATAGGGAAATATGCAGTCTGTAGCTGTGTTTAGGAAACAGCGGCATCTTGTGGCCAAACAGCAAAATGTCAGTCCAGATCATTTAATTTAATCTACACAGTATTCAGACAAGGAGAGATCTTCCAACCTAGCTGTTCTTGTGCAATGCTCTGCAGAACTCCTCTGTCAGCTCCTGTGCCCAGCATTGTCTCCTCACTGCCTGCAGCTACTCAGTAAAGCCTTCAGCCCTGAGTCTGTGCAGTTGAAGGGGTTAAGAATCCAGGGAGAGAGCAGACAGCAGAAGATGGCAGTGCAGGGGGGCGTGGCCATTACAGTGACGTCTGGTGTACAGCCTTATATCTGATCTCTCAGGCTTGTGCATGAAACATCATCAGAGCAGGGAGAGAAGCTGGCATCACAGGTCATGTGACCCTCAGTGAAATCTGAGAAAGCAGCAACTAGAGATAAAGTGAATTGTAAAGTCCTTACATTTGCCTGGTTAGAAACATACAAAGAACAAAAAAATAACTCAGACAACCCCTTTAAGGCTATCCAGACACTGCTGCTGCAGAGGGACAACAAGTTAAGACACCCCATGCACCCCAGAATAGTGCACACCACATCCACGGTTGCCAGAGCACAGCTATTAGTCAGTGATCCCTATAGCAGATATTCTAGCCAGAGTAATCTAAAGACCAATGCTCTACTCATCTGCTTAGCTTATACTGGGACTTCTAGAAGTACTTTGCATTGTAACACCACTGCTGGATGTACTACAACTTCAATCCTTCATACAGTAAAGAGGGACTCTTGTTAAGTTTAATCTGTCCTGGTCTCTGACTTTCCTAACACCCCCTTCTGCCATTGAATTTTTATCACATGCCCTGCCTAGCACCAACATGGACATTAACACCATGGGCACCCCTGAACCACTATCAGGCAGGGAGCCCACAGCTGAAGAGAGTGCCCTGGGGGAACACAGAAGTGCCCCTCCTTCTTTGCAATGGCCTGAGGGAGTACACCGGGACACCATCAGAGCCACTACTACTCCCATCCTCTTCTCCGGCTCCTCAGAGGCTAGCTGCACATGCTGGCACTGAGCGCTGAGCTACTGATGTTTTTGGGGGTGGCTGGCCTCATGATGTCATGAGCTGACTGTCCCACCCTGTAAAGTCAATGACTAATTCACTTCAGCCGCTACATCCTACATGTCTAAGCCACCGCTAATCGATGATTACAGTTGGAAACTTTGCCCTCTAAAACAGTTGTAAGGGGTTAAAAAACAAAACAGAAACAGTGCCACTTATATCCATGGCTGTGTCTGGTATAGCCGTGAATGTGTAAGGGGGATAAGCTTTATTGCTCGTTTAGTAACGTTCAATCACTGCTCTTATTTCTGTTCTGCTCCATTATAGGAACAGAACCATGAAAATAAAAAGCTTTTCCATCCAATGAGAGAAACTAACGGCTCCCAATGGATTTTGACAGAATTTGTGACTAAGTCCCTTAATGGAGCCTTCGGAGCAGGTGTGAACACAGCTGTAGGCCATGTTAATATGGCAAAATACGCCTCGGAAGAATCTAATTTGTATTTGCCATTCAATCTGCAGCAGAAATCCAAATCTGACCCTTGGTTTTCTGCTGCAGTTTGTAGTTTGTGAAGTCACGGATCTGACCGTGGATAAGTCCCATTTAATGGGGGTAATTAACATGTGTTCACCTGCTGCAACTTTCACACAGAAACCACACATGTTCCTTCTTGATACAGAACAGACTTCAAATCCATGTGGAAAAAATCAGCAGTCATGTGAACAGAAAAGAAGATTTCCATTGGAAACAGCGGCGTTTTCACATATGGTTGTGTCTCCTCTGTGTGTGTTGTGTCTGACACTGAGCAGTAGGTGGCAGCAGAGGACAGCATCAGGAAAAACAGGACAACACTGCCGACACTGCATGGCATGGTTGGTGTGCTGAGTGTATGGAGCACTGTAAATGATGAGGAGGACACGGTGCTCACCATAGTGTTGAAACTCCCACCCATTTAACATTGATGGCTTACTGTACACTACATATACATCATCAATTTTCAGTTTTTCGTCCCTCCAAAAAAGAATAAAAAGGTCCTATGGTAACAATAAAAGTTACAGCTCAACCCACAAAAAACAAGCCCTCAAATAACTGAAAAAATAAAAAAAGTTATAGGTGCCAGAATATGTTCCATCCTTTAAAGGATAACAGTCACATTTAGACCCTAATTTCAATTTTCATATATGTAGTTACTAATAACATGATATTCCAGAATCAGTTACTATTAGACGGACTAACCCCATATTTAATAAGATTCAGCCCTTAGCAACCAGTCTGCATAAAACTGCAATTTCACTATTCAGTTAAGATGGCAGCCACTGCCCTCACCCTGAGGCTAATCCCGCCTGCCCTCACTAGCCAGTAACAATAGCCCCCCAAAAGTGTCAGTAACCAGAGCCCTCCCCCCTAAAGGGTTAATCTCCTGCAGCACAAAGGGGTCCTCTTACCACATGTTGCTTTCAATTATACACTGAGCAGACGGCAGATCTCCCTTCCCTGGTCTGCGCTGCTCCAACTCTGCATTCTCCAGCTCTGCTGAGTGAGGGAGCGTCTGCCAAGCGCAGGGACAGGGAGAAGTGCACACAGCCCAGGCACGGTTATCAGCTGCTGGGGAGGACCTGGCTTTAATCATTTACTTACAGTCCCTGGCTGTCAGTAATGTGACCTTGCACGCTGCGTGCTCTGTCCTTCAATAGATAGACGGACCATGTCTAGCAACCCTATTGTAAGCACAGGTAAAAGTAGGCAGTACAGGGAACAAAAATGTGGAATTAAGGGGTAATTGAATACACAGTGAAAAGTTGAAATAGGGGCACCAAGGTGATATTAATCACCACAAACCAATACTCCCAAAAAAAATAAAAATACGACAGTTATGCCCCTGAGCTTAGGACATGCCCCTAAACTGCCAGCTTGAAATAAATCCAGCAGAGCAATTGGAGCAATGAATGAGGAGATCTCTGGACCCATGTGAGGTACTGCGCTGGTTCTAGCTTTGTTAGAAAGAGACTGTCATGTCCTATATGATGTCAGATTTTCATTTTTTACATTATTCATGGGAGAACCCCTTTAAGGAATGGAAGAGAATATCTTTCAGTTCTGGTCATGTGACCAGACTATATTATAAGGTAATTTTTTATGGCAAGAATAACTCTGCATGTCCATGTCAAAACCAGAAGAACTTGACAGATCAACGGGATCCACTGGATTCTGTGGAGATCGGTTTTGGGATGGATCTGGTACTGCAATGTGGTTTCTCACCAAACTGACCAAATTAAAAAGAGCACACTTAAAGAGAAACTTTCATAATTTAGTTTTTAGTTTAAATACCTTTACTTGTGGGATACTGCCACCCTGCCTGATTTTTTTCAAATTGCGCTCCTACTCTCCGCTGTACCCACCTGTACATATGTGGGGAGTACCTGGTGGTACTGTGTACCCTATTGTTATAGGCCCACATCAGTTCAGGTAGGTACTCAGGCCACCAAGCCTTTTGGCTGTCTTCCCCAGTCTGCAGCATCTGGAGCAAGGTGCGGTTGAAGCGCTCGCACTCCCCGTTTCCCTGGGGGTGATACGGGGTGGTGCTGGAATGTTCAATCCCATACAGTTGTTACAACTCATTCATTAGAGTACCCTAAAAACATGCTCCCTGGTCCGAATGTATCCTTTGTGGACACCTGAACACCTGTATAAAGTGTTTTCAGACCGCTTCTGCGGCCGACTCTGCCGCCTGGTCTATGGTGGGTACAGCCACCGCATACTTTGTGAAATGATCTGTCATGACTAAACAGTATGAGTGAAACAAACAATTGGACGGCACTGCGCTCTGGTTCATTGTTCTAATGTCATTAAGGGCTCCAACATATCACACCCACACACAGGACAACAAATTCCAGTACGGGGTCACTTTACCTGTGACAGTAGCTTTGTTATCTACTTACTAAAATGTCTGTGTGGGTTGTGCTATGTTGGAGAAACAACAATGCGTATCAAAGATAGAGTGGGAAAACACAAATCCACAATCAGGAAAGAGAATATCTTGTTACCTATCCCTCAACACTTTATTGAGAAAAAACATCATATCTCACAATTACGTTTCCAAATTATAGAGGAAGTGACCCTACCAAGACGTGGAGGAAACCGCATACAGATGCTTCACCAGCGTGAAGCATATTGGATCCATCGGCTCGAGACGCTTGCCCCCAAAGGCCTCAATAAAGAATATTCACTGAGCAGTTTCACTTAAAAGAATATATGTATATTATAATATGTTTGTTTGTATTTGGTTCTATAATTGATTATTGATAACTCAGACGCTGTAGTATGGTATGAATATAGATACATACTCTGCCGTATCCTATTTTCTTTCCATTGATTGAGTTTTGTTTATACTGAGTTACATAGCAACATGACGCCGTGATCAGGTGACTGGTCATGTGGCTGGGGGCGTATGCCTTCAATTACAGCCACATGACCGCTCACATGATGAGGGGCGGGCATTTCAAAAGGTGTATTTAAATGGTGTATTTAAATGGTGCATTACATGTGTTGTATTGAGCTATCATCACCTGTATTTGATAAAGGCAAACCTTATGCCGAACCGTGCCTCACATGGGTGACGAATAAAGAAGTTTTCAGCTCAGCAAAACGGAGTGCTGGTCTTTCTAAACATATAAACAGTATGAGTGTCCCAAGGTAGAGTACCCAATCTGTACGTAATCGATCATAAGGAGCTCTAGGGGCGCTAAGGCCTGGATGTCCCGGATAGGAGCTCGCTGTTGAGTACTCTTATTCAGCCCGCAGGGCCGACATTTAAGACATGCCTCGGCCACCATGTCTGCCAGATCTGGACAGTATACCAGTTGTTGGAGCCACTTGAACGTTTTTTCGCTCCCGAAATGGGCACCCCTCTCATGGGCTTCCCGGGCAGCCTCCGGTCCCAATGACATTGGGATGACAATCTGTCGCAGGTACTGCAACTCTGATTGCAAGTATAAGATCCGACACAGGAGGCCCTAGGTAACAGTCAGCTTATCCCACTGATTCAACAACATTTGGCCCTCTGTAGTCAGATGGGCCTGCTAATCTGGCCGAGGCCAGATCTTGGTTCGGACCCATTCTTTCACTTTCAACAGGTCCGGACAGCTATTCTGGGCTCTCTCCCAATCAGTCAACGTCTTTCCCAACACTATGGACATCCCCGGACGCCACCCCACTTGAATGTGCCATGTCCTGGTGTAATCGACCAAGGTCAGGAGTTTCAGTGTCCTCTAGCTCTTCATCTGCACTCTGAGTCGACAACCCTACAGGGACTCGGAAGAGTGCATCGGCGTTGCCGTTCTCCCTACCTGACCGGAACTTCATGCGGTAATGGTACTTAGAAAGGCGAGCCAACCACCTCTGCTCAAGCGAACCGAGCTTGGCATTCTCCAGATGTGCTAATGGGTTGTTGTCCGTCATCACGGTCAGCTCTGCACCTATCAGGAACTCCGCGAACCTTTCAGTCATGGCCCACACCAGTGGCAGTAGTTCCAGTTTAAAGGAGCTATAGTTGTCAGGGTTGCTCTCTGACTCCCTCAGAGACCGGCTGCCAATGACAATGACCTCTCACGTCCATCCTGGACTTGGGATAACACAGCCCCCAGACCATGTAGACTTCCGTCAGTGTACAACAGAAATGGTGTGTCGAACCGCGCATAAGCCAGAATCGGGGCACTGGTCAGCGCTTCTTTCACTGCTTCAAAGGCCTCTTGGTCCCCATTTGATGGGACCATTCTTCGGGCCCCCTGCAGTGCCCCTTAATAACTCGTTTAATGGGCCCACCAAATGAGCGAATTTGGGTTTAAACCTCCTGTAGTAGCCAGCCATTCCCACGAACGCCCGCACCCCTCGCAGTGTACTCGGCTGGGGCCACTTCTTGACGGCCTTCACCTTGCTGGGGGACGGCTTTACCCCCTCCTGGGTGACCAAATGTCCCAAATACTCTATCTGCTGTTGAAATAGTTGGCACTTCTTGGGCTTGATCTTGAGCCCATGGTCTCGCAGCCGTCTTAGGACCTGTCGCAGCTTTTGAAGGTGATCCTCAAAGGAGGCCCCAAACACTACTATGTCTTCCAGGTATATTAATACCGACTCGAAGTTGTGCTCTATCAACCGCTGGAATGTTCCCGGGGCATTGGAAAGGTCGAATGGCATCCGGTTGAAGTCGTAGAGTCCCATAGGTAGGATGAAGGCTGTCTTCGCTTTGTCCCTCTTGGCCACCGGTACCTGCCAATACCCACTGGCTAGGTCAAGAGGTGAGAAGAACTTCGCATGACTCAGGGAGGATAATGACTCCTCAATTTGCGGAATGGGGTAGGCATCCCAGATGGTCTGGGCATTCAGCTTCTGATAATCCACGCAAAACTGGAGACTCCAATTTTTCTTCCGCACCAAGACTACTGGAGCACCCCAAGGGGTTTGACTCTCCTGGATCACCTGGTTTTCCAACATGCTGGCCACCATGTCCTTCACCTCCTGGTACATTTTAGGCGGGAATTGCCGGTAAAGTTCCCTGATTGGTGCAGCATCACCGGTGGAGATTTCGTGCTCGATTGTGGAAGCACACCCAAAGTCCTCATTATGTCTTGAGAACGCCTCCTGAAATATCCAATGGGTGTATTCTAGCAACTTCTGTTGCCCTGGAGTCAGGGTCTCGCAGTCCACCCCCATCCGGGCCATGATCACTGAACCGTTCCACTCCGCTTTTGGGGTCTACCTTTTTTTTTTCAATCAAATCGTTTTTTATTGTTCAAATAAAATTGGTATATCACAATACATTTTGTATCACAATTTTCTTGGAGTTTTCTCCCCTCCAAATCACAAATATACACAATTATAAAAACATTATCATCTGTCCATATATTTGTTACATCTTCTACAATCATTGTACATAATGAATATACCAAGATATAGACAAATCATTTACAAAGTCATTTGACTGTTATAACCCCAACAGCACCCACCCCCCCCCCCCCACCGGCCAACCCCCCCCCCCCCCCTCACCAGATCAGAGCATGAATTTCCAAGATCTTTTATATTACAACATGAGTGTGAGACAACCATTCATTCCACAACTTTTCAAACTTCAAGGGACATCCCCTCCTAACAAACACTCCCTTCTCTAATGTTAACATATCATTCACCTTTCTCACAAATTCATCCACCGTTGGCGGACTTCCCTGGATCCACCTAAAGGCAATCAATTTCCTGGCCACATACAGTAGTCTCCCAACTGCCACCTTGACCGCCTCTCCCCCACCAATCTCCTTCACATATCCCAGCAAACATATCTTAGGGTCCTTCTGCACCCTCAACTCCAGGTTACGATTAATCAAAGACAACACCTCATCCCAATATCTACTTAGCACTGGACAAGACCAAAGCATATGAAATAGATCTGCACCTTCCGCCATACATTTTGGACAATTGTCATCATTTCTAATCCCAATTTTCCGCAAAAATACTGGAGTTTTGTAAACTCTGTGGATGATAAATAGTTGTGACAACTTGCCCTGTTCACTTACAGACACTCTCGGAACTGCCTCCAATATATCTTCCCACTGTTCCTTTGGGATGTCCCCCAAATCCTTTTCCCATTTTCTCATCCTAGTAAGGGGGAATTCTACCAGAAATTTGTCTAAAAGCAGAGTATACACCTGTGATATCAAACCTCTCTTTCCTCCAGCTGGGAGAACCAGTTTATGGACCACATCCACTTTTGCAATAGTGCATCCCTTCCTTATCGTGACCTCATATGCGTGTCTCAGTTGCAGATATTGATAGAACCACACTTTGGGAATGTTGAATTCCTGCTGTAGACCTTGAAATGATTTAAATATACTAGTCTCAATCAATTGACCTATCCTCATTACTCCATGGGATTCCCAATTTCGGACTCCTGATAGAGAAATGAATTCTGGCAACAGGTTATTGTTCCACAATGGGGAAAGCTCTCCTACCCCACCAACTCCCCTGATCAATTTCACCTTTGCCCACACTTTTTTCATAAGTTCAATAAGCGTCACTTTCTCTCTTCCCCCATGCATTCCTGCGCCCTCCAGAATACCCATAAGATCCCTACTACCCAACCAGTGTTGCAGTATCTTCCCCGTCACATCTGGTAGCTGAAATTCCATCCAACCCTTAAAGTGTTGACACTGAGAGGCTAAGAAATAAATCCAGGCGTTAGGGACAGCCAAGCCACCTTCAGACTTGGGATATTGCAGCGTCTCCAGCTTAATCCTAGCTTGACCATATTTCCAGATGAGATCTCTAAATATCGAATGTATTTTCCTAAATCTCTCCACTGGGATCCATACAGGTGCATTATTCAATATGTATAGTAACTGAGGCATCATTACCATTTTTAGGAGATTCACTCTACCCACTACTGACAAAAAGAGTCTACCCCATGTCCTAGCCTTAAGCCTGAAGGTATTTAGCAAAGGGGTTAAATTAAGCTCTTCAAAATCTAGCAGTCTAGGTGTTATATATAGCCCCAAATATTTAAACTTGCCCACCCAAGGAATCAAACTATCTGCCTGCACACCAGAGAGTGCCTGTCCGTCAACCGGCATCAAGGCGGACTTCTGCCAATTTATCCGGAGTCCAGAGAAGCCACCAAATCTATCTATTAAAGCCATGGCCGCATCCAGAGAGCCCCCAGTGTCACCCAAAAATAACATAGTGTCATCAGCATACATCGCCACTTTGTTTTGCGTCTCACCATATCTAAACCCCACAATATGAGGTGACAGGCGAATAAGGGCTGCAAGTGGTTCAATTGCTAACGCAAACAACAAGGGTGACAATGGGCACCCCTGTCTGGTGCCCCTGGACAAAGAAAAGCTATCTGACAGCCCCCCATTAGCTCTGATCCGTGCTTTTGGGCTTGAATACAACACTTTCACCCACTGAATAAATCGAGTACCAAAGCCCATGACTCTCAATGTTTCCCATAGGTAGTTCCATTCAACACTGTCAAATGCCTTAGCGGCGTCTAACGCAAGTAAGGCCCTATCTCCTCCATTATCTGCTGGAATATTCAGACTAGTATATACTCTACGGATATTTATAGCAGTCGATTTCCAAGGCATAAAGCCAGTTTGATCCGGGTGCACTATAGTAAGTATTACTCTGGACAACCTGTTTGCCAACACCTTTGCCAGGAGCTTCACATCTGCTGTTAATAGCGAAATTGGTCTATAAGAATCAGGAACTTTGGGATCCTTCCCAGGCTTAGGAATAACTACTATGATAGCCTCCTGCATAGAATGTGGTAGCGAACCCGTCTCCAGAGAATATTCAAGAACCTTTAGTAATTCAGGGAGAAGTATCCCTTGCAATTTTTTATATACCTCCACTGGTATACCGTCTGCCCCCGGCGCCTTACCATTCGCCATCCCCCCAAGAGCTGCCTCCAACTCCTCCAGCGTGATCGGCTCTTCCAGTCTCTCTCTATCCTCCTCTGATAACACTGATAGCTGAGCCTCAGCCAGAAAGGCGGACAAGGCCTCCTCCGAGCTAGACGCCTTAGTAGCATAGAGAGAGACATAAAACCCTTTTAGAATATCTAATATCCCTTTTGTATCCTGGCTACTATTTCCGTTACCATCCATTAGCTCTTGTATACAAGAAGAACCCCTCTGTGCCTGAGAAACCACTGAGAGCAAATGCCCAACTTTCTCTCCCTCCTCAAAGGATCTTTGGCGGTAGAAACTATGCTTCCTATCCGCAGCCTGTAGTAGGTGACACCTCAGTTGTTCCTGAGCTACCTCCAGCGCCTCACTATTATCCATGGTGGGGGTTCTACCAAACTCCCTTTCAGCCTCAGTCACTTGTACATGCGCTTTAACATCCGCCTCTCTGGATTTAGATTTATGCTTACTTATTTCTTTGATCAATACCCCTCTCAGAAACGCTTTCATGGCATCCCATACTCCGTGAATTGAAGCCGTCCCTCCATTAATAGAAAAGTACTCCCTGATCTCCCTAGTAATCTCAGACAGATCCCCCAGTACATTCAGCCAATGCGGGTTACATTTCCACAACCTCGGTCCCTGCCTAAGCACGCCCAGGCACAAATCAACCTGCACCAGGGAATGGTCAGACAACGACCGAGGGTGATAAATAACATCTCTTATCAATGGCAGCATAACATCATTAACCAAAGCCAGATCTATGCGTGATAGTGAATGATGCGTAGCAGATCTACATGAAAACACCCGCTTATCCGGGTTACGCAGCCTCCAAACATCAAGTAAGCCAGTTTCCCTCATAATATTCTTTAGAGCCACACTCCCCGGTGATCCACTGGCACCTTCTACCCGACATCTATCTATGGAGTCATTCAATGTACAATTGTAGTCCCCCACTAGCAGCCACGGCAGTCCAGGGAAGTCCGCCACAAAGGTCATAATATCCCTTATTAAAGGGGAAGCAAAAGGTGGAGGCACATACACTGACACCAACACCACCTGGATCCCATCAATCTTGCACACTACACACACATACCTGCCCTCAGCATCCACACATTGTTTCAGATGTTCATACCTTATACTTTTATGCACAATCACACTTACGCCCCTGGAGTGAGAGGAATGGATTGCATGTACCACATGTCCTACCCAATTTTTGTTCAGCCACTGCACATTATCATTTGACAAATGCGTTTCCTGTAAGCAGCAGATAGCCGGCTGAAATCGACTCAAATATTGAAATATACATTGTCGTTTTCGTGCATCAGCCATTCCCCTCACATTCCAGCTCAACACTTTAATCACCTGTGTCATAATGAAAGATTACATCATGTTTGAATCTCACACTCCATACTAAAGTCACTCTCGCATAGTTCACGCCCCTCACCCATCTCTGACCCGTCCCCCTCCCCCCCCGACCCTCCCCCTCCCCAGTGATCAGACTACTTTGAACAGTAACCCCCCCCCCCCCCCCCCTCCCAAACATCCAACTCTAACGCAGGGCAATCTGTAAGCACCATGCCCAATGCTGAACAAAAATCATTTCTGATTCCAACACTCTCCCTCAGGTAGAGAATCCTCTCCACAACTGGGAAATACATTTCTTATCCCAACTTCCTACTCCTGCATCAGGATCTACCGTGTGGTAGCAACACTCAATACACTTTATAACAGGTATAACGTTCAAGTGACATTAAGGTGCAATCCTATGCATATAAAGTGAACACAAACTGCAAACTGTTTCCTTCAAGTGTCCAGGGCCCCACTTCTCAATTGCCTCTCGTGGACGTCCAGCCACTGTGTCGCTTCATCAGGGTCCTCAAAAAATCTGGTGGATCCCAATGCCACCACTCGCAATCTGGCCGGAAACAACATGGCGTATGGAACTTGTAGCACTCTGAGCCTTTTCTTTATATCTATAAATCTGCTCCTCCTCCTCTGTACCTCATTGGAATAATCCGGATAAATGGACACTCTGACCCCATTCATGACCATCTCATCATTATCCCTTGACTGGCGTAGGATAGTGTCCCGATCTTTGAAGTGTAAAATCTTCGCCAGTATGGGGCGAGGAGGCCTGCCTGGCGGGAGCGGCCGCGACGGGACTCTGTGCGCCCGCTCAACCGCGTACAGGGAGGATAGGCCCTTCTCATGGAATAACTGGTGCAGCCATTTCTCCACAAACTCTGTAGCATTGGCCCCTTCTGTTTTTTCTGGCATTCCAACAATTCTCAAATTATTCCTCCGCGATCTGTTCTCTAAATCATCCGCTTTGGCGTATAAGGCAGCTATATCTTTCCCATTCATTTTTGACGCCATTTGCAGGGGCTGAATAACATCTTCCAGTGAGGACACCCTCTTTTCCAGATCTGAAGTACGCTCAGAAATCTTGTGCAGGTCATGCCTGATTATGGACACGTCTGATCTCAGGCTGCCAACTTGTACTGCAAGCACTTTAAGGGTACTGTTGCAGCTTGCCACCGCCACCATTATATCTTTCAGTGTGGGCTCCCTTGTAGAATCAGCCCGCAGGCCTGCTGGAACTGTTTCAGGGACCGCAGAATTGGGCACCGGCTGACCGGAGAAAACCGGGTCATCGCCGTCCATGGATCCGTCCTCCTGGTCAGAGGAGGTAGGAATATCTGCCCCTTTATCACTGGCCGAATCGCCCACTCCACCATCCAATCTGGCATATCTACTAAGTTTAGCAGCCGCACTCTGGCTCACCAACTCCTGCCGCGCCGACCCCTCTCCACTTCCGGCGCCATCTTGGATTTTCTCCATGCGGTTTTGTTGCGCCAGTTTGGACGATTTCCTCTGCATTTTCAGGCTCCGATTTTGTCACTGCAGTCACCGGACACCTTCCTCTCCTTAGGTAAGTAGTTTCAGGCAGTTTTGAGTGCGCTTTCACTGTAAATGAGCAGGATCTTGGCAGGAGCAGTGAAACGTGCGTCTTACTCCATGCACTCACAAGCCACGCCCCTTGGGGTCTACCTTTGATGGACCTCTACAGCGTAGGTCCAGGCTGATCTCCTATCCGGCTGTTGCTTGAAGCCCCTTCATCGAAGGATGTCCCCTTCGGACACATAAACTTTGGACAGCAAGGTATTCACAGGAAGGGTTAACTCGCAGTCTTCAACATTGAGACAGCGTACGGGCACACATCCATCCTTCACAATAGCGAGGGCTCGGGCTACCAGTGGGCGAGTCTGCGTTTCCTCTTGGTAAGCGGGCTCGATCAGGACCTCCAGTCCATTCAACTGTCATCCAACCCCCACCGGCAGCATCAATATTTGTTCTTGTTGAGGTGGGATCTTCATCGGGGTCCTCCGCGGCACCTTCACGTGTCCAATGGGACGACCGGACATGTTGCTCTTTCGCAGACTACAACTTCTCACCATCTGCTGCAAAACCTTCTGGGTTGGTCGGTGCATGGTGGCCCGTTGCCAATACTTCGGCCCTTCTTTAGCATAGAGTTGATGGTCTAGGTCTCTCAGCACATTCATACCTAGTGTTACACCCATTCCTTTCCGGGACAAATGGTCCACCAGCACGACCCCCTTCTTGCCGATGTCTTGCCCAAACAGTCCGACCCCATCCAGACTATCCCTCGGAAGTCCATCTCTCTGTTGTTGGCAGCTGTCAGCCTGATGACTCTTCGGTCTTCTGGCTCCATCATATGTCCAAAGTGTCTTTAGAAGAACTCAAGAGGCATAAGGGTGCACTCTGACCCTGTATCAACTAGGCAGAGTACCTTTTGACCTTCCAACTCAGCTTCCATAACAGGGCTGCTGGCATGCAGGTCGTGTTCCTCACGCATAGGGCTTAGTTTTTGGTGTACCGCCACAGGACGCCCAGCTACTGCGCCGGTCGGAAGTTTAATGTCGGCTCGGACTTCATCTGTTCGGTGCACTCTCTGGCCGTACTGTCGACAAGCCCAGCAGAGGGGCCCTCTTTTGATGTGTCCCCGCACCTGAGTTATCCTGGGTGGAGTGGCGCGGGGTGCTGGGGTCATTTCCATAGGCCGGGGAGATTCTGCCTTCATCTGGGACACTTCCAGCCAAAGTTCTCTCAATTCTGTCCTCAGGGCCTGGACCACATCCCGACCGATCCCCTGTAGCATGGGTGCTACCCACTACTCTTGCCGCCACAGGCATGTGCTCTTCCTCTCTCTCCACGGCAGCTAGGTAGACGCTGTAGAATGTCATGTTGGCCGTCGGCCAGGTCATCTCTTGCAATTTGTCCTGTAAGAACTTGTTGGATAGCCCCACTATGAACTGGTCTCCTAGTAGCCGCTCCACCTCCAGAAAGGCTCCCATGGCCTCTGGGTCTCGCCGCTGTAATTAATTTAGTGTCTCCTGTAGGGCATTGGAGTACTGCATTAGGGTCCCGCCCTCTCGCTGCGGTCGATTGAAGAAGTAGCTCCTCAACTGCACTACTTTAGCAAGCCCCCCGGGCTCTCTCCAGCAGGGAGAATATTTTCTCTAGGGTGTCTCTCTCGGATTCAGGCCTTACCATCACTGTCCGTCTGACGTCACCCTCTAGAGCTCCCAATGCAACTTCTTCCCACAGCTCGGGGGTCAGGTTACACATTCTAACCGCACTTCGCACCCTTTCAGTCCAGTCATGCAACGTCATGTTTTTACCGTCAAATTTTGGCAGGTGACGCAATAAGGTCCAACACAGCAGTTCACAATCTTACCATGCTCTATATTATTCCCCCTCCCATAACTAGTCCGGTAGCATGTGCCTGATTATTTCTCCTAAGCAAAACGCTGAACTGGATAGAGTTCGTGGGGGTATTTATCAGCTCTCAAATGTGCAATGTCCCTTTTAGTAATAAAGTCCTTGTAGTACAGTAGCAACACTTTAGGCCTGACACAAAGCAGAGACCCTAAATAGCTAACTACAAGCCTGGTCTAAGTCTCTAGGCGCCAAACTGCAGTGAGATGCATGCACAATCTTACCGACCCGGGTCTGCTCTTTAGCCACTGATGTCTCTGAACCAAACAACCAGTCTCTCCCGCAAACATGAGGTCCCACAGGGTATGCAGCTTGTTCCTTAGCTCTTGTCAGCCTTCCTGGAAACAGTTCTCCTTTCCCTGGACAGGATCTAGATTTTGTACAATGATCAGCTTCACTCAGCTGCAGCTGTGGTCACTAAGGAGGTCCTCTTTCTCCTGGATCCATTAGCTTCTCTGCTCACATAATGCTCCTCAGCTCTCAGCACCTAAGATGGCTGCAGATCCTTCTCTATGCACTGAAAACCACACCTCTCATGAATATGGAAATGCATATGCAGTCAGTCAGCTGTGCCTAGGAAACAGCAGCATCTTGTGGCCAAACAGCAGAACATCAGTCCAGAACATTTAATTTAATTCACACACAGTGTTCAAACAGTGAGAGCTGTTTCTCAATCTCACACCTGTACTAGATGTGTATTGTGATGTCATCTAACAGCCTATACTAGATGTGTATTGTGATGTTATCCAGCAGCCTGCACCAAATATGTGTATTGTGATGTCATCCAGCATCCCTCATCAGACATGTATTATCAGTGCTCCAGAATAAATAAATAAATACCTAGGAGCCATTGGCTCCTAAACTGAAAAATTTAGGAGCCAAATAAAATTTTTAGTCGCCAAATTTAAATACATATATAATTATGATATAAAAAATTGCCTCATTCACACATCAGTGATTTTGGTCAGTGATTTCCATCAGTGATTGTGAGCCAAAATCAGGATTGGAGCCTCCACAGATAAGATAAGATAAGTATAAGGCCTCATGCACACGACCGTTGTGTGCATCCGCGTCCGTTCCGTCATTTTTCACAGTTTAGCGGAGGTCCCATTCATTTCTATGGAGCTGTGAAAGAAAACTGATAGTCCTCCGTTTTTTCTCCGTGTCCGTGATTCCAGTCCGTCAAAAAAATATAACCTGTCCTATTCTTGTCAGTGGAAAACGGAGGACGGACCCATTCAAGTCAATGGGTCTGTCAAAAAAAACGGATGCACAACTGGTATGTCATCCGTGTCAGGGGCGGGCTGGGCCGGGGGGCAGGGAGGCAATTGCCCCCCAGGCCGCCCTAAAAAAACGTCCGCTGGGCCGTCTTTAACAAATAATTTATACATTTTTTTATTCCTCAGGGCCGCACCGCCGATCACCACAGGCGGCGCGGCCTTGGATGTAATTACGGCGGGCAGTAGGAGATGAGCGCTTCCACTGTGGAAGAGCTCATCTCCATAGCGATACAGATGCCTGTGCTGTGGGGCAGGGGAGGAAGAGGCGTGTCCCTCCCCTGTTCTTCTGATAGGCCGCAGGCACTAATGCCTGCAGCCTATCAGAGGCCGGCTCAGGCAGTGCGATGACATCATTATCATCGTGCCGCCTGAGCCGGGCAGCACACAGCAGGGACACAGGCCGGAAGAGGCCTGCATCGCATCACTGCTGATAGAGGTAAGTATTAGTGTTTTTTTTTTTTTTCTTTGCGGGGGGAACTGTCACTATGGGGGGGGCTGGCACTATGGGGGGGCTGGCGCTATGGGGGAGCTGGCACTATGGGGGGGAGCTGGCAGTATGGGGGGGCTTGCACTATGGGGGGACTGGCATTATAGGGGGGGCTGGCACTATGGGGGAGCTTGCACTATGGGGGGGAGAAATGGCACTATGGGGGAGCTGGCACTATTGGGGGGCTGGCACTATGAGGGGGGAGCTGGCACTATTGGGGGGCTGGCACTATGGGGAAAGCTGGCACTATGGGGGGAGCTGGCACTATGGGGGGTGCTGGCACTATGGGGGGGTGGCACTATGGGGGAAGCTGGCACTATGGGGGGGAGCTGGCACTATGGGTGGGAGCTGGCACTATGGGGGAGCTGGCACTATGGGGGGGAGCTGGCACTATGGGGGAGCTGGCACTATGGGGAGGGCTGGCACTATGGGGGGGCTGGCACTATGGGGGAGCTGGCACTATGGGGGGGAGCTGGCACTATGGGGGGGCTGGCACTATGGGGGGAGCTGGCACTATGGGGGGAGCTGGCACTATGGGGGGGCTGGCACTATGGGGGGGGCTGGCACTATGGGGGGGCTGACACTATGGGGGAGCTGGCATTATGGGGGCATTTCTTACTGGCACATTATGGGGGGGCACCATGGGGGAGAGGAGCACTATGGGGGTATCTGGGAGCTCTAAAGGGGCTTTTTTGAATTATTGGCACATTATGGGGGGCACTATAGGGGAGAGTGGCACTATGGGGCATCTGGTGTCACTATAGGGCATTATTTGGGGGCACTATGGGGAAGTGGGGGCTCTAAAGGGGCCTTTTTTATTGGCACATTATGGGGTGCACTATGGCATTTGGTGGCACTAAGGGGGCATTTTTTACTGACACATTATGAGAGGCACTATAGGGGAGAGCGGCACTATGGGGCATTATTTGGGGGCACTATGGGGGAGTGGAGAACTATTGGGGCATATGGTGGCGATAAGAAGGGGCATTTTTACTGGCACATTGTGGGCGAGAGGAGCACTATAGGGGCATCTGCTGGGGGCACTAAGAAGGGGCATTTTTTTACTGGCATATTATGTGGGACACTATGGGGAAGGGGGAGAGGAGCACTATGAGGGCATTTACTGGGGCACTATATAAATATTTTATACTGGCATTCATTATGGGGACATTAGCTTAACTGCGGGCACTAAGCGGGGGTATTTCATGTACTGTCATATTAGAGGGAGAATTATTACTACTAGGGGGTATTATGGGGAGCTTTACTACTACTGGGGGGCTATGATGAACATGATTACTAGTATGGGCACTATAGGGGCATTATTACTACTGAGTGTGCTCTGGCAGAGAATTATTTCTATTGGTGGGATTTTGGGGAGCACTGTTACTTTTGGGGCACCCTGGCATAGTATCAGCTTAGCACAATTATTTTTTGGGGACATTATCTTTATACTATTAGTGTCTGGGCGCAGTTATTTTTTAGAGCACTGTGTGCCAATAATTGTTGAAGGGGGCATTATCTGTGTGGTAGTAGTATTTCTAGGGGGACTGTTTCTGCAGTATAGTATTGGGGGTGGCAGGAAAGGGTGTTCAGAAGATGTGAAGATGATGGAAATGTGGGAAACTAATGTCTGTTTCTCAATCTCTGCAGAGACGGGAGATGGCAGAAAAATTATCATGGCGGTCTGGTCTGAATGGAGAAGATGAGGAAAGAGAACGTCTAGAACAAAGGTCACATCACTGGATGTAAGAGGTATGAGGTGCTATGTAGGAGAGGAGATGCTCCGGCTCCCCCCCCCTGCCATTTGCAGGAGGAGGATTCAGAGCTGGGTGAGGACGGCAAAGGGGGACAGTAGGCCACAGGGGGGTGGCAGATGGTGGGGGGAACCACAGGCCTTGAGCAGGATCTGGGGAGGGAGGAGAGCGGAGGAGCTTCCTGGCTGAACCTGCTGTTTATTGTATAATGTGAAGCAGGCAGTGCAGCCAGGACAGGCCCCCCCCCCCCCCCCTCTCCGTATGATGTGTAGAGACAGGCCTCAACTATAGAATGTCAGCGGTACAGTGTTTGTTGGGAGTAGCCTATTATATGTAGGAGGGGCTTTTAATAATGGGCGGGGCTAAAATGGGCCACTTGACTGAATTTGCCCCCCAGGACTAAGGCTGCCAGCCCTCCCCTGGTCCGTGTCCGTATTTTTCTACAAGACCTTGGTGCAATAAAATTACACTTTTCATTAACCTTCCTTTTTTTCCCCCTGTCAGACAAAAAAAAAGGAAGACACAAGGAAACACAACTGAAGCAAAATCGGACACCGACCACTGAAGCCAAATCACTGACAGTGAAAAATCACTGTTGTGTGCATAAGGCCTAAGGGAAAGATCTGCACCTGTTCTGTGTTTAGAGCCGCACCTAGTTTTGGCTCAAAATCACTGACCAAACATTGACTGTGTGAATGAGCCATTACTGTGTGCAGTGTCCCGCACCTCTCTCCTCCTTCTCATTCCATTTGGTCCTCTTACAGCTGAACTTTAAAACTTGAACTTTCATCACTGATGAAAACTATTTACATAGTTCAAAATTTACGGTTTATTGGTCGCAATAAACAGTCAAAATGACTGACTGTCAAAATGCCAGCGTCATTTGGCCATCCTGTGTAATGAGGCATCCTCTTTCTTTTAGATCCAAACCACCATCTAACAGGGCTCAGGATTTAATGGCTCAAGTGAAGGGCCTTCTGAGCTAATTTGGATTAGATCATCCAGTGTAGAAATATGAATTGATTGCATACTTTTGATTTCATTCTGTTTTGGGCAGATAAACCTTCGTTCACATGGGATTGAGTTCTACTTTTCAATAGTACCATCCTGGGGTATATATAATTTATTGATCAACTTTTATTAAAGCAGTTCTCTGGGCTTTTAATATTGATGACCTATCATGCTTGCTGCTGCTATGTCTATGGCAAAGCAGCAGCGCCCATGAAGAGATACGGGAGGTGGCACTTGCACACTCCGTGTCCTCATACAGCTGATCGACGGGGGTGCTGGGTATCAGACCTCCGCCGATCTGATATTGATGACCTATCCTGAAGATAGGTCATCAATATTAAAGCCCAGAGAACCCCTTTAACTCTTTGGGGAATAAAAAAAACAAAACCTTTCCACGCCTACCATCGCCTATCTGAACTTCCAGCACCGATGGGGGTTGCATAGCATTATATTGATTTATGATGCTATGTAACCCTTACAGTTCTGGAATGTATTAGATGACACTGACATAATGCTGTCAGTGTTATCCAATACATTCCAGAACTGTAAGGTTTAGGCCGAATGCACACGGCCGTGTTCCGCGGCCAAGAGCGGTCCTTGGTATGCCGGGCTGGATTCCTGTTCAGAGCAGGAGCGCACTGAGTCATTGGTTGCTATGACGCCGTACACTTCATGTCGCCGCTGCACTACAGTAATACACTATACGAGTGTATTACTGTAGTGCAGCGGCGACATGAAGCGCACGGCGTCATAGCAACCAATGACGCCGTGCGCTCCTGCTCTGAACAGGAATCCAGCCTGGCATACCACGGACCGCTCTTGGCCGCGGAACACGGCCGTGTGCATTCGGCCTTACATAGCATCATAAATCAATACAATGCTATGCGACCCCGGCAGTGCTGGGAGTTAAGGACAAGTGTTCTCCCTGACACGGGCTGCAAGTTCAATGCGTGGACCTTGTTCGTGTGAAAGGGACCTAAAAGGGAATATATAATGAAGGGAAAGTAACCCATTGTTTGTTTCCTTATGTGTCCTCCAGTACCTCCTTCATCTCTTGTCTTTGTCCTTGGTTCAGCCCTTCTGTGTTCCCTGTGGTGCTTTAGTGCTTTATGGTCTCTGCTTCACAGCAGCCTGCTGCATGATCTTCGGTGAGGGCCTGTCTCCTATGATCCTGCCTCCGCGTTGTCTGCACTGAAGGTAGAAATTAGGGATGAGCGAATCGACTTCGGATGAAACATCCGAAGTTGACATCACAATTAGGGATGAGCGAATCAACTTCGGATGAAACATCCGAAGTCGATTCGCATAAAAGTTCATTCTAATACTGTACGGAGCAGGAGCTCCGTACAGTATTAGAATGTATTGGCTCAGATGAGCCGAAGTTATTGCTTTGCGAAGTCTTGCGAGAGGTTGTGCAATAATTTAATAAATTAATTTGTACTGTAAAAAAACATTTCCTGAACTCGGGTTCGGTTCCAAGTGGTACAAATTAATTTATGAAGTTATTCCACGAAGTCTCGCGAGTACTCCTAGGATACAGCGAAGTCACAAACGAGGAAAGCAACTGAATTGGCACTTAAAACGTGAAGTCCTTGTTAAGGGCAGTCAACAACACTTGTGGCCTGACACAAACAGCAACCTAACTGACTACAGGCCTTGTCTCAATCCTAGGTGCCAAAACTTCATGAGATGGATGCACGATTAGTCTTACCGACCTGGGTCTGCTTTGTGTAAGCTGGTGACTGTAGATGGAACAAGGGTTTCTCCAACAAGCGTGCAGTAGCGCAGTGTCTGTGGCTTTACTCCTCAGCTTCCATCTAATTTCCTGGCAGCAGTTCCCCTTCCGCTGGACAAGATCAGGGTAATGGACACGATCAGCTCCCCTTGGCTGCAGCTTTGATCCCTGGAAGATGCTCTCACTCTTGGATGTTGATGGATTCTCATCACACACAGCTTCTGGATGCCTCTTCCAAGCTCACCCTAAGATGGCTGCCACTGCTGCTTTTCTCCCCAGGTTTTGTAACTCCCCACCCTCTGATAGTTTTTAACATCACATGAATCTAGAAATGCAGTCCTTTTAGTTATGCTTAGGAAACAGCGGCCTCTTGTGGCCAAACAGCAGAATGACAGATCAAATCATTTAACTTCATTTACATGAATACAATGTTCACAAAATGAGTGCTGTTTCCTCATCTCACACAGCAGCCTACACCAGATATGTGCATTGTGATGTCATCCAGCAGCCTGCACTAGATATGTGTATTGTGATGTCATCCAGTAGCTTGCACCAGTAGTCTCTATTGTGATATCATACAGCAGTCTACACCAGAAATGTCTATTGTGGTGTCACACAGCAGCTTAGCTTGCACCAGACACATCTGTTGTGATGTCATCCATCAGCTTGTACCATATACAGTATGTGTACTGTAATGTCATCAAGCAGCCTACACCAGGCATGTGCATTGTGATGTCATCTAGCAGTCTGTAGCAGATATCTGTGTATTGTGATGTCATCCAGCAGCCTGTACCAGATGTGTATTGTGATGTCATCCAGCAGCCTGTACCAGATATGTTTATTGTGATGTCACCCACCTACTTTCACCAGGCTTGTCTATTGTGATGTGTCACCCAGCAGCCTGTACCAAAAATGTCTATTATGATGTCATCCAGCAGCACAGGCGTAACTACAGCCACAGCAGCCATAGCATTTGCTGTGTGGCCCAGAGGTTGAGGGGGCCCAGTCAGGAGCAAAAGCATTATACTTATGTCTCTTTTTCAGGTTTACTATGTTACAAGATTTAAGTCATATGGGATTTCTTTGAATTCTATAAAACCTCTCTTTTAGCAGTTACATGGTAATAATTTACTGACTGTGTAGCTTATTTTTTTTCAGAGTAGTATTACAGTATGGCCACTAGAGGCCAGGAGAACAGCTTGGTTTCAATGACCTGGCCCTATGCTTTACTGCCCTACTGCTGCTAGAATGCGTCTATTGTGGTTTTATAACTCTGCATCTTATAATTTAACCTTTATATTGTTATCACTAGCGTAATATGCCTATGTTTGTTCCCAACATGATTCCATTACTCCGGCTTTGTTTGTATTTGAACAACTTTGGTTGTAAATTTGCAGATATACAATCCAACTATAGAGCAAAAAAGATATTTATTGCCAATTTTCCATAACAGGCACATTGGGGCCCATTTACTAAGTGACTATCGACTGTTTTACACGTAAAGGGAGTCGCAAGTCCCCTTTTCTGTCCGTTTACGGTTTTGTGACGTTTCTGACAGGGGCGTGTCAGGGGCCGTGCCTGGAAATAGGCGCAAATTTTGGTTAATAACTATGCCAGCCAGGGGCTGGCGTAGCTTTTACTCCGGGCTCATGGACTGCCACAGTTGCGCCTAATTTATGATGAGGCGCATGCACTCACATGTAACGGGGCCCGGCGCTGTCACTGTATTTCATGTCGGGCCCCCATCAGAGCACTCATCACAGCAGTGTTCCATCCACTCGGTCCGGCATCTATCAGGCCCCGTCACTGCTCTACTAGTAGTATTCACAAACTAAGCGGGTAGGCGGAGCCTGACTAACATTGGTCAGGCTCCACCCACCCACGTCATACCTGAATACTACTAGTAGGGCAGCGATGGGGCTTGATAGATGCTGGACCGAGTGGATGGAGCGCTCTGATGGGGGCCCAGCATGAAGTACAGTGAACATTACTGGGGGCACTATAGGGATATTATTTGGGATAGTGGAAGGACATTACTCGGGGCACTATAGGGATATTATTGGGGATAGTGGAAGGACATTACTGGGGGCAGTGGGGGACATTACTTGGGGCAGTATAGAGACATTACTATGGGCGCTATAGGGACATTACTGGGGGTAGTGGGGGATGAACATTACTGGGGGCACTATAGGGATATTACTGGGGGCACTATAGGGATATTACCTAGGGATATTACCTGGGTGCACTATAGGGATATTACCTTGGGAGTGAGTAGCCTAACTCACTCCCAAACATTACTGGGGGCAGTATAGGCACATTACAGGGGGTAGTGGGGGGATATTACTGGGGGGCACTATGGCGACATTATTATTAACAAAGACACAATAGGGGACATTAATATTACTGGAGGCACAATAGGAGATATAATTTCTGGGTGCACTGTGGGAGCATTATTATTAATAGGGCACCACAGTGGTTCTTTTTATTACCAGGGTCACTAAGAGTGCATTTTTAATACTGAGTCACTTTGGAGCACTATATGGGCATTATTATTATTTGGGAATATAGCAGGCACTATAGCGGCCTTTTACTGGGGGAATTATGGGGGCATTACTATTACTGAAGGCACTGTCAGGGGCATGGGGGCTTTGATAGCTGGTGTACATTCTGGGAGGGTGGTGATGGATTGCTGGTGTACGTGCTGGTGCTTTTGGGGGGGGGGGGGGGGGCGTATAGTGCTGGACACAGAGGGTGATTGTGATGGACGGTTTGGGAGTGAGTTAGGCTACTTTTTACATTACCGTTTTCAATTCCGCCTTTGAGATCCGTCATAGGATCTCAATAGCGAAAGAAAACTCTTCAGTTTTGTCCCTATTTATTGTCAATGGGGACAAAACTGAACTGAACGAAACTGAATGCACCAAAATGCATTTCGTTCCATTTGGTTGCATCCCTATCGGAACAGCGTTTTTCTGTCGACGATGTGGTGCGGAGCAAGACGGATCCGTCCTGACACACAATGTAAGTCAATGGGGACAGAGAAAACTGATCCGTCCCCCATTGACTCTGAATGGTGTTCATGACGGATCCGTCATGGCTGTAGAAGACATAATACAACCGGATCCGTTCATGACGGATGTATGCGGTTGTATTATTGTAATGGAAGCGTTTTTGCAGATCTATGACGGATGCGCAAAAAAGCTAATGCGAAAGTAGCCTTATATGCTACATCCAGGGTGGGCCCTTTAATTTCCCATCCTGCATAAGCTACCAGCTGACTTGAGCAGCCAATGGCTGTTGGGTTTTTGGAAGGGCAGGGGAGGAGCACTGTGGAGAAGGAGGTGATCCGCCATTATTGTACCATGCTTGCTTCATCAGCACAGTCAGAAGCACAGCCAGCAGGTAATTAATTTTAACTTAATCAATTTCATCACATGGATTTCATTAGAGTAAGGGCTCCTGCCCACGGCCGTTGTTATAGTCCGCATCCGAGCCGCAGTTTTTGCAGCTCAGATGCGGACCCATTCACTTCAATGGGGCCGCAAAAGATGCGGACAGCACTCCGTGTGCTGTCCGCATCCGTTGCTCCGTTCCGAGACCCCGCAAAAAAAATATAGCATGTCCTATTCTTGTCCGTTTTGCGGACAAGAATAGGCATGTCTACAATGGGCCGCCCGTTTCATTCCGCAAATTGCGGAAGGCACACGGGCAGCTTCCGTTGTTTGCGGATCCGCAGTCTGCGGACCGCAAAAAACGCCACGGTCGTGTGCATGTAGCCTAAGGGCTCATGCCCACGGCCGTTGCCCCGCATATGGCGTGTCCGCAATACACGGGGCACCGGCCGTGTGCATTCCGCATCACGGATGCGGACCCATTCACTTGAATGGGACCGCAAATCCAGAGATGCGGTGCAGAACGGAACCGTGGAACGGAAGCACTACGGAGGCCTTCTGTGGGGTTCCGTTCCGTGCTTCCATTCCGCAAAAAAAGTAGTGCCTGCACTACCTTTTTGCGGTGCGGACCGTCGGATGCGGATTGCGGACCCCACGGGCACTGAGCGCTTATGGTCATGGGCATGAGCCCTAAGGGACATTAAAACAGGTTGTTTATATTTTATAAATTGGGGACATAATTAAATTTGTAGGGGTCGGGGAGTACACACATGGTGTAGATGCTGCAGGTTTGTGTACTGATCAGCGGCAATATACTACAACGCATTTATACATATTATGGGGAGGGGGGCTCTATCCAAAGTTTGCCCTGGGGCCCATAGAACTCTAGTTACGCCACTGGGCACATGTTACATTCTCACAGTTTATTTTTCTCATGGATTCTCACATAATCTGTGCCACATGGAGAAACCTAATAAGCCCCTGGCAGGCTGTACAGTATGCATCCATAAGATGGGCTGTGCACACGAGGCCTAAGGACATGTTCACATGCCACTTCAAGGTGAGGCAAGGAGTCACTGGAATAGTACACCACTTGTTACTGGCAACATATTTTTATTTATTTTTTACTTCCTTGAGAACGCAGTGTAGTTGTAAAGAGCAGGGCCGTCTTTAACAAGGGGCAAAAGGGGCAGCTGCCCCGGGCCCAGTTGCTCCTGGGGGGCCCAAGGCAGCTGCCTCTTGAGCCCTGCTGGCCACTGCCCCGGGTGTCAGGCTGTCAGGTACACAGTAGGGTGCTGCCATGCCACGCAACGCCTGCCTGCCTGCCGGCACTCCAGGCAGCGAACTATGAGAGCTGTGATTCTCTTAAGGACCTTAGATGGCATCATCACCATGTGACCAGTAACCTAGCAATATTACTGGTCACATGGCTATGAGGTCATCAAAGGTCCTGTCTACCAGGAGTGTTGCTGCAGGAGAAGTTTGCCAGACTTGTGGAGCTTTTTTTGTGAAGATTACATCAGGAAAAGGTGACAGGGGCTGTTATGCTAATATACCGTAAGCTACTGTATACTGTGGGGTGCTGTATATTGTCGGGTGCTATACTGCTCTATTGTATACTGTGGGGGGGCTGTATACTGTGGGGTGCTATACTGCTCTACTGTATACTATGGGGTGCTGTATACTGTGGGGTGCTATACTGCTCTACTGTATACTATGGGGTGCTGTATGCTGTGGGGTGCTATACTTCTCTACTGTATACTATGGGGTGCTGTATACTGTGGGGTGTTGTATACTGTGGGGTGCTGTATACTGTGGGGTGCTGTATACTGGGTGCTATACTGCTCTACTGTATACTATGGGGTGCTGTATACTGTGGTATGCTATACTGCTCTACTGTATACTATGGGGTGCTGTATACTGTGGGGTGCTATACTGCTCTACTATATACTGTGGGGTGCTGTATACCATTGGGTTGCTGTATACTGTGGGGTGCTATACTGCTTTACTGTATACCTGGGGTGCTGTATACTGTGGGGTGCTGTATACTGTGGGGTGCTGTATTCTGTATACTTTGGGGTGCTGTATACCGTGGGGAGCTGTATATTGTGGGGAGCTGTATATTGTGGAGTGCTATACTGCTCTACTGTATACTGTGGGGTGCTGTATACCGTTGGGTTGCTGTATACTGTGGGGTGCTATACTGATTTACTGTGGGGTGCTGGGGTGCACTGTAACACTAGGGTGAGCCGAGCCCCGGTCGTTTCCTTCCTGCAGAGCGGTGCCCATTTTCAGCCTGAGCCCAGCTGCCCAGAGCACTGGATCCTGAGCCGCTGGAGTCTTCAGAACTGGAAGTATTTACAGTCATTCACTGTACTCTACGAAGTGTGTGGATTTTTTTTTTGTGTGTGTTGTGGTGTAGGGTGTGATTGCATGCTAGGGTGTGGGATCCAGGGGGCCCAAGTAAATTTTTGCCCAGGGTCCAATCAATATTAAAGACGGCCCTGGTAAAGAGAATAAGATAGACACCATGTACTTGTTGACCTCTTCCTGACCCAATGGAAGGTTCCCTTTTGGGACTCCTTGTGTTAAAAAGTTTGGTAAACCGTGCTTTTCAATACACCCACAGTGCACATGTAGCGCAGCAATCCAGAACCGGGTCAATGTAAGGGGACTCGCTACATTCCCCTGGATTTACAAATTGATATCCTAAAAAGGTAAATCATGCTGCTTTTAAAAATTTTGATGACAACGGAGCAGATATTGACGGCTTTTTAAAAGACTTTGAACGCCAATGCATGTTAGAGGGAATGGAGGAAGAAAGCTGCGTCTCAGTACTCAGCAGCAAGTTAACTGGGCGGGCGGCAGAGGCTTATAGAGCAGTACTGGATGAAGACATTCTGAATTATCAAAAGATAAAGGAGGTACTGTTGTCCCGATTTTCCGTCACCCCAGAGGCGTATCGCCTGAAATTCATAGAAATAAAAAAGACTGGGAAGACTCTTTCACCGAATGGGCCTGCAGGTTAAAGAGGGCAGCACACAACTGGCTGCAGGGATCCCAAGCTTTAACGTTGGAGGATGCTTTGCAGCTCCTCACGTTGGAACGATTCTATGATGATCTGGAGAAGGATCTCAGGCATTGGGTGAGAGATAAAAAACCCAAAACAGTAGAAGAAGCAGCAAAATTGGCGGATGAGTATCAGGACACCAGACGGTTCGAAGTCAAAGAGGTACGAGCCAGCTCCAAACCGTTTGTCCCTTTTTCCCCAATACATAAGCCCGTACCCTACCAAGCAACTACAAACCCCAGGCATCAACCCAAAGGATAATGGGGGGAGTCAGGAAGGGAGATACCCAAGTAGTTAAACGGCAACTAGTAGTACCCCGGAAGTTTAGGGCAGAACTGCTAAAGCTTAGCCACGATATTCCATTGGCTGGGCATTTAGGAGTGACCAAAACGAAGGATAGGTTAACGCAGACCTTCTATTGGCCAAAAATTCTCAAGACATTAAACTATACTGTAGGACAGGGATCAGCAACCTTCGGCACTCCAGCTGTTGTGAAACTACAATTCCCAGCATGCTTCATTCATTTCTATGAGAGTTCTTAGAAGAGTATGCATGCTGGGAGTTGTAGTTTCACAACAGCTGGAGTGCCGGAGGTTGCCTACCCCTGCTGTAGGACATGTGAGATATGTCAGCGGACAGGTAGGAGGGGGGATCGCCAGAGGGCTAAACTTCACCCCCTCCCTATTATTGAAGAACCCTTTAGCAGGGTAGCCATTGATTTAGTAGGGCCGCTCCGCAAATCGGCCACATATGGAAAGAGCTACATCCTCACGGTGGTAGATTTTGCTACTCGGTATCCAGAGGCTGTGGCTCAGTCCAATATAGAGGCCAAAACCGTGGCAGAAGCCCTAGTAAGGATCTTCACCCGAGTAGGATTCCCGAGGGAAATTCTATCGGACAGAGGGACTCAATTCACGTCCCATCTGACCCAACAATTATGGAAAAGTTGTGGCGTGAAACTCCTGTTCAGTACACCCTATCACCCGCAGACGGATGGAATGTGAATGGTTCAATGGCACTCTGAAACAGATGCTCCGAACCTTCACACCGTCCAATCCTCACTGGGAAAGATTCCTACCTCACCTCCTATTTGCTTACCGGGAAGTGCCCTAGGCATCCACGGGGTTCTCCCCCTTCGAACTTCTTTACGGAAGAAGAGTCCGAGGACCCCTGGATCTCATACGGGAGCACTGGGAGGGCAATACAGGAGAGGAGGGGGTACCTATCGTCCACTATGTGCTGGAGTTTCGGGACCGGTTGCAGGCGCTCACTGAATCTGTTTGGGAACACCTGCAGATGGCTCAGACACGCCAAAAGAGATGGTACGATAAGGGTGCCAGAGATAGGGTCTTTGACATAGGTCAGCAAGTCTGGGCTCTGAAGCCAGTTAAGCAGGACAAATTACAGGCCTCTTGGCAAGGCCCTTTTAAGGTAGTAGAGAAGCTAAGCGACACTACGTACATAGTGTGCAAGAGTTCAGATGAGAGGTTCAGACATGCCTTTCATGTGAACATGTTAAAACCATATTACGAACGGGCAGAGGATATAGCGGCGGTGTGCGCGGCGGCAGGGGAAGATAGTGAAAACTTACCCCTGCCAGATTTACTCACCACTCTATCTCTATAGACCAAGTGCAAATAGGCGAGGGGTTAAACCCTGAGGAGAAACAGACAGCCTCTCAATTACTACAGGGTTACAAGGAGATGTTTTCTGCTGTCCCGGGATATACCTCTGCTGCAGTCCACCGAGTAGAGACTCAGGGAGACACCCCCCTGCGACAACAGCCTTACCGTATCCCTGTAGCTGTTCGAGATAATATGTTAGCGGAGATACAAGAGATGCTGCAACTAGGGGTGATAGAGCCATCCCAAAGTCCTTGGGCCTCTCCGGAAGCTCAAAGACCGCATTATAACAGACGCATACCCCATGCCTAGAATTGACGAGTTACGGGATAAGATGGCTGGGGGTCATTACCTAACCACTCTAGATTTATGCAAAGGCTACTGGCAAATCCCTCTGGAGCCAGCAGCCATTCCCAAGTCGGCATTCGTCACTCCATTCGGGCTTTACCAATTCAAGGTTATGCCCTTTGGAATGAAGAATGTGCCGGCTACCTTTCAGAGAATGGGAGAATGGCTGACAGACTTCTGGAGGGGTTTCAGGACTTCTCATGTGCGTACTTGGATGACATTGCCATTTATAGTCGCACATGGGAATCCCATCTAGAACACGTAGCCAGGGTCTTAGAGTGCCTCCAGACCGCCGAACTAACGTTGAAACCGGACAAATGCCATCTAGGAATGGCGGAGGTCCAATATTTAGGGCATAGAGTGGGGTCAGGTAAGCAGCGTCCCGAGCCGGCCAAAGTAGAGGCCATTGCTAATTGGCCCCGTCCTACTACCAAGACTCTAGTATTAGCGTTCTTAGGAACGGCGGGGTATTACCGAAAATTTGTCCCAGAATATAGCGCCCTGGCCAAACCCCTGACCGACCTAACCAAAAAAGCCCTTCCCAAGCTCGTAACCTGGTCTCCGGAGTGCGCAGAAGCGTTCCAGCAACTAAAGTTAGCCCTCAGCAAGGCACCTGTGTTGGCAGCACCAGACTATAACAAAACCTTTCTTATGTACACAGATGCCTCCCTGTATGGGCTGGGAGCCGTGCTGAGCCAGGTGGGGGAAGATGGGTTGGAGCACCCAGTGGCGTATCTCAGCAGGAAACTTTTACCCCGGGAGGTCAGCTACGCCACTTTGGAAAAAGAATGCTTAGCTCTGGTGTGGGCCTTAAAGAGGCTCCAACCCTATTTGTATGGTCGCCCCTTTACGTTGATGACGGACCACAATCCACTTGTATGGTTGAACCGCGTCTCAGGGGACAATCCAAGACTATTACGCTGGAGCCTGGCCTTACAACCGTACAATTTTACTATGCAGTACAGGCCAGGCCAACAACATGGGAATGCAGATGGATTGTCCCGTCAACCGGACTTGGACACATAAAAACTTTCGTTCTTCGGACATCTCTGAGCCAACCCGACAGGGTCTAGGCAGATATGCCGACCCATGGACTTAGGGGGAGCCGTGTGAAGATATGCGTATTGTGTGGCCTGTAATTGTACCATGTAATTTGTCTATTGGGTAATTTTCGTGGGTTTATTGTCTGGAGATAGTTTTGTTATACAGTGTCTGGACTAATTATCTCCAGGCAAACAAAGGGAGAGACCTGTGAAGATATGCGTATTGTGTGGCCTGTAATTGTACCATGTAATTTGTCTATTGGGTAATTTTCGTGAGTTTATTGTCTGGAGATAGTTAAGTTATACAGTGTCTGGACTAATTGTCTCCAGGCAAACAAAGGGAGAGACCAAACTGTAAAGCATGTACTATTGGTTGTTTCTTGCCTCCCCCTGGGAAGGCCCCCCCTTGCAGGGGGTACAGTATAAATACAAGTTCTGTTCAATAAAAAGAGAGTCTTTATAGATTGGCTGTTATAGATTGGGAATCTACCGAACAAGCAACCGAACGGAGGGCTATACTCACTGCGTGCTTTTCCGTTCGGGTAAACCAGACGCTACTACTACGGGGTTCGTTACAGGGCGTAACACCCAATATAAGCATTATTAGACAAGAGAGGCATTGAGTTATAGCAAATATAATATGGGTACGCAGACCCAAATACACAATAAATAGAGAAAGAGATTTAGAACAAATCACAGTGTGAAAAATAATAAAAAACAACATCTTTAGAGCATCACTCGCAATATCAAAGGATCAACAAGTGTGAAAAATATCATGCATCTTGCGTGAATTGGAATCTTACATATGACAATCTGCCTGACCAAATTTTGTTTATACTTTATGTGAGTAACAATACTTCAAAGACCAAAGAGGGTCTTGTTCAACAACCCACCTATCCCACTATGTTTGTGTCCCTAATCTGTAGTCTGCCCAATATTCCTTTCAGTTGTTCTAGTAAATACCATTCTGTTAAGGAAAATGGTTTCATTATGAATTGAATCTCATTGTCTGACATGTGCTTGAGAATAAAATGTTTCCATTTTTTGAACAATTTATGAGTGGATCGTTCTTTTGACTGAAAGGTCGCCAAACGTTCTTGATGAAACAACTGTTTTAGTTGTGTAATGATAGTGCAAAATGTGGGGATTTCAGGTTGCAGCCATTGCTGTAAGATACATCGTTTAACAACCATACAAATTGAGTAAAAAAAGATCAGGAAGGCTTCCCCCATCACTTTCTTCCTCTTCACAGTGAAAAAGGAACAACATTGGGGTCAATCTCAATTTTCTCCCCCATAATTCCTCCACCATATCACCCACCTCAGACCACAGCTGTCTACTATTGGAACACGTCCAACGTCCATTAAAAAGGTCTGTATGACCTATATGACATTTAGGACAGTGTGTTATACGGTCGGGTTTGAGCGGGTGAGAAGGTACATTGAAACCAAAGATGGCCCTATGGATAATTCTCAACTGAGTGTCTCTCCATACCTCATTTATTATATGCTTCCTAACTCGCAACCATCCCTTATGCATCAATTGTGTAATGTTTACTAAACCCAGCTGCTCTTCCCATTTTTGAAAACTTCTTTCTCTATCATTTAATAGTTCTTCAGTTTGCAATCTGTAGTATAGGTGGGAGACTGAAGTTCTCCCTCCCCCCAACTCCAATATTTTGTAAAAAATATTATGTTTTATTTCCTTGTGAACCATTAGTAGATTTGAATGTATGGCTGCCTTTACTTGAGCATATTGTATAGTTTGAAAAGGGATAATAGAGAATTTATCTATCACTTCCGACTCCCTAAGCCATCTGGGCTCCACGGGATGTAGCAAGTGCTTGACCTGTAGGATTCCCTTTAATGCCCACTCTTTAAAAAGACTATTTGTATATCTTTGTGGAAACTCCGGGTTATTCCACAATGTAAGGTGTTTAGATATCCCATATGATAACCAAAACGTTTTCCTCAGAATTCTCCATGTAGCAATGGTATCCTTGATGAGGACAGAGTTTTTAATCCAAGCGGGAATGCTAATTAATCTTGCATGTAATAGGGCTACCAAGGACCAGGGAGCGCAGAAACCAGCTTTGAAAGGCAAGGCAGAATAAAATTCAGTGCCATGAATCCATGGGTCTTGCCATACAAGCCAGGTTATAACCTCTTACATCTGGGAAAGCTATACCACACAATTCCTTAGGGGCCATTAGCTTACGCAAACTAATTCTTGGGCACTTGCCGTGCCAAAGAAAGGTTGTGAAAGCTTTGTTTATCCTATTTATGTCAGCATGCTTCAAGAGAATAGGTATAGTTTGTAGGGGATATGATTTCGGCCCATTAGGGATAAAGGGAGGTTGTGCCATTGTCGTAACTCATTAATGATATTATTTATTAAAGGGACATAGTTTAGCCTGTAGATGGATTCCAAGGTTTTACCTACAGTTGCAAGAAAAAGTATGTGAACCCTTTGGAATGATATGGATTTCTGCACAAATTGGTCATAAAATGTGATCTAATCTTCATCTAAGTCACAACAATAGACAATCACAGTCTGCTTAAACGAATAACACACAAATAATTAAATGTTACCATGTTTTTATTGAACACACCATGTAAACATTCACAGAGCAGGTGGAAAAAGTATGTGAACCCCTAGACTAATGACATCTCCAAGAGCTAATTGGAGTGAGGTGTCAGCCAACTGGAGTCCAATCAATGAGATGAGATTGGAGGTGTTGGTTACAGCTGCCCTGCCCTATAAAAAACACACACCAGTTCTGGTTTTGCTTTTCACAAGAAGCACTGCCTGATGTGAATGATGCCTCGCACAAAAGAGCTCTCAGAAGACCTATGATTAAGAATTGTTGACTTGCATAAAGCTGGAAAGGGTTATAAAAGTATCTCCAAAAGCCTTGCTGTTCATCAGTCCACGATAAGACAAATTGTCTATAAATGGAGAACGTGCAGCACTGCTGCTACTCTCCCTAGGAGTGGCCGTCCTGTAAAGATGACTGCAAGAGCACAGCGTAGACTGCTCAATGAGGTGAAGAAGAATTCTAGAGTGTCAGCTAAAGACTTACAAAAGTCTCTGGCATATGCTAACATCCTTGTTAGCGAATCTACGATACGTAAAACACTAAACAAGAATGGATTTCATGGGAGGATACCACAGAGGAAGCCACTGCTGTCCAAAAAAAACATTGCTGCACGTTTACAGTTTGCACAAGAGCACCTGGATGTTCCACAGCAGTACTGGCAAAATATTCTGTGGACAGATGAGACCAAAGTTGAGTTGTTTGGAAGAAACACACAGCACTATGTGTGGAGAAAAAGAGGCACAGCACACCAACATCAAAACCTCATCCCAACTGTGAAGTATGGTGGTGGGGGCATCATGGTTTGGGGCTGCTTTGCTGCGTCAGGGCCTGGACGGATTGCTATCATCGAAGGAAAAATGAATTCCCAAGTTTATCAAGACATTTTGCAAAAGAACTTAAGGCCATCTGTCCACCAGCTAAAGCTCAACAGAAGATGGGTGTTGCAACAGGACAACGACCCAAAGCATAGAAGTAAATCAACAACAGAATAGCTTAAACAGAAGAAAATACGACTTCTGGAGTGGCCCAGTCAGAGTCCTGACCTCAGCCCGATTGAGATGCTGTGGCATGACCTCAAGAAAGCGATTCACACCAGACATCTCAAGAATATTGCGGAACTGAAACAGTTCTGTAAAGAGGAATGGTCAAGAATTACTCCTGACCGTTGTGCACGTCTGATCTGCAACTACAGGAAACGTTTGATTGAAGTTATTGCTGCCAAAGGAGGTTTAACCAGTTATTAAATCCAAGGGTTCACATACTTTTTCCACCTGCACTGTGAATGTTTACATGGTGTGTTCAATAAAAACATGGTAACATTTAATCCTTTGTGTGTTATTAGTTTAAGCAGACTGTGATTGTCTATTGTTGTGACTTAGATGAAGATCAGATCACATTTTATGACCAATTTGTGCAGAAATCCATATAATTCCAAAGGGTTCACATACTTTTTCTTGCAACTGTATCTTGATGCCAAGATATTTGATAAATGACTTTGCGACTGGTATATTCTCCACTGTTTTCTCTCCTCCTCCTCCTGAACCGGCACTTCGCAAAAAGAGAATTTCACTTTTGGAATAATTTATTTGCAGTCCTGAGATTGAGCCAAAAGCAGAGAGCGTTTGCATTATTTTGGCTAAATCGGCAATAGGATCCGCCATGAATAAGACAATATCGTCCGCAAATAAGGCCAGGTGCATATTGTGAGGGCCCATTGTCAAGCCCTCATACATTGCGGGTGAGTCTAAACATCTAGCCAGTGGCTCAATCGCTAGATCAAAAATAAGGGGGGACAAGGGGCATCCCTGCCTAGTTATTCTCTGTAAAGTAAAGCTGTTAGACAAGAATCCTGCCACAGAGACCCTGGTCTTGGGGTTTGTATACATTCCTGATAAGACTGAGCGAAAGAGACCTTGGAAGCCCATAACATCAAGGACCTGATCAAGCTAATGCCAACCTATGCTGTCAAACACTTTTTCTGTATCTAGCGTGACAATAGCCAGATTTTTCCCAGAATATTTCGGGGATCCAGCCAAAGAAAGTGCCAAAAAGACCTTTCTAATATTAATGACCGCAGACCTCCCCTTTATAAAGCCCACTTTTTGGGGTGAGATTAAAGAAGGGAGGATAACCGCCAGCCTATTGGCTAAAATTTTAGATAACAATTTTATATAATGGTTAATCAGAGAGATCGGTCTGTAAGATGAAGGGTCCTCCGAATCCTTCCCTTTTTTGTGAATTAAGGTAATCAAAGCTGTGTTCATATGTTCGGGGATAGTTTGTCCTTCTACTATAGAAAATCACCAAAAAAATGAATAAAACTAACTTACATATGTATGAAGATCGAAAAAACTTTATTGTAAGTATATATAAACATATAAACAATACATACATATATAATAAAACAGGCAGCACAAGGCGGGACACACAGATGAGTAGCAGGACCCAAGGAGAGGCCGGGAGATCAGTGCACGAAATAACAGGGAAAAAAGAATGCTAGCTGAAAAAGCATGTCTCAAAACCTCATAGCAGCAACGCCCCAAACAAAGTGCAAAGGAGGCAATTGTGGAGATTGAGGTTGGAATGAAAAGGACAAAGTATAAACATACCCTGACTGGTGCAAAGATCTCTCGGCCGACTCCTGACCCAACGCCGTTTCGCCAGTAGATCTGGCTTCTTCCGGGGATACGGAAACACATAAAAACATCTCCCCTATATAGTGCCCACACAGGTGTGTGGAGGAAAATTAAAATTGCAGGACCTGAATGACATCAGCACCAATGGAATTGGAGCCCTAGTACCTAAGGGCCAATCAATAGAACCAAAAGCACCTAATGGAGGCAGGACTAAGATGACAGAGCGAGCATGTGAACAAGCACATGACCGCAGTGTCAGAGGTGCATCATACGACACACTCTGATCATCCCAGAAAAACCAATCAGTAGCCCATGTAGTCATACGGAGGAGGAGCCGAGGGCAGTGCAGTAGGTGCGGCCAAACATCTGAATGACAGCAGCATCAACAGAAAATGAGGCCTCAGACTCCAAGGGGCAGAGGACTAGTTATACGGCGATCACATGACTGCACGCGACCGCAATGTCACGAGCGTCGCTGAGGCAACGCCCCAAATGCAGCACCACAAGCAGTGGTGGACGCCCCACCCCAGCAACGCAGGCAAGCCTTAGTGACGGAGCGGTCACGCGATGCGCCACATGACCGCGGCGGCACATTTGAGGCTGCTCCCACACCCGCGCTCAGAGCGGATCCATCTAGTGGATGCACAGACGGATCCGCTCCCACAATGCAGACATAGGGATCCGCTCAAAGACAGATCCATCTGCACCATGGTTCAGAGGAGTTCCAAGTGTGCAAATTAACCAGACGGACCCGTCCAGACCCCACACCGAAAAGCCAGCGGGAGACGGACCCGCTCGAAATCGTGCCACATTGTGTCAACTTCAAACGGATCCGCGCCCACCGACCCACACTGCAGGCCCGGACGGATCCGTCTGGCTCCGCGCAACCAGGCGGACACCCGAACACTGGAAATTGCGCCCGGGCGTCCGCCTGCCGAGGACCTCTCTTTTGCTCCTTTTCTATAATTGATACATCCCGTGGTGGATGTCCTTAATAACATTCCCTGTTTTTTTTAGTCCTCTTGGCGTCCCTCAGCTCATTCCAGGTCCCGTGTTTTTAATCCTTTGTCTGTCATTCCCCTGTTTTTTAACGTACTGTGCTTTCCTAATTTATCTGTAGCACTACCGATGACGTCTGTCGCAGTGGAGGACCATTCCAGTGGAGTCATGGTTCCACACTGGGTTATGTCTGTGTGCATGGTGCTTTTTGGATACATTCTGGACTTCCCCGGGCCATATGCTGGCTATACAACTACGCTTGTTCCATCAATATTACACAACAACTCCCCTTCTCTCGAGATGTTCCGACCATATATTTTCACCATGATGTATAATAATAATTTCTATAGTTTTCATCTGTCCTTTCCTTTCAATCACTGCACCGAGCACTCTTTTCACTTGCTTGTCACGCGCGCCTCTCTTCCCCTTTTTAGTATATAATTATCTTGCGTGTGTTTTATTACAATTGAATTTGTACTCCATTGGCACTTATTTTCTCAGCAATTGTGTATTGTAATAATTCAGCCCCCCAGGTTGGATGCTCCTGTCAATATTTATGTATATGTATATATATATTATTTCTGGTTTATGCATTAGCACTTTATGTCAAACTAAGTCAGTTGTTGTCCTGGAATACTGTCATTTTTTGCCATTATTCCTCTCTATTATACACTGCTCAAAAAAATAAAGGGAACACAAAAATAACACATCCTAGATCTGAGTTAATTAAATATTCTTCTGAAATACTTTGTTCTTTACATAGTTGAATGTGCTGACAACAAAATCACACAAAAAAAAATATGGAAATCAAATTTTTCAACCCATGGAGGTCTGGATTTCGAGTCACACTCAAAATTAAAGTGGAAAAACACACTACAGGCTGATCCAACTTTGATGTAATGTCCTTAAAACAAGTCAAAATGAGGCTCAGTAGTGTGTGTGGCCTCCACATGCCTGTATGACCTCCCTACAACGCCTGTGCATGCTCCTGATAAGGTGGCGGACGGTCTCCTGAGGGAACTCCTCCCAGACCTGGACTAAAGCATCTGCCAACTCCTGGACAGTCTGTGGTGCAACGTGACATTGGTCGATAGAGCGAGACATGATGTCCCAGATGTGCTCAATTGGATTCAGGTCTGGGGAACAGGCGGGCCAGTCCATAGCATCAATACCTTCGTCTTGCAGGAACTGCTGACACACTCCAGCCACATGAGGTCTAGCATTGTCTTGCATTAGGAGGAACCCAGGGCCAACCGCACAAGCATATGGTCTCACAAGGGGTCTGAGGATCTCATCTCGGTACCTAATGGCAGTCAGGCTACCTCTGGCGAGCACATGGAGGGCTGTGCGGCCCTCCAAAGAAATGCCACCCCACACCATTACTGACCCAATGCCAAACCGGTCATGCTGGAGGATGTTGCAGGCAGCAGAACGTTCTCCACGGCATCTCAAGACTCTGTCACGTCTGTCACATGTGCTCAGTGTGAACCTGCTTTCATCTGTGAAGAGCACAGGGCGCCAGTGGCGAATTTGCCAATCTTGGTGTTCTCTGGCAAATGCCAAACGTCCTGCACAGTGTTGGGCTGTAAGCACAACCCCCACCTGTGGACGTCGGGCCCTCATATCACCCTCATGGAGTCTGTTTCTGACCGTTTGAGCAGACACATGCACATTTGTGGCCTGCTGGAGGTCATTTTGCAGGGCTCTGGCAGTGCTCCTCCTGTTCCCTCTTGCACAAAGGCGGAGGTAGCGGTCCTGCTGCTGGGTTGTTGCCCTCCTACGGCCTCCTCCACGTCTCCTGATGTACTGGCCTGTCTCCTGGTAGCGCCTCCATGCTCTGGACACTACGCTGACAGACACAGCAAACCTTCTTGCCACAGCTCGCATTGATGTGCCATCCTGGATAAGCTGCACTACCTGAGCCACTTGTGTGGGTTGTAGACTCCGTCTCATGCTACCACTAGAGTGAAAGCACCGCCAGCATTCAAAAGTGACCAAAACATCAGCCAGGAAGCATAGGAACTGAGAAGTGGTCTGTGGTTCACCACCTGCAGAACCACTCCTTTATTGGGGGTGTCTTGCTAATTGCCTATAATTTCCACCTGTTGTCTATCCCATTTGCACAACAGCATGTGAAATTGATTGTCACTCAGTGTTGCTTCCTAAGTGGACAGTTTGATTTCACAGAAGTGTGATTGACTTGGAGTTACATTGTGTTGTTTAAGTGTTCCCTTTATTTTTTTGAGCAGTGTATATGGTATGCACTTTTTATACTGTACACGGTGCGATAATAATGAGTCTGAACATGGTCTCTTAACATAACATCGCGGTGTGGTGGGGTGTAATCCACCTGTCCACAGCGCAATGTAGTTATCTGCCGTCCATTTGGATTAAGAGGGGTTAACTGTGTGTTGTCGTATTCTATGTCTCTTATGTCATGTCCAGTTCCCAGCCACTGACCTGGTACTTTTTACCCTGACCTATATTTAACAAGTTTCTATGCATTCTGACCATCTGCCCATTTTTAGACGAGTCTGTGGGCTGGTATGTGTATCCGCATTTGGGCTGCTTTCGAACTGGCGTTCGGGGTTCCGCTTGTGAGTTTTGCTTTTGGGGCTTTCGCGGGCGGCCCCGAGCGGATCCGTGGACCCCCGGTTTATTCTGGGTGGACACGGATCCGCTCAGAGTGCAGCGGTTTGGCTCCGCCTGGCCTCCATTCCGCTCGGCAGGCGGACGCCCGGGCGCAATTTCCAGCGTTCGGGTGTCCGCCTGGTTGCGTGGAGCCAGACGGATCCGTCCGGGCCTGCAGTGTGGGTCGGTGGGCGCGGATCCGTTTGAAGTTGACACAATGTGGCATGATTTCGAGCGGGTCCGTCTCCCGCTGGCTTTTCGGTGTGGGGTCTGGACGGGTCCGTCTGGTTAATTTGCACACTTGGAACTCCTCTGAACCATGGTGCAGATGGATCTGTCTTTGAGCGGATCCCTATGTCTGCATTGTGGGAGCGGATCCGTCTGTGCATCCACTAGACGGATCCGCTCTGAGCGCGGGTGTGGGAGCAGCCTCAAATGTGCCGCCGCGGTCATGTGGCGCATCGCGTGACCGCTCCGTCACTAAGCCTTGCCTGCGTTGCTGGGGTGGGGCGTCCACCACTGCTTGTGGTGCTGCATTGGGGGCGTTGCCTCAGCGACGCTCGTGACATTGCGGTCGCGTGCTGTCATGTGATCGCCGCATAAGGCTACTTTCACACTTGCGTTGTTCTTTTCCGGCATAGAGTTCCGTCACAGGGGCTCTATACCGGAAAAGAACTGATCAGGTATGTCCCCATGCATTCTGAATGGAGAGTAATCCGTTCAGTTTGCATCAGTATGTCTTCAGTTCAGTCGTTTTGACTGATCAGGCAAAAGAGAAAACCGTAGCATGCTACGGTTTTATCTCCGGCTAAAAAAACTGAAGACTTGCCTGAATGCCGGATCAGGCATTTTTTCCCATAGGAATGTATTAGTGCCGGATCCGGCATTCAGAATACCGGAATGCCGGATCCGTCCTTCCGGTATGCGCATGCGCAGACTGAAAAAAAAGGTGAAAAAATAAATGCCGGATCCGTTTTTGCCGGATGACACCGGAAAGACGGATCCGGCATTTCAATGCATTTTTTCGACTGATCAGGCATTTTTAAGACTGTTAGCATACATTTTGCCTGATCCGGCAGGCAGTTCCGGCGACGGAACTGCTTGCCGGATCTCTCTGCCGCAAGTGTGAAAGTAGCCTAACTAGTCCTCCGCCCCTTGGAGTCTGAGGCCTCATTTTCTGTTGATGCTGCTGTCATTCAGATGTTTGGCCGCACCTACTGCACTGCCCTCGGCTCCTCCTCCGTATGACTACATGGGCTACTGATTGGTTTTTCTGGGATGATCAGAGTGTGTCGTATGATGCACCTCTGACACTGCGGTCATGTGCTTGTTCACATGCTCGCTCTGTCATCTTAGTCCTGCCTCCATTAGGTGCTTTTGGTTCTATTGATTGGCCCTTAGGTACTGGGGCTCCAATTCCATTGGTGCGGATGTCATTCAGGTCCTGCAATTTTAATTTTCCTCCACACACCTGTGTGGGCACTATATAGGGGAGATGTTTTTATGTGTTTCCGTATCCCCGGAAGAAGCCAGATCTACTGGCGAAACGGCGTTGGGTCAGGAGTCGGCCGAGAGATCTTTGCACCAGTCAGGGTATGTTTATACTTTGTCCTTTTCATTCCAACCTCAATCTCCACAATTGCCTCCTTTGCACTTTGTTTGGGGCGTTGCTGCTATGAGGTTTTGAGGTATGCTTTTTCAGCTAGCATTCTTTTTTCCCTGTTATTTCGTGCACTGATCTCCCGGCCTCTCCTTGGGTCCTGCTACTCATCTGTGTGTCCCGCCTTGTGCTGCCTGTTTTATTATATATGTATGTATTGTTTATATGTTTATATATACTTACAATAAAGTTTTTTGGATCTTCATACATATGTAAGTTAGTTTTATTCATTTTTTTGGTGATTATCATGGCCCCTTTGGGGTCCGATGTTTTTGATGTTATTCTGTCCGGTTAATATTGGTTGACTTCTACTATAGAAGAATAAAGCGTAGCGAGCACAGGAGATATTTGAGTATTTAGGGCCTTATAAAAATCAGCAGAGTATCCATCGGGACCAGGTACTTTGCCAGAGGGGAAAGCTTTTATAGTGGACTGGATTTCCACCGCCGTAATTGGGGCATTTAAATTTGTGAGTTGTTGTTCCGAAATTTTGGGGAGGGATAAGGCCTCCAAAAATGCCCTACCCTTTCCCAAATCTCCCTCTCTCCTCTGGTAGAAGCGATCAAAGTAATCTCCTAAAAGGTTGGTTATCTGCTGCGGTCTGCGCTCCCGAGCCCCGTCCCTACCCTTAATGCAGTGTATTTGAGTCCTTAGGCGTCTGCCTTTTGCTAGAGATGCTAGCAATCGTCCTGATTTGTGCATTTCAATGTCAAATTTAGTTTTCTTGAAACTTTCTTGCTTGTCAGCCCAAATATCAAACTCTCTCTGCGCCAACACCCATTTACCTTTTGCCTCTGGGGTCTGAGCGGAGATAAAGTCCACATGAGAGGACCTAAGAGACTCGCTGGCTTTTTGAAAGCGTTTTCTTGCTAGATTCCTAATGGAGGATGTGTACGCCAACAGACGCCCTCGGAGTACCGCCTTGCCAGTCTCCCAAAGTAGCATTGGCGACTGAATATGGCATTTGTTATCGTCCACAAACTCCATCCACCATCCCTGTAGTAATTTATGGAAATTTTCATCCCGTAGCAGGAAGTCAGGGAATCTCCAGATATATTCATTCCCCTGGGATACTGATCAGTAAGATCTAGGAGAAGAGGGGAGTGATCCGATATTACCATGTCTGAAATGACAACATCAGAGACTCTCGGGAGAACCCCAGGGGATATGAAAACATAATAAATTCTAGACCAACTCTCATGAACATGTGAATAATGCATGAATTCTCTATCTTGCGGGTGGAAAAGCCTCCAACAGTCTTGAAGAGAAGTATTAGTGGTGAAATCGGACAATGTCACCTGCTGCTTTTGGGTTTTATCACTTTTCCTATCCTCCTGTGTGTTCATGACTAAATTGAAATATCCCCCAATTAACTTCTTTGGATGAGAATCATTAAGTATCTTGTGACTCACAACCTCAAGAAAACCACGCTGGTTGTGATTAGGAGCGTAAAGGTTGTACAAGCTATAGTCCCCAAAAGTGCCAGATATATGAATATGCACCATCCTTCCTTCCTTCCTGGTCTGTGTCTACAGAGTGGGTCACGTGAGAGAGGTGACGCGCTATGAGGATCAAGACAACCGCTTTTCTACCCACTGCCTCAGAACCCTGTACCTCACCTACCCATAGTTTTTCCATTCTAGGGAAGTCATCCTTCAGTAGATGGGTCTCCTGCAGCAGCGCAATATCTGTCTTTAATCGCTTTAGGTGACACAGAATTTTCATACGCTTGTTTGGGGAGTGCAACCCCTTAACATTCCATGAAACAATTCTCATGATACACCGCTGCAGGTAGAGCCATGTCCAGAAGTTGTATACGTGTTAGAAAGATGATGCCCCTCAGAAGGGTCACCTCTCAGGAAGGGATCACCTCCCAGCAGGGCTCCCCCCTCCACAGTCAGGCCACCAACATGTTGATTAACTGAGTTTGCCATTAATAACCGTAGACACTAGTCCACTGATAAGTCTCTGTTTTTTGGGGCATATGGATTCCATCCGTAGTTTGGCACATTTTCTGGTTCTCAAACTTCTGGTATCCTGAGGAGTAACGATTTTCCTCTTTTTTGTCTTCGATTTGGCGTAAAATTCAAAATAACCTGAAAAACATGGGCAACAGGTATAAGCATGTGGATGACAGGAGACGTATGAATGGTCCTGACCTGAGAGTGGGTGATTCTGTGTGGCTGTCCACAAGAAACATTGAGCTTAAAGTACCTTCTTGGAAGTTGGGCCCAAGATTTATTGGTCCATATAAGATCACTGCCATTGTTAACCCTGTAGCCTTCCGTCTTGAACTTCCTCAGGCTTTGAAAATTCATAATGTATTTTATAAGTCATTGTTGAAGAAATGTGTCTAACCTGTTGAGCCGATGTTAATGCGAATCGTCTGGTGAAGGCTTTTCACAGAGTCCATCCTGATAAGGTCGGTCCTGGGTGCCCGGAGGTCACCCGTAGAAGGGGGGTACTGTCACGGTCCCTCAGGTGACTGATGTTAGAAGATCAAGGAGACTGGCTGAGCGTTGAGGAATCTAGCAGCCTCCTTGATTTCTCTTGATTCAATATTGATAGGGTTAATGACCACTTCCATTTTCTCAGCTGTTTCTCAGTGGTCATCACTTCTACCCTTTATAGTCTGACCCCAGCCTTCTGACTATGCAGTAGATAGCTTTCATTTGGGTTTGGCTGAGCTGGTGTGAGGTCGTCTTTGGTGTTCCTGCTTGTCCATCTCTACATAAGTTAAGTGTCGCGTTTGTTTGGGTTTGTTATATTCCCTGTTGTTTATATCTGGGCCTGAAGCAGAGACTTCCTTTCGTCCATCTTGGGAGGAATGGGTTGTCTCTGGTCCTAACCTTATTCTAGGGCCTTTTAGTGAATAAAGGGCCTAGGTATCCTGCATATGAATATTCCTACCTTCAAGGTCTATTCATATTAATAGGTAGTTAGGGCCCGGAGCAGGGTTGTTTAGGAGGTGTCCTGTTCCTTCCCTAGGCCCAGTTACTGTTCCCCTTCTCTCCTGTGTTCAGTATGGAAGTTTTCCCCCCATACTGACCGTGACAAAAATCATATACACACACAATGAGGGCTCTAAAGCTATCAGGGCTCCTCTTTTCTCGAAATATCTTTAAAATGTTCCCCCAGTGGCGTGCCCAGGGGGGCGGGGGCGGGGGGGGGTGCCCCGGGTGCCGGCTGAGCCGACTCTCAGGGGGGTGCCAGAACAGAAGCAATGAGCGCTTCCATCAATACAGATGGAAGCACTCATTGCTTTTCCCTTTATAAGATGCAGTGCATCTTATAAAGGGAATACTAGTGAGTGCTTCCATAATGGAAGTGCTCACTAGTCTGCAGGAGGAGGGGGAGAGAAGCGCTGTGGGCACAGTACTTACCCCTCCTCCTGCTCGCTCTTCTCAGGGCTGGCGCTGCCTGCAGCGTCAGGACGTATAGAGCGCACTCTGATCTGACGCTGCAGGAGGTCAGGTGACTGCAGCGCATACCCTGAGAAGAGAAAACCGCCAGGACAGGGAGAGTGGCAGCAGGAGAGGTAAGTTACTTTATTATTTTACAGTCTGATCTGAGGTCTGATATGGACGTCTAATAGGTGGTCTGGAGAGGTCTAATGGGGGTCTGTATTGGTCTATGGGGGGTCTGGAGGTCTGACTGGGGAGGTCAAGAGGAGTGACTGGGGGGGTAAGGAGGTCTGACTGGGGGGGGTCTGGAGTGGTCTAATGGGGGTTCTGGAGATCTGATTGGGGGTCTGGAGATCTAATGAGGGTCTGATTGGGGGTCTGGAGATCTAATTAGGGTCTGATTGGGGGGTCTGGAGGTCTAATGGGGGTGTGATTGGGGGTCTGGAGGTCTAACTGGGGGGTCTAGAGATCTAATGGGTTTTTGATTGAGGGTCTGGAGGTCTAATGGGGGTCTGGAGGTGTGACTGGGGGTATAGAGGTCTAATGGGGGTCAGATATGGGGGTCTGGATGTCTAATGGGGGTCTGATTGGGGGTCTGGAGGTATGACTGGGGGGTCTAGAGGTCTAATGGGGTCTGATTGGGGGTCTGGAGTTCTAATGGGGTCTAATTGGGGTCTGAAGGTCTGACTGGGGGGTCTGGAGGTCTAATTGGGGTCTGATTAGGGGTCTGGAGGTTTAATGGGGGTCTAGATGTCTGATATGGAGGTCTGGTCTGAGTTCTGATATGTGGGTCTGGAGGCCTAATTGGGGGTCTTATATGGGGGTCTTATCTGAGGTCTGATATTGGGTCGGGGTCTTACATGGAGGTCTAATGGGGGATTGATCTGAGGTTTAAAACTGGGGTCTTTTATGGGGTCTGACATAGAGGTCTAAAGGGGGTTTGGTCTGAGATTGGGGGATCTCATTTAGGGTTTTATATGGGGGTCTGATCTGAAAGGAAGTTTTTTTTTTATTACTAGCGCACAATATATAGGGGTGTTTTTGTACATATGTATGGTAGCAGTATTTTCAGGGGGACTGTTTCTGCAGGAAAGTATTGGGGAGCACAGTGGACACAGTATTGGGGTTGGCAGGATGGGGTGTTGAGAATGTGAGGAGAATGATGGAAAAGTAGGAAAGTAAGATGTCTCTTTGTTAAACTCTGGAGAGACGAGGCACGGCTGAAAGAAGTCACCATGGTGGTCTGGTCTAACAGGAGAAGAAGAGGAAAGAGAATATCTACATCAGAGAAGAGAAGTCACTGTATATAAGAGGTACATATGTGGGTCTGTATTGCCCTGTATGTTCTGTAGCGCTGTATGTAATGTTTTCCAAGTATGTCTTTAAAGGGGTTGTCTGCTTTATTTTTTTTTGTATGAGCGCTGCCTTCTCTGCTCTGTTTACCTGTACGGCGAGCAGGTGAATAGAACAGAGAAAGCAGCTCTCATATGAGCGCTGCCCTCTCTTCAAACAGCTGGGGTCACAGAGGGCATTACTACTATGGAGCTGGCACAGAGGGCATTACTAATGTGAAGGGGGCACAATGGGCATTTCTACTATGGAGGGGGCACAGAGCCAGAGGGCATTACTACAGTGAAGGGGGCACAGTGGGCATTATTACTGTGAAGTGGGCACAATGGGGATTTCTACTATGGAGGGGGCACAGAGGGCATTACTAGCACAGTGGGCATTACTACTATTAAGGGGACACAATGGGAATTATTACTGTGAAGGGGGCACAATGGGGATTATTACTGTGAGGGGGGCACAATGTGGGCATAACTACTGTGAGAGGGCACAATGTGGGCATAACTACCATGAGGGGGCACACATCTGTACAAAACTACTGTGAACGTTGTACAATGAGGGCAATACTACTGTAAGGGGGGTACAATTTTTTTAAAGTATGGGGGGGTGCCAGAGAAAGGACCCACCCTGAGTGCCAAACACTCTAGGTACGCCACTGTGTTCCCCCCAAAAAATTGTTGGTTTCAAGATTTTATACCGAATGTGGCACCATTGACTTACATTGTGAGTTATGCCGGATCCGTCTTGCTCCGCATCCAAACCTAACGGAGTGCATTCTGTTGCACTCCGTTCTGTTCAGTTTTGTCCCCATTGACAATGAATGGGGACAAAACGGAAGCATTTTTCTCTGGTATTGAGATCTTATGACTTATCTCAATACCGGAAGGGAAAAGCACAGATGTGAAAGTATCCTAACCTGCAATTTACCTTTTTTGCATCAATATTGACCTTTTACTTTTACTCTACAGCTATGAGGGCTCCTCTGTTCTCGAAATATCTTTAAAATGTTCCCCCCAAAAATAGCTGGCTTTATATACACACACATTTGGGATAAATCTCAGGAAAAGACAATAACTAATGATTTATCTATTTTTATGTAAGTTAGTGACATGTTTATATACATATCTTTATGTTCATTGATTGAAGGAAGTGGCAAAATCAGTTTTCTATTCATAGTGGCACTGTATTGGTTTTAATTCTATTTTTATAATGCACTTTATTGGTTTTATTTGTATTTCTAAGGACTGATCATGGATGACGTGTAGTAGTTTTTGGCTGACAGAACCTCCCTATGAACTTTCAGCACCTTTGATGGCTTTTTCAAATGGATTCTGTAAGAGCAGTAATTGTAACTTGAGAAAACACTCCGTCCAAGCATACACTTCTCATTCACCATATATGTCAAGGTGCACCAAGGGGTTAAAGTGGTCTTCTGGTTCCAGAGTACTGATAGCCTATGCTCAGCATAGGCCATCAGTATAAAATTGGTGGGGGTCCAACGTTCAGCACCCCCGTCAACCAGTTTGAATGGGTTACATCGCTTGTTGAAGCTGTAATTACCCTGCACCACCAGAATACCCCCTTTAATACAAGGTGTAAAGGGACCTTGCATCACACACCGATACAAAGATCCCCAAATATAGTACCCCTGTGTCATGCACTGCCCCCTTGTGCCCTGCTCTAGGCATAACAAAGTGAATACGTCTTGGCTGCCGTGTTAGCACTGCAGGGCAGGGCTTCTCCTGACTAGCTGAGCCTTTGCAGGCTAACCCTGGAATATTGTACATGTTATCTAGATTCTTAGAATGCAATAGTCAATTGATTGCCTGTCTTCTCCCTTGTAATGGCATGATAAACGAAAGTACTATTTATAAAGCTGCAGCACACTGGGCCTGGCAGCTGACACCATCATAGTAAGATATGATGACCGTCTTATTCCAGTAAGAACCATAGCTGGCGCCTGTAAGAAGTGCTTTTATAGGCACAACCACTGGGAGGATTGTACAGACAAATGATGATGTGAAGCCGATTAGACAGACCTCCTGGCTCCAGCAGGATTGATTTTCTATATTCTTTAGAATAGTTCACACACCAGTATGGCTCACTAATAGGGCTTTTCCCACTGTTTTATGGCCCATTAATCAATATTATGGGTCATATGATATTGATCAGTGGTGGTCTGACTGACAGGAACCCTACAGATTTAAATGGGTCTGTTTTTGTTTAATTTGTGGGGAAATGAGACAAAACGCACCACCTCTCCCTATGGAGATAAACGATGGGCTCGCTGTTAGGCCTCATGCACACGACCGTTGTGTGTTTTGCGGTCCGCAAAACACGGATGGCATCTGTGTGCGTTACGCAAATTGCGGAACGGCACGGACAGCCATTGATATAACTGCCTATTCTTGTCCGCAAAACGGACAAGAATAGGACAGGTTATATTTTTTGGGCGGACCACAGAACGGAGTAACGGATGCGGACCAAAACAACAGTCGTGTGCATGAGGCCTTACATGTGACATCTGTCTTTTGCCCAAGGGATTATAGACCCAATCAGTTAAAAGGTCCCTGATGAGACTGCAACCCCTATAGTTATGGCAACTATATAATAAGCTATAATAAACCTGACCAGGTTATCCAGTAGGCACTTACAAGAGATTGTCTCTTGTTGGTTGGTTACTGGGTGCCAGTACTTGTTGCACAGCTCCTCTGACCTCATATTTGATTACCTTGTCCCAGTCGTAGCCCATTAAACACTACATCATATAGCAGGCATCAGCAACCACCAGCACTCCAGTTCTGAAACTACCAGGATCCTCCTTACACTTCTATAGGAGTTACAAGAACAATTAAGTGTGCATGCTGGGAGTTGTAGTTTTTCAGCAGCTGGAGTGCCAAAGGTTGGTGAACCCTGTCATATCATGGTTGTCATACGAAGAGCAGAAAACCCAGAATGGATGGAAACCTGCCACGGCCTTCTAAAGCAGTTTTCTTCAACTCCGGTCATGTTTTCAGGATTTCCTTAGTATTGAGCAGGTAATATAATTTGTGTCAATGCATCAGGACTTACCACAGGTGTTCATTCTGTGGGATGTTCTCAAATCATGACCGGCAGGTAGGCTCTGAGGACTGGAGTTGAGGAACACTGTTTTAAAGGATCAAAATTAGAAGTTATACCTTTAAAAAGTTTCAGCATGTGGAATCTGTTGGGCCAGTGGTACCAAGAAGATCAGCAAGAAGCAGAATGGCTCAGTAGACATCACTGGGATAGTCCACGGCTTATGGCTCTCTCGGGTCAACTCACCTGGACGGATTGCTAATATGCCAACAAGACTTCCAATAGGCAATAAGTGCAGAAATGAATAAATCCCAAGAACATAACAATTGCTAATTGTTCACACTGTATTGCTTGTATTCCCCAGACTGTAACATGAAGACATTTGTTCATAGTGAGAACTGCTTTCGAGAACAAAGTTCAGCAGAGTAAATAAGTCAACAGACCTAGAAAGAATCCACGTCAATCCAGCTAGCAAATATTGTTATATCCAAGGTTACTAAAGTTTGTGGCTTTGATTTCGTTGGCACGTACGTTCCAAGACTATTTTGTTATTATACATTGTAGAAGATCTTATGGACTGTTGGGACATGGTTGTACCTCAGCTCTACTGTAACTAGATGAATGTGTGTTAGCCTGGCCATACACTTTAGATAAACGTGAGCCAAGCGCTAGTTCGACTGACAGCTAGACCTTGCATGCTGTTTGGCCAAGCATGCATCTGATCTCAGGGGGGCTGGCTGCAGCTTATCTCCATTGAAATCAAACAGATTGGGCATGGTGAATTCCAACTCGCCAAGCCCTTCTTTCTCCACACATCTGCTGTACCGCATACACATTAGATGACCTGCAGGTTCTGTCAAAATTAATCTAGTGTTTATGACAAACTTTAGCTTACTTGACCCTTACAAGATAGGGAGCATTTTTATACACCGTTCCCAATATAGGCTATAGCTTTGTTACTTACTATTGGGCATCTGTAATCATCGCTCTTTGATTGCACAGACTGCATCATAGTGTAAAGGCCGCCATACACATAAGTGTATTGTGGGCCGACCACACAGAGAACAGTCTAATGTGTGTAGGGAGCTTAGGACTCTCCCGAACAGATGAAGTCGGGGGAGAAAAGATTTGGGCAAAGTGAATATGTTTGCCCTATCCTTTCTTCTCCCGGGAGATTGGCCGCCATTAGAGGTGTCTGGTAGCAGCTTTCTCCGCTGTCCCCATTGAATACACATACAGGGAGTGCAGAATTATTAGGCAAATGAGTATTTTGACCACATCATCCTCTTTATGCATGTTGTCTTACTCCAAGCTGTATAGGCTCGAAAGCCTACTACCAATTAAGCATATTAGGTGATGTGCATCTCTGTAATGAGAAGGGGTGTGGTCTAATGACATCAACACCCTATATTAGGTGTGCATAATTATTAGGCAACTTCCTTTCCTTTGGCAAAATGGGTCAAAAGAAGGACTTGACAGGCTCAGAAAAGTCAAAAATAGTGAGATATCTTGCAGAGGGATGCAGCACTCTTAAAATTGCAAAGCTTCTGAAGCGTGATCATCGAACAATCAAGCGTTTCATTCAAAATAGTCAACAGGGTCGCAAGAAGCGTGTGGAAAAACCAAGGCGCAAAATAACTGCCCATGAACTGAGAAAAGTCAAGCGTGCAGCTGCCAAGATGCCACTTGCCACCAGTTTGGCCATATTTCAGAGCTGCAACATCACTGGAGTGCCCAAAAGCACAAGGTGTGCAATACTCAGAGACATGGCCAAGGTAAGAGGCTGAAAAACGACCACCACTGAACAAGACACACAAGCTGAAACGTCAAGACTGGGCCAAGAAATATCTCAAGACTGATTTTTCTAAGGTTTTATGGACTGATGAAATGAGAGTGAGTCTTGATGGGCCAGATGGATGGGCCCGTGGCTGGATTGGTAAAGGGCAGAGAGCTCCAGTCCGACTCAGACGCCAGCAAGGTGGAGGTGGAGTACTGGTTTGGGCTGGTATCATCAAAGATGAGCTTGTGGGGCCTTTTCGGGTTGAGGATGGAGTCAAGCTCAACTCCCAGTCCTACTGCCAGTTTCTGGAAGACACCTTCTTCAAGCAGTGGTACAGGAAGAAGTCTGCATCCTTCAAGAAAAACATGATTTTCAAGCAGGACAATGCTCCATCACACGCGTCCAAGTACTCCACAGCGTCGCTGGCAAGAAAGGGTATAAAAGAAGAAAATCTAATGACATGGCCTCCTTGTTCACCTAATCTGAACCCCATTGAGAACCTGTGGTCCATCATCAAATGTGAGATTTACAAGGAGGGAAAACAGTACACCTCTCTGAACAGTGTCTGGGAGGCTGTGGTTGCTGCTGCACGCAATGTTGATGGTGAACAGATCAAAACACTGACAGAATCCATGGATGGCAGGCTTTTGAGTGTCCTTGCAAAGAAAGGTGGCTATATTGGTCACTGATCTGTTTTTGCTTTTGAATGTCAGAAATGTATGAGTGAATGTTGAGATGTTATATTGGTTTCACTGGTAAAAATAAATAATTGAAATGGGTATATATTTGTTTTTTGTTAAGTTGCCTAATAATTATGCACAGTAATAGTCACCTGCACACACAGATATCCCCCTAAAATAGCTAAAACTAAAAACAAACTAAAAACTACTTCCAAAAATATTCAGCTTTGATATTAATGAGATTTTTGGGTTCATTGAGAACATGGTTGTTGTTCAATAATAAAATTAATCCTCAAAAATACAACTTGCCTAATAATTCTGCACTCGCTGTACACGTTTGGCCAACCAAAACATGCAGGTATATGGGGGGAGCCAGGGGAGAGCTGGGAGAGATGGCAGTGGAGCAAACAATTATTCAGATGACAGCTATTGAATGTGTGTGGCCGCCTTTAGCCTAGGCCAGGCATCCTCAAACTGCGGCCCTCCAGCTGTTGTAAAACTCCAACTCCAACAATGCCCTGCTGTAGGCTGATACCTGTAGGCTGTTCGGGCATGCTGGGAGTTGTAGTTTTGCAACAGCTGGAGGGCCGCAGTTTGAGGATGCCTGGCCTAGGCAGTGGAGACCTGATACCCAGGCAGCTCTTCCTTTGTATAAGGTCTCTTTCACACGAACGTATTGATTCCGTTCCATGCATTGGGGACCGAAATTTGCGGTCCCCAATGCACGGGCAACGTCGGCGGCCGGGACGGCTCCAGACCCATTCACCTTGAATGGGTCCGTGATCTGTCCGTTCCACAAAAAGATAGAACAAGTTCTATTTTTTTGCGGAACGGAAGCACGGATCGGAACCCCACGGAAGCACTCCGTAGTGCTTCCATTCCGTACCGCATCTCCGGACCCATTCAAGTGAATGGGTCCGCATCCATGATGCGGAATGCACACGGCCGGTGCCCCGTGTATTGAGGAACTGCAGTATGTGGCCCGCAATATGGCCACGGGAGCACAATGCCCGTGTGAAAGAGGCCTAAAGATGTTCCGTTTAAAACGTCCTATTTATACAAATGTGACCTCGATCTACATCTGTCATTCAGCGGTCTTTAATTGGGGGGGGGGGACAGACTTCTGTCACAAACTGCTTGAGGGATGCCTAATGAAGTTGATAAATATCTTTTAAGGATTTTAGGATTTTACTTCTGATGACCTATCCTCAGACTGAACTGCGAGCTGGCTGATATTGAAGTGCATACCGGGTGGCTGGTGAAATAATGGAAAAGAGGAACAATATGTATAAGGGATAAATAACAAAATGACACGAATGTCCGTGATGTGAGAGCGGGGAGCCAGAGCTCACGGACGGATTCCTACAGGGATGCGGGGATCTGCCGCCCTGTGGGTAAGAGGTGTGAGCTGGCGCATGCTCACAAGAGGAGTAGTAGTTTGATGAAGAGCACGTTACGTTACGTGACACGGAGGTAGAGGACATGTGTGATACTGGGACATGCGCAGAGGCACAGCCGAAACGCTGGAGAGGCACGCTGTTACAGCCATCTTGCAGTTCACTGATCCATTTTAAACAAGCGTCATGTAAGACGTTCTCTTTTGTATGGAGGATATTTTAATCCACATTATGCAAATACTTGTGATTGGTATTGAAATAATAGTAATTATACACAGCAACCAAAGCGAACCATACACATTAGATGAATTATCGTCTGAACCCACAAGTTTTGATGGGACTGGCAACCCATCTAATGCATATGGAGGCCCCCTGACATTTGTTGTTGGGGGGAGGTTGTTGTATTTCACACTGCCTGTTCCCATCTGGCAGCAGCTTCCTTCCCATTCAGAAGACATTAACGCTATGCCCAGGGGCGTAGCCAAAGGCTCATGGGCCATGGTGCAAGAGTTCTGCTTGGGCCCCCCTTCCCTCTTTGTGCTTTGTGGCCAGGAGCAGGGAAGCACATAGCCTTTGCCCGAGACAAAAATTTTAATGGCACCCCAACCCTCCCCCGCCAAATTCTTGACCTAACCCCTTCCTTTCAGCCAAAGGTATAACTTGATCTGCATGCACTTTTTCTATAATACCGGTGTCGTCTTAGGCTCCTGGGCCCGGTAGCGACTGCCTTGCTGCTCTGGTGTCAAAACTGACCAAGGACAACATCTGCATGGAGTTTGTATGTTCTACCAAGATTTAGGAGGACTCCCCTGCATAACGGAAACGGGACAGATTTGTTATGCAGGCCATAGACTTCTATTATGATGGAATGAATAACGGAATGCCTCTAAAGGCATTCTGTTATGCATTCAGTCATAGAATTGCGTTATGGTCCGTGGTAATGGAATCCATAACGCAATTCACCTTTTACCAGTAAACGAAGCGTGAATAAATTTAAAAATATGAAATTCGCTCATCTCTACATATAATAAGAGGTTGAACAGCTTGCTATGAAATTGATCCTACCGTAGCATCTGTGTCGGAGACTGCGAAACTAGATTGTCAGCCTCTTTGGGATCATGGACTGATGTAAATCGAGAGAATCTCTGTACAGCATTTGGAATATGTTGGAGCTATGTATGTAATATAAGTAAGGAACATGGCTTCAGCACTGGGATCACATGCTCTGGTAAGACAGGTTCAACCTTTGGATCGCTGATCATAATTGGTTTCCGTGAACATTTTTGTACATGCTGGTTATTTTTTTTTTTGCTCTTACATATCTTGTGACCTATAAATACTATGAAAGGTGTTATTGATAACCTTTACAGTGAACCATGAACACGATATGTTGTAATGACAGTGCAGTTTACATAGTTTCTAGTGTTGAGCGAGCATGCTCGGCACATTTAAATCTAATTTAGCCTCTATTTCTATGCAGAAGATCGCTGTACAGTGAGTTAATCCCTCAGTGAAAGTCCGCTGCTTAGGAGTCCCTGCTCTGACTCCATATATAGCCATGTCCATATATGGAGTCAGTGCTTGGGGACACCTCAGTGTATTTAAATCAAATTTAGCCTGTATTTCAGAAAAGTTTCTGGCGGGATTCGAACTTACGACCTTTTGCATTAGAGGCAAGGCACTTAACCACTCAGCTATAATAGCTGCATAGCCAGTTACTTAAAAAAAATTTTTTTTATATATATATATATATATATATATATATATATATATATACACACACATATATATACATACACACACACACACTCACTTAAAGAATTATTAGGAACACCTGTTCTATTTCTCATTAATGCAATTACCTAGTCAACCAATCACATGGCAGTTGCTTCAATGCATTTAGGGGTGTGGTCCTGGTCAAGACAATCTCCTGAACTCCAAATTGAATGTCAGAATGGGAAAGAAAGGCATTTTAAGCAATTTTGAGTGTGGCATGGTTGTTGGTGCCAGACGGGCCGGTCTGAGTATTTCACAATCTGCTCAGTTACTGGGATTTTCACGCACAACCATTTCTAGGGTTTACAAAGAATGGTGTGAAAAGGGAAAAACATCCAGTATGCGGCAGTCCTGTGGGCAAAAATGCTTTGTGGATGCTAGAGGTCAGAGAAGAATGGGCCGACTGATTCAAGCTGATAGAAGAGGAACGTTGACTGAAATAACCACTCGTTACAACCGAGGTATGCAGCAAAGCATTTGTGAAGCCACAACACGCACAACCTTGAGGCGGATGGGCTACAACAGCAGAAGACCCCACCGGGTACCACTTATCTCCACTACAAATAGGAAAAAGAGGCTACAATTTGCACAAGCTCACCAAAATTGGACTGTTGAAGACTGGAAAAATGTTGCCTGGTCTGAGGAGTCTCAATTTCTGTTGAGACATTCAAATGGTAGAGTCCGAATTTGGCGTAAACAGAATGAGAACATATATCCATCCTCTGATGGCTACTTCCAGCAGGATAATGCACCATGTCACAAAGCTCGAATCATTTCAAATTGGTTTCTTGAACATGACAATGAATTCACTGTACTAAAATGGCCCCCACAGTCACCAGATCTCAACCCAATAGAGCATCTTTGGGATGTGGTGGAACGGGAGCTTCGTTCCCTGGATGTGCATCCCTCAAATCTCCATCAACTGCAAGATGCTATCCTATCAATATGGGCCAACATTTCTAAAGAATGCTATCAGCACCTTGTTGAATCAATGCCACGTAGAATTAAGGTAGTTCTGAAGGCAAAAAAGGGTCCAACACCGTATTAGTATGGTGTTCCTAATAATTCTTTAGGTGAGTGTGTGTATATATATCCATATCCATATGAAGACAGGCAGCACTCCCTTAGAAGTTGAAAAGCAGGGTGCCCGCGGTAATCCCTCGATTCAGCTTTTAATCTCCCAGCAAGGAGTGCTGTGGCCTTTTAATATATATATATATATATATATATTACAGACCAAAAGTTTGGACACACCTTCTCATTCAAAGAGTTTTCTTTATTTTCATGACTATGAAGGCATCAAAACTATGAATTAACACATGTGGAATTATATACATAACAAACAAGTGTGAAACAACTGAAAATATGTAATATTCTAGGTTCTTCAAAGTAGCCACCTTTTGCTTTGATTACTGCTTTGCACACTCTTGGCATGCTCTTGATGAGCTTCAAGAGGTAGTCCCCTGAAATGGTCTTCCAACAGTCTTGAAGGAGTTCCCAGAGATGCTTAGCACTTGTTGGCCCTTTTGCCTTCACTCTGCGGTCCAGCTCACCCCAAACCATCTCTATTGGGTTCAGGTCCGGTGACTGGAGGCCAGGTCATCTGGCGCAGCACCCCATCACTCTCCTTCATGGTCAAATAGCCAAAAAATTGGGAAAACTTTGAAAGTAAGGGCTAACTGACTGACCTTCATTTCTTAAAGTAATGATGGCCACTCGTTTTTCTTTACTTAGCTGCTTTTTTCTTGCCATAATACCAATTCTAACAGTCTATTCAGTAGGACTATCAGCTGTGTATCCACCTGACTTCTCCTCAACGCAACTGATGGTCCCAACCCCATTTATAAGGCAAGAAATCCCACTTCTTAAACCTGACAGGGCACACCTGTGAAGTGAAAACCATTTCAGGGGACTACCTCTTGAAGCTCATCAAGAGAATGCCAAGAGTGTGCAAAGCAGTAATCAAAGCAAAAGGTGGCTACTTTGAAGAACCTAGAATATGACATATTTTCAGTTGTTTCACACTTGTTTGTTATGTATATAATTCCACATGTGTTAATTCATAGTTTTGAGGCCTTCATAGTCATGAAAATAAAAGAAAACTCTTTGAATGAGAAGGTGTGTCCAAACTTTTGGTCTGTACTGTATATATATATTTATTAATTAAGACTTCTACTGTACAGTATTTCTACTGAGACCTATACCATAGAAGTCTCATTTTATTTTATCTATATAGTGTAGTGGTTAAAGTTCTGCAGAAGCTGTGAGTTCAAATCCAGGTCAAAAACTAGATTTACATATTTTTTTTAGTAATTGTAAAAAAATGTATGGCACAAAATGAATGTGTAATTACTAAATCAATACAGATTGAAGCACTTATTGCTGGAGCGCAGGGAGCTGGGTCCTGTCACTCACCGCTCAGCTCCCCCCCTCTTCAGGCCGGCGGAGCTCTGAATGGTGAAGCAGGAAGACTTCTTCCTGCACCACTATTTAGCCTGCAGGCACAGATCGCGCTGCCGGCCTGTGTGGGAGAAGCCTGCAGCCCGGAAATCTGCATAAGCTCTGCCCACACAGTGCTGCAGAGCGTCTATCTGCAGGGGAGAGAGGACTGTTTTTTAACACAGAGGGGGCACAATGGGCATTTCTACTCTGGAGGGGGCACAATGGGCATTTCTACTCTGGAGGGGGCACAATGGGCATTTCTACTCTGGAGGGGGCACAATAGGCATTTCTACTCTGGAGGGGGCACTACTACTGTGAAGGGGGCACAATGAAGGGATAAGTACTTTAAGGGGGCGCAATGTGGGCACAACTACTGTTAGGAGGTAAACATCTGTACACAACTACTGTGAAGGTTGTACAGTGAGGGCAATACTCCTGTAAGGGGGTACAATTTAAAGTATTGGAGGAAGGGGGGGGGGGGGGGGGAGTGCAAAAGAAAGGACCTGCCCCGGGTGCCAAACAACCTAGGAATGCCACTGCATGCATATCCCACTTTCAACTCTATCCTGTGTCCTGAGGTCACAGATCCAGTTGAATAGAATGGTGAAGCAGAGAGCAGTCAGCTTCCTGCTTCACCATTCACATGCTGCTCGTAGTCCAGTGCATGCAGGAGCGATATACTGACATAAATCACACCTACTGCGCTCTGCCATAAACAGCAGAGCACAGAGGCTCTGTTGGTCAGGGGAACATATGATAGGTGAGTTTTTACACCGCAGGCACTACTCTCTGTGGGGGGGGGGGGGGGGAGCTACATAACCCTGGGAAGGGTGGGGCAGTAAAGAGGGCATAACTGTGTGTGTGGGGGGGGGGGGGGGGCATATAAGATGGCATAATCCTTTGAAGGAGGATATGTAAGTGGCAAAATTGTGAGGGGGCCACTAAAATTGTGAGGGGGACATAACTCTGTGGGGGGGCACTTAACTGTGTGGGTGGGAGGACATAACCAGGCAAAACTGGGTGGGGACCACATAAGGTACATAACTGTGATGGGCCACCTAAAGGGGCATCACTGTGTGTGGAGGCACTGGAGAGGGCAACACTGTGGGGGCATAGCTTTGTGGGAAGGCGTCTAAAAGGTGTATAACTCTGTGGGGGACCGCTTAAGGGGGCCATCTAGGGGGCATAACTCGGTGGGGAGCTGGGCATAGCTCTGTGAGGAGGGCCGCCAAAGGGTGCATAATT